>NC_070604.1:94461516-94766683 GCF_027172205.1 Podarcis raffonei | reverse complement strand
TTTCCCCTATGACCACCATTGTGCTTAGGCATTGATGGGACGCGGGTGGTGCTGTGGTCTAAACCACTGAGTCTCTTGGGCTCGCTAATCAGAAGGTTGGCGGTTCAAATCCCCGTGATGGGGTGAGCTCCCGTTGCTTGGTCCCTGCTCCTGCCAACCTAGCAGCTCGAAAGCACATCAAAGTGCAAGTAGATAAATAGGTACCACTCCAGCAGGAAGGTAAACGGTGTTTCCGTGCGCTGCTCTAGTTCGCCAGAAGCATAGCTGTCAACTTTCCCTTTTTCTTGCGAGGAATCCTATTCGGAATAAGGGAATTTCCCTTTAAAAAAGAGAAACTTTGACAGCTATGGCCAGAAGTGGCTTAATCATGCTGGCCACATGACCCGGAAGCTGTACGCCGGCTCTCCCTCGGCCAGTAAAGCGAGATGAGCGCCGCAACCCCAGAGTTGTCCATGACTGGACCTAATGGTCAGTGGTCCCTTTACCTTTACCTTACTGTGTTACAAAACTCAGGGACTGTGTTAGGTATCTTAGGTCCTGTTCCTTTGGTCCCCAAAATCCTTGATTTATTCCCTGCTTAATCCTGGAGTCATGTCTGTTTATAGCAGTGATGAGATATAATTAATTTTTGTGGGATGAGCTCTAGATTAGCATGCCATCTTGGATTTATTATGTCATCACCCCATTCATCACTTTGTAAAATAAACAAACAACTGAATGAGTTTATAGGTGTGTCATCTTGACCGTAACATTTTTGGACTATCCTTGAATAAAATCTAGCATTAATCTGGTCTGAGGAGATTAATGGCTACCAATATAATTTATTGGGCAAGGTACAACATTTGCAGTCTGATCTCCACTGAGAAAGAGAGAGAGAGACTGTGAAAGGGATGTTGAGGGCACCAACACACATGCTTCACCACCCTTCAAGCTTCAAGACCTTTGCTGTACCCTGCTGCAGTTGATTTCCATCTGTACCCACCTCTCAGTAGGTCTAATATATTATAGCAATTAAACTTCAGAAGGCAGCTGTATGGGCAATCATAAAGGTAATATCTATTTAAATATGACTAGAAGAAAATGTGAGACTTGCTCATACTGGACAATATATCACACCATATGGCAGAGGCGGCCAACATGGGGTACTGTCGGACTACAATACCCATGGGGTATATGGGGTGTTAGCGGAGGGGTGGTACCTCTGGTGGGAGACATGTCATGCTCATTCTACTGTAGTTTGTTCACCTTTGGTCCCCACCCTGCTCTCAGCTCTCCCCTGTGGCTCCTAGAAGCTGTCAGCATGTAACAGCGGCCACACTCCAGGAAACAGCTTCAAGCGGCTGGCTAAACCAGGTGAGGGTAGCCTATGAGTCTCAAATCCTTGGTGAATTAGGGACCTCCCCTGCATGTGAAGATAGGCTTCAGTGAATTGAGTGGACAAGACCAAGAGTGAGTCCAATGGTCAAGAAGGCAGTTTCTGCAAGATAGGGCTTGTCAACCTGAGAAGGTAGCCTATCTTGGAGAAAGAAAACTCTGATCCTAAGCCTCCCCTGCCTTGTAGCATATCTTTAGGGGAAGAAAAAGCTAAGGAGTAAACCCAACACAAATCTGGAGCAGATAGTGCCTTATACACCTCCTTCCGGCAACTCCTGCAGCTAAGCTGGTGTCAAACATATTGCTCTGCTTTCCTTTGGACCACATCAGGGGGGTTTTGTCATCTGAGCAGCCCAGCACCTCCATGCACACTGTCTGGGCTTGTGTCCCAGAGAGGTCACTTTGGCGCTGCTAATGCAGAGGTTTGACTTCACCCCTGGAAGTGCACTCCATTGTTTCTTGAGACAAATGGATGCCAACCAACAACATAATTCTCATCATTGCTGACTATTGGCAATGCTGACTGGGGCTGATGGGAGCTGGAGTCCAACAACATCAGGAGGGTGGGATGTTGGCTAATTCCTGCTCTGTGGGAATGTAGCACATTTTGGTGACCTACTCCTAAGACTTTATATATATAGAACTTCAAATCAGCTACTCTATTCTTCCTAGGCTCTCTAACTGCAACATATGGTCTGGTCATTATTTTCTGCCAATGCAACACATAGCTTACTCTTATTCATGTTTTCTCAGAAGTAAGACCACACAATTTCGATGGGCCTTACTCCAAGATAAATGTGGATAGGATTCATTTTTTAAAAATCTCTAAACTTTTAATGAGCTGCTATATTCCTGCTAGAACATTCGCCCCACACCCACTTACGCTCCTGCTGTTCTCTCCTGATCTTTAAAACATTTTTTTTAATTGACCAGTTTATATTTGTCAACCGAGCTCTGTCTTGAAATGTGTTGCTTCTGCATTCACCTTAGCAATTTGTAATGCGTCAGAATATTTAGTGCCCTGTTCTCCATGAGGAAGAGAGAGTTGAATATTTTGGATCTAGCTGCAGTCCCCAGCAAAAGTGAGGTCCCAGTTGCCCTCACCCGGGCACTAGCTGGCAGCTACAGCAAATGTTCTCCTCCTGCTCTGTGCAGCGAGCAGATCTCAGGAGAAAGAAAAGGACATTGGCATTTCCCCATTGCCATTCTCAGCTGGCACTGTAGTCCTGGAGGGATCATCTCCAGCTGTCATAAATTAGTGCTGCCCTAAGGAACTTGCAGTGAAGCAGCAGGGCTTCTTGCTGGAACATTCAGAAAGCGCATTATGATTTGCTGGCATTCCTTGGTTTCTCCCTTGATGAAGCAAGAGGGAAGGACTGGGCTAAATGAATGGAGCTAGCAACGGAATTAGACATTTGCTAAATCAGTGCAAATTCACACCTGCTGCCCTTAAGTCCTAAGGCATCAGCATGGTCTGGACATCCACTTAGGTCTACAAACAACAGTAATTTGGCTTTGGATCCATTTCAGTCTGGCTTCCGTCCTGGTTATGGGACCAAGACGGCTCTGGTCACCCTAACAGATGGGCTCCGTAGACAGCTGGATCGAGGCAGGTTGGGACTGCTGATTTTTTTAGATTTGACAGCAGCCTTTGACATGGTTGATCATGAACTTTGGGACCACTGCCTTACCGACATGGGGATTCAGGGCACAGTCTTACAATGGCTGCGGTCTTTCCTTTCAGGTTGGGGACAGAGGGTGGCACTAGGAGAGGAGTTGTCATCACGGCACCCCTTGGTGTGTGGAGTACCGCAGGGCGCAATCCTCTCCCTGAAGCTTTTTAACATTTTTATGTGCCCCCTTGCCCAGCTTGTCTGGAATTTTGGGCTGGGTTGCCATCAATATGCTGATGACACCCAGCTTTATCTGCTGATGGACAGCCATCCTGACTCTACCACAGACACACTGACCAGATGCTTGGAAGCTGTGGCTGGATGGCTGGGTGGGAGCTGGTTGAAGTTAAATCCTTCGAAGACAGAGGTCCTCTGGCTGGGTCGGGACGACATGGGGTTGTGGGGCCAACTCCCATCTCTTGCGGGGGCTCAATTAGTGCCAGTGCCTTCCGTCAGGAGTTTGGGTGTAACCTTCGATGCCTCCCTCTCTATGGAGGCGCAGGTTGCAGCTACAGCAAAAGGCATTTTCCCACCTTCACAGTGCTAAGCACCTTTCTCACCCTGATCTAGCCACAGTGATCCATGTGATAGTCACCTCCAGGCTCGATTGTTCTCGCTCTATGCGGGGCTGCCCTTGAAGCTGACCCAGAAACTCCAGCGGGTGCAGAACGCTGCTGCGAGGCTCCTTACAGGGTCCTTGCTGCAGGACCACATTCATCCAGTGCTATACCAGCTGCATTGGCTCCCTATACGGCCTAGGACCCTTGTACTTACAGGACCGCTTCTCCTGGTATGCCCTGCGGAGGACCTTATGGTCCGCAAATAATAATATCTTGGAGGTCCCAGGCCTCAAGGAGGTTAAACTGGCTTCAACCAGGGCCAAGGCCTTTTCTGCTTTGGCCCCAGCCTGGTGGAACACTCTGTTGCAGGAGACCAGGGCCCTGCGGGACTTGACATCCTTCCACAGGGCTTTTAAGATAGAGCTGTTCTGCCTGGCCTCCGGTCTGGGCCCAGTTTTACCCCTCTCTATGGGACCCTGTAAGTTACCTCTTTGGCCTTTTTATCACCTCAAGTGGGACCAACATGGATAGCTGGCCCTGATGAATACTTGAGGTTCCCGCCCCCTATGGTTATAATTCATGGGCAGTCATTTAATTTTATCCTGATTCTAATTTTTATGCTGTATTTTAATCAATAGTTTGATTGTGTTTTAATGTATTTGATATTTGATGTTAGCTGCCCTGAGCTCAGTCTTGGCCTGGGAGGGCAGGGTATAAATAAAAATTTACTTACTTTACTTACTTACTTACTAATTTAATCCACTTCTTTCGCTTTTAAATATATCTATATCTGTAGGATCGCTTCTAAGCCTGTGAAATATTTTTAAAAGAATATTGGAAATCTTGTTAATGTTCCTAATTTGAAATCCACTCTCTGTGATATCTGAACTTTTCCTTTGCCTTTACTTCAGTTTCACACATGTAGACATGTTTGATCTTTAATGATGTGTTGATACTGACCAACCTCAGGTTGATTGGCGTGGTTGTTTGGCTCATAGCAGACAGAAACAGCATGTGTAAACCATACAGAAGAAAATTACTTATTTAATCTTTGTTAGAAGTGGTTTTACAACATTTTCATTTTCTAAACAGCCAAGAATATATTCTAGAATGTCAAGAATATGGTTCATATTTTATTCATTCATTTATATGTGTATTTACAGAGTGCTTTTCGACCTTCCAAATGGCTCACAAAAAACAATAAATCTGTAGATCATGCTACAGATGGAGATCTCATAGTACAGATGGGAGAGAAATTTGATTTGGTTCACTTTTAAAGGGGAACCTATCCAATTCACACTTTCTGAGATAACACATGCATCAAAACACACCCATCCTTCAAAATTTGCAGTTGTCTGAATTTTGCAATGTAGTTCTCCAGCCAAGTAATGTGTACAAAAATGCATATTATAGGGTAAAGTGTGTATAAAAATGCACATATTAGTGAAAATAACATTCATTATGTTAGGGAACACTGCTTTGCAAAAGTGTGGTTACTGGAGAAAATTGTGTGCAAGTAAGGGACGCGGGTGGCGCTGCGGGTTAAACCACAGAGCCTAGGACTTGCCGATCAGAAGGTCAGCAGTTCGAATCCCCGCGACGGGGTGAGCTCCGGTTGCTCAGTCCCTGCTGCTGCCAACCTAGCAGTTCAAAAGCACGTCAAAGTGCAAGTAGATAAATAGGTACCACTCCGGCAGGAAGGTAAACGGCGTTTCTGTGTGCTGCTCTGGTTCGCCAGAAGCGGCTTAGTCATGCTGGCCACATGACCCGGAAGCAGTACTCCGGCTCCCTCGGCCAATAAAGCGAGATGAGCGCCACAACCCCAGAGTCAACCATGACTGGACCTAATGGTCAGGGGTCCCTTTACCTTTTTAAGTGCATATTTGGAGAAATGTGCACTTGGTTGCTGATGAATTTTCATGAGCACTTAAAAAAAAAATCACAAGCAGATGTGGAAATGCAGAGGTCTGAACTTAAGAATGGAAAAATGAAGAATGGAAAGGAGCCAACATCGACAGAGTCACCCATGACAAATTCACCTATCGCTGTCTTGTAGTTCATAATAGACTTATCAAAGATTCAGTTTCACAGAGGAATTTTGCATTGTAAGTTCAGTCAGTGGCTTTTTTGTGGGGTGGGACTACAACATGAGCCTATTTCACATGTGTTTTTATAAATTACTGTGGGATATTATAGAGCTATTTCCATTAATAACATCCATTAACTTTGTCTGTTTTTGGCCTGTTTATGTAGGTGCATGTAAGGATTCAGGCAGGATACCTGATCTGGCCTAAATCAAGTTCCTCCTAGCATCACACCTAAATTTGTGGATCTAGCCTCATCCCCTTATAGCAAGTTGCTAAGCCATAAGGAATGCATATGCCAATGTTGTAGGCTTGCATGAAAATAAACCACTCTTCTATATACAGAGGGCCTTTACTGAGCTGGATCTAGTCACTGAGCTTCATTCCAGGCTTTCTGCTAGCGAGTGGAAACAATTCCTTTTCCCTTCTTTGTTTCTTACGTTCAGCTTCTGGTGAAGAACTCCAAGCCCCCAGCAAGACATTGTCTGTCTCTCCTCTTCTGGTTTTCAGTACAGAACAATGAAGTTCAATCAGCTTAAATGCTGGAGATTACATTCCTAATTATTATTAGGGAAGTCAGGCATCATATCCACTCCAGTGCCTTTGCCACGGCCAAGGCTCGGTCAGATTATTAAAAGGCATTAATGAGAAGGCAAGCCATAACTTTTCAACGCTGCTGTCATTCCTTTGCTGCCCACTGCATTCAGATCAAAGTCATGAGGCCAGCAGCGGCTAGTGGGGCTGTGCAGCTCTCCTGTATGGGGCAGGTGGGAGCTGTGGCTGAGCCAATCCAATGCTCCTGACACTGTATCCATGCTGTGGATGTGCCACACTGAGCTCCCGCTGCCTTGTTGGGGTTGTTGGGTGTATGCACTGCGGAAGTTTAGTCAGGTGGTTAAGCTCACCACAGAAAACAGCCATTTGGCAGAGTTGTCTTTATTAGGCCAACACCACCGTACACTGCATTTCATACATATGCACGCTATTTACAGATGGTACAAGTAGTCTTCTCTCTCTGAGCCCAGAGAAGGTTCATTGTTTCAAAGTCCTTGCTGAGTTGCAGTCCACAGCCAAGTCATTATTTCTGTTGCTTGCAAAGTCTTGCTACTGATAGAGTTCTCTGAGCTCTGAAGTCGGGCAATTTCCCAGGGATTCCTCAGCAGTGAATTCTGCTTTGCAGGGAGTTGACTCCAACTCAGCACCTTTAAACCCTGGTTTTGGTTTGAACTATTTTAACCTTGTGAATTTTACGTCTACATTTTTCCATCTACAGGCAACCAACACCGACAAAGAAAGCAACCTGTTCCTTGGTTTTCATCTTGTTACTCTTGGTGCTTTTTCATTTCCTTTTTCCTGCTTTCACTCTCAATTGTCCTCATTTGGTTCACATTTTATTTCTGTTGTTGTTGTTGTTGTTGTTGTTGTTGTTGTTTAGTCATTTAGTCGTGTTCGACTCTTTGTGACCCCATGGCCCAGAGCACGCCAGGCACTCCTGTCTTCCACTGCCTCCCGCAGTTTGGTCAAACTCATGCTGGTAGCTTCGAGAACACTGTCCAACCATCTCGTCCTCTGTCGTCCCCTTCTCCTTGGGCCCTCAATCTTTCCCAACATCAGGGTCTTTTCCAGGGAGTCTTCTCTTCTCATGAGGTGGCCAAAGTATTGGAGCCTCAGCTTCATGACCTGTCCTTCCAGTGAGCACTCAGGGCTGATTTCCTTAAGAATGGATGCGTTTGATCTTCTTGCAGTCCATGGGACTCTCAAGAGTCTCCTCCAACACCATAATTCAAAAGCATCAATTCTTCAGCGATCAGCTTTCTTTATGGTCCAGCTCTCACATCCATACATCACTACTGGTAAACCATGGCTTTAACTATATGGATCTTTGTTGGCAAGGTGATGCCTCTGCTTTTTAAGATGCTGTCTAGGTTTGCCATCGCCTTTCTCCCAAGGAACAGGCGTCTTTTAATTTCGTGACTGCTGTTACCATCTGCAGTGATCATGGAGCCCAAGAAAGTAAAATCTCTCACTGCCTCCATTTCTTCCCCTTCTATTTGCCAGGAGGTGATGGGCCCAGTGGCCATGATCTTCATTTTTTTGATGTTGAGCTTCAGACCATATTTTGCGCTCTCCTCTTTCACCCTCATATGGGAAATATTCACCAACATACATACACTCCCCAGTAAGTAGTTTCAGCTCCAGCACAGAATAATTCAGGTGCTGCAGAGAACCCCCCTCCAAAAAAAAAAAAAAAAAGATCTTGAGGTTTCATTGTCCCCCATACAGATCTGTAAAGAAGATGCAAAGCAAGAATAAATCTATACGAGTCAACAGTTCATGCTCTCTATGATTTATATGTCATATTTATAATTATATTAAAGATTATTGGTTGCATTTATAAAGCACTGCACTTGTGGTTGGCTTTCTAATTGATGTTTACTTTGAATTGCCTGTCTCCTTGCGCTAGTTTTACAACCAGGTACAGCCAACTGGCAAAAACGTGCAAATCATTTGTCCTTCATGCCTCAATTCACAGCAGCCTTTCATTAAGGCATTCATTCGTGCACATCCAGGTAAGCACGGATCAGCAACTGCTCTGTTTGTTTTAGGTGTGAACAGTTCACAGAATATGGAAACGATTATCACTCCCCTGCCCTGTTTTCTGCCATGCTTGTCCACAACTTAAAATTGAGAGAGGTTTTCTCTAGGCACAAGGAATCCTTGCCAGATCATTGGCTCTTCACCCTTGATCCTTGGGCAATATTCCTGAGTGTCTGAATGCCTGTTTCTAAAAGATGCTCTGCCACTGAGCTATGGACCTTCCATCGTGGACAAAGGTCACAAGACAACCCAGAGCTTTCTTGGCTCTTAGGATTTTCTCCCAATCTGCAGTCAATTGAGCTAGGCTCAAGTTAGAGTTCGGTCCTATTGGAGCATCATCAGGATGTTAGAGAGATGGTTTTCTCCATCTCTCATAAATACCAAAATAAGGACAAATGCAAAATGCTTGTGGGGTTTCTCTTGAAGGCAGCATACCCTAGACAACATGATGCATTGTTTGCAGGCAATATATGTATGCATGTTAAAACATGCTATTATAAAATAAGATTATGTATTGAGTGTTAGGGGAGGGGTTTATGCAATTTAGTTTATAGTTTAGCTTATTAAACTTGTTCATTGCTTCCCACATTGAAAGGAGTCCTGAAGCAACTTACAAAAATACAGAAATACCACTGATAACAAAATATTCATTAAAACAATCCTAGTATACACAAAATGCTCATCCGGAACAATCTCTGACTTTTTTTCTTTTCTTGTTCTGTTTGTTTCTCTGCAAAAGCCACAGCCGCATGAACTGAATCTCTCTTCTGATCTTTATGCATGAGGCAAAACATAAGGCAGCAGGAAACAACTGTCATTTACTGTATCAAGTATCAGAGCACGACAATGGTGTATAAATGTTGCCTTTTTTTGATTACAGACTCTCTGCAAAACTTTGGCAACAAGAAATAGCTGCAGTTTGTGAAACCCTTCTCTTTGGCCTCCCACCAAAGTGACAGATTTCTCAATTGTGGAGACTGTGAGTGAAGTGCAGAATGCGTTTCGGAATAGCAAAACAAATACACCAATTCTGTTTATAATGACACAGTAAGCCAGTCGCCGGCGGGAGGAGAGTGCAGCTGTTTTGTATGGATAACAAATGGCCAACTGTAAGAGAACACAGCAAACTATCAGGTAAAACAGCGATGAGGAACCATAAGTCATTTTCTTCTATACGTGGTTAAAGGCTGTAAGGAAATAGGGAACAGGAAGCCAAAACTCTGCTTCATGACTGGCACTTAACTCGGTTATTTTGTCTAGCTTGTATCCTTCATAACACTGAAAATTGCCTTGCAAGGTTTATATTACATGGCTCCTGTGTTTTTAAAATATGTATAACTGTAATCTGGCTTGCTATTTAGCCATTGTTCTGTTGTTTCATTTTTACCTTATTCCATTCAGACTTCTAAACTGCCTTGATGAGAAGACTTGGTTGCATACAAAAATCCATATAAAATTCAGAGTAAATTAAACATATGCTAAATAAGGCCCCACAAATACTACATATTTAATGCACTGTAATACCACTTTATGGCTTCATGACTTCGCCCAGAGAATCATGGGAAGTGCCATTTGTGAAGGGCACTGAAAGGTGTTAGGAGACCTCTATTCCTCTCACAGAGTTACAATTCCCAGAGTTCCCTCGGAAGAGGGATTAATTGTTAAGCCACTCTAGGAACTGTACCTCTCTGAGGAAAATAAGGGTCTCCCAACATCTCTCGGCACCCTTCACAAATGATAGCTCTCATTTTTTTCTCTGACATGACTTCTTGCCTTCATCTGCTTCCTCCTTGCTGTACCACCTGAATGGAGTTGCTTCTCCCTGTTGCCTGGAAGTGCTGGCCCCATGTTGAAAGCCAGGATTTCTTGAATCAATCACTGGACAAAGTAGGGCTGCCATATATCTAGGGGGAGTTACTGGGATTTCTAAGGCAGAATTGACGTCCAGGGGGAATTTCTGAAAGGTGGGCTTAGGCAAGTCAATTGAAAATGCTCAACAATTTCAGTGGTTTCCTGGTTTTTACTTTTTGAAATATGGCAACCCTAGGATAAAGCCTAGCTGATGAATGAGTGAAGGACAGTTGTGTTAGTTATAGAATGGCAATTTGAACAGGTGAGTTTTGTGTCTGTGGTCCTCTAGACATTGCTGCTCCAACTCCCTTCCTCCCTGACCATTGCCCAGGCTGGCTGAGGCTGATGAGAGCTGGGAGCTGTTTTCTTCAAAGTCCAAGGCCTGCGCTACACTTGGATAACCTTGTGCTGTTTCTGCCAGGGTTCACTGCATGTCAGATGCTTCAAGAGTAGGGGGTTCTTGGGAGTATGCTCATGGTGAATGGGACTGAATTCATGGGGTGAGGTGAGTGATCTACTTCATGGTGGATCTGAGGTGCTATGTTCTTGGGACCTGAAGGTCCAACGTGCTTGATACTGTAAATGTCAGAGAGAGGAAGTGGGGGAAGTCTTTGGTACTCATGGGTCATTTTCGGGTTCCAGATCACTATTGAGACCTGTTTCATCTGGGGTAACTCTGCAGTTTCCTATCTTCTGATATTAGTGTAGGTGTGGAAGACTTTGGGTCCACCAGGTATTGCTGAATTTTGACTCCCGTCAGCCCCAGCAAGCATGGCAAAATACCAGTATCCATGCCTGTTGGGGGGCTTCCCAGAGCCAGTCCTACCATAGCAGTTGCTGAGGATGAGGAGTGGCAGTGAGGCAGAGCAGAGCTTTGTATGCCACACAGCCTGCTCCCCCTAAGCTAGCCTGCTGCAAGGCAGGAATGGCATCAAGGCTCAGTATTGTCTTCCAGGCACCATGTTTGGGGGGGGGTTCTAACAAGAGACCCTGGAACAGCTGCAGCAAGGAAGTTGACGTATAGAGTCTTGCTCAAGGACCCTCCAAAAACTGGAGTCAACATTGAGTGGAGGACACCATTCCTTTGACAGTGTTGCAATAAGACTCAAGTGCCGGTGTGCTTGGCTTCTCATCAGGGATGGAACTCGAGGTATGGGGAGAACTATCTCATCCTTCCCCTCAAGCAGCAAAATGTCCTGGGCTGGCTCTGGACCTGCTTTGTAACACCAACAGGTCATCAGATCTTCTGTGGAGCCTTATCACACAAGAAGAGGGCAATTTCTTCATGCGCTTTCTCAACATTTCCTCTGCATCATTTCTACTGGATGTTTTCGAGCACATGCAACCCCTTGCTTGTCACTGTATTAGATTGTCACTGTACCATCTGTCTTCATGGACAAATAGTCTTGCCCACGACTGGTAAGAATGCACTTGTTGGCTACCCTGAAAGAAGAAATATGGAGGGGGAACAAGCAAATGAACAGTAGGGGGTTGGGAGTTGTTGTTTCACAAGCAACGTTGAGTTGCTGCTTACTGCCAGTTGTACATATTTGGGGGATTTGGAATTAAGTCAGTTGCAGGAACACGTTTCAAACAAAAAGCCACTTCCTTTCCGGTCTGTTGCTACAGGCGTTTGCCACAGTTTTATCAGCATCTGTATCAGCACATCGACATCAAAACCTCAAATGTCAAACTACGCCAAAGTGATTTTCGTAGTATCTTGTGTGTGTCATTAAATGTGTCATCCAAAAGCATGTCAGGGATTTTTGATTCTTCGGTACCCAGGCATGGAGACCGCAGCACAAGGGGAAGGAAGGCTTAACCTTTTCCTTCCCAGTCATGATCCCAGTGAGAAAACCCCCAGCTGCTATTAGCCCTAGAAAATAACTGGCATGGGCACCAATGGCAGCTTTGGCCCCCTTCCCGCAGTGGCTAAGAGCAGCATTGAGAGCAGAGAGAATTTTCATCAGAATTGTGGCTGGGGAAGGAAGGGTTAAACCTCTCCATGCGGTGCAGTCCAGATGAAAATCGGAGTCTCATGCCTATTGTTCAATAATTTTTAAAAACTGACATGCTTTCTGATGGTGCATTTAGTGTCACGTGTAATTTGTCCCTAGACTGCTCGATACACGAAGCAATTGCTGGATTAAACACTAGTCAAGAAAGGCACTTGTGGATAGTTTACATGGGAAGATGCCTCTTTATTGGTGGTGCAGTGGAGGGAGAATGCAGGGGAGTGCAGCTCCGGGACTGGTTTCAAAGCAAAAGCAATGGCATCATCTCCCAGAGCACCGCCAGGGTAGTTGACAGACCCTCCTTGCTCTGGGGAGTGAATGAGGTGAGGTAACCAGTTTGTTTGTGTTACTTTAGCATAGCAGGGAATGAGGAAAATAATCAGACTGGCTATTTCTTCCCTTCCCTTTGAGGTTGTTCCTGCTGGATGTGAGCAGTGTACAAAACAAAACAAATCAACTGCATGTAACTCCTTGATATGGTATTCTATCAATGATAATAAAAATATAACAAAGATTTATTGCACCGCATGACAAAATTTGACTTCCTCACATTATTCCTGTTTGTGGAATGCTCTCCCCAGGAAGGTTTGGCTGGCGCTTTCATTATACACCTTTAGGCACCAGGCCTTGGGCTGATTGACATCTGATGTCCTTTTAAATGAGTTGTGGAAGGGGGAGATTATTGGGTGGTCTTTCTTCTTATTTTCATTGTGTATTTTGTGTTTTTTATATTGTAATCTTAAGTTGTGAACTGCCCTAAAATCTACAGCTATAGGGGGGGTATACAAATTTAATTAATAAATAATAATAATAATATTTTGATCTATGTTAGTAGGATGTCCCTTGTTTTGCTGGGAATAAGTACCGTATTTTTCGCTCCATAAGATGCACCTGACCATAGGATGCAACTAGTTTTTAGAGGAGGAAAACAAGAAAAACAATATTTGGAATGAACATGGATGTATGATTTTTGTGGTTCATGCTGTGGCCACAGACATGTGATTTGATGGTGAGTTTGGGAGTAGCCCAATGCTAAAATCCTGAGAATCCATGTAGATCCGTGCTTTGTAACCACGTTTTTGCGTCATTGCATGATCTCGGCAATTCGGCCCCAGGGACCGTGCATTCGCTCCATAAGACGCATAGACATTTCCCCTTACTTTTTAGGAAGAAAAAAGTGCGTCTTATGCAGCGAAAAATACGGTAATAAAAAGACCAGAAAAATTGGAGATGCATGTGTAGTGGAGTGTAAGGAAGTCTAACAAAGTTTTGATTTTTTCCCCCCATGATGACTGCATTGCAGCGGAAGGGAATATATTAACTTTTGGGGGGAGTGTCCCTGCTCAATCTACAATTCTATGACTATTTTGAAGTTCTTTTTGAAATATCAAATGTCACCCTCTCCCCAAAAAAACACTGGTCAATTTTTTAATGCCCCTCCTTTGCTGGTGCCCTAAACACAAGCTTGCGTAATCTAACAATGGACCCTTGAGAATACTCAGGTTAATGCATGCAAGTACCAAATGCGAGACCTTTGTTGGATATTGTTTTGGTAGCACCATCTCCATTTTTTATTTTCAGAACCATGAGGCACAGACCCGGGACATCATTGAGGCTTGGCCAATAATTCAAGTGGCATTTGGAAAGCTACTGCAGATGCCCAGGGCATCACTACACTAGTCAGAAAGTTGGGCATGTATCTACTCTTTTTTACTGTTTTTAATAAAGATTTTCTTGGGTTACATGAATACATACAGTGTTTCTGCTTTCAGTTCATAGAGCCCTTTCTACAGCTCAGTTATAGTCAATGTGAGCCACTAATGTTTTAGACAATACTCTTGTGTTTCTTTCTCTTATTCTCAGATTCGTGAGTTTTACTCATTGCTAGCGCAGCCACCTTGTAATTAGCCGACCACTTAAAAACTCATTTAAATAAGATTTTATGGAACCATTTTTTCAATCACTTAAGGTAATTGCTTTGCGGCTAATTTAAGTTTCCCTGGGAACAGTTTTGATTCCCCCCACTGAACTTTATCTAAAAGGGACTGATGTATAGTCTCATGATATTGTCTGGATGTCTATCTGCAAGGGCTGTTATTCAAAAGGCTTGAGAAAGAGGTAAGGCAGAACTGGGGGAAATGTGCCAAAGACTTTACTGAGATACAGATTGGAAGCATTTCCAGTTGAATGTGTTCAATTGAAACATACATTTCCCTCTTCAAGTGAAGTATGTGTACATGGTCAGGTGGAACAACGCAAAGCCAGCAGCAGATGCGCTAGTAATATCTTGTGGTTGCCTGGCAACATTCAGAATTTGTGATAAAGCAGTGGTCATGAATGAACGAGTGAGTGAATGAATGGGAGAATGAATGAATGATGGCTGTTTAATATAATAAACAAGCAAGTTATTGCTTGAAAAAATTATTCATGTGGGTAAAGCAATATAGTCATTTATGCTTTGCTATGTTACTAAGAAAGCCAGTATAATATACTGTAGTGGTTAGAGTGCTAGACCTGGGTTCAAATCCCCACTTGGCCATGAAGCTGACTGAGTGACCCTGGGCCAGCCATTGCCTCTCACCCTAACCTACCGTATTTTTCGCTCCATAAGACGCACCTGACAATAAGACGCACCTAGTTTTAAGAGGGGGAATGCAAGAACAAAATATTCTTTAAAGGGAGTGCTGAGCAGAGCCTGTATGCATTCCAGGCTCTGCTCAGCACTCCCTTTCACAAGCCACGTGGAGCATGTGTCACTGAAGGGTTGCCCTTCTCCCTCCTCGGGGAAAAGCCCCCAAGAGCCACACACACATTCCGTGTGGCTCTTTAAAGGGAGTGCGGCTCTTGCTGGCTTTTGCAGGAGGTGGAAAGGACAGAGCTTGGCTAAGCCAGAAGCTAGAACAGCGAGAGGGAGTGCTGTGCAGCGATCCCTCTTGCTGTTCTGGCTTCTGGGATAGCTCCACAGCCTGCATTCACTCCATAAGACGCACACACATTTTCCCTTACTTTTTAGGAGGGAAAAAGTGCATCTTATAGAGCGAAAAATATGGTACTTTGGGGGATTAAATGAGGAGAGGGAGAATCATGTACACCACCTTGGAGAAAGGGAGGGGGGCTATAAATCCAATAAATAAATAAAAATATCCTAGGGCTTATTAAATTCTCCTTTCCATTATGCATTTGCATTTTACAGACTTAGTTGTGTTACACACCACCCCAATCTCTGGTGAGCAGTGCGAGATTCCAGAGGTACCAGGCACACTTACCAGGGTCTGTGTTTACCTTTGGACAATGAGGCACAGAGGAGACTGTGGTGTCTTTATGATATGTGGTTTATTTGCACATATATACAGCCTGATTCTAGTTGGACAGAGTTCAGAGCGTTCACATTCCAAGAGAACCTCTTGCTTCTCCCAGAGGCGCAGCAGACTTGGGTCTCAGAACAGAGAAAACAGCCATGGTCATTCAAAATGCTGGTTTTGACCTATAAAGCCTTAAAGGACCACAATTTCATTAAAAAGAAAACTTAAAGCAGTCTGCAACAATTATATACATATAATAAAAACCTAAAACACAGATCACTAGCTAACTATTACAGAAAGATATGCCCACCCCACTTAATTGTCTGCACAACCTGGAAGCATAAAAAAGTGTTCAGCAAACATTTAGAAGCACAGAATACACCTGCTGAATCTTTATTGGGAGTGCATTCCACTTTGCTGGGCTGATGACCCTGGAGGCTCAGTTTCTTGTTGACATCAGATTAGCCTCACCAATCTGGGGGGCAACCAGTAATGTTCCTACAGATGATCTATGTGATCGAGCTGGGGAATTAGGATTTGGGTCTCTTCACTCACTTTCCTAGGGCTCCAAGTGCCTTTCCCCCCTTCCATCTTTGTGTTATACTCTGAAATCCATTCCCTCTCTGCTTCTTGGTTCTTCCACTCAGGGTTTCCCACTGCCTCTCATCTCTCCACCACCTGCTCCTTCTTTGTGTCCAGCTAGCCTCTCCCTCTGCCCTTCTTCTCTAGGAATCCCATTCACAAACTCTGTGGTCTCTCCTTTGCCTTTCCCTCCTCCTCTCTCCCACCTCTATGTCACCCTTCTCGTCTGCCTTTCCTTCTCTATAGGCCTCTCTTATAGCTTGAGCCCAATTGCAAACTGATGTGGAAATGGGGAGAACTGAAGATTGGAAAACTGGGAAAATGAGAAACTGAGAAAAATTAAAAGAGAGATATAACGACCATCCCAAGTGAATACTCACTTAGCATTATGGCTTAGCATTATGAACAAATTGCACCATAGAAAAAGGTGCCTGGCCATTCAAATACCTGCATTAGAGCCACTGACAAAAGAGTAACAGGGCTGGTCCAAGACCGGCTGTGCTTAAGACAAAGGACAAGATGGCTCACACATCAGCCACATTTCCACATGCGGATGTCAACTGAACTGGCAGCTGATTCTTACTGCAGCACTGGCAATGGAACAGCATCCTTCACTGCACCTGAAGGTCTGTATGACACACCCAGCTCTGTCCCCCAACCTTGTTGCTGCTCCCTGCCCCCCCCCCAGCCCAAGGCAGCTGCCTTACTCTCCCTAATGGTAGGGCTGGCCTGGGAATGTAGCTCTCATGCAGCTGGGGTAACATTTAAAGGGCATCTGACTCTAGCCTCCTTCAGCCACATATGGCCATATAGTTGAATGAGTCATTGAGATAATTGCTGGTTATTGCTGGGTCTTCTTCACCCAGCTCTTAATGCGTATGTGTGTTTTGCATTTAATCTTTTTTGGCTATCTTTGTTTTTAAGTGGCCCTGCTGGATGTCTGTATTTTTAGCAAGTGCCCTGGAGGCGCTTGGCATAAAGGGCATCCCACAAATATACAGGTTGATTGATTGACCTTTTTGGAGACGCTGATGTTAATAGTGCTCATTGGCAAGTCACCAAGATACATAGAGCAAATGCCATCTATGTCCTTCCCCCAGAGACTAAACCACCTTTCTCATGCTTTCAGCCTTAGCATGACTGCAAATGCCAAGGACATGGCCTCGTTTGCATCTCTGTCCCTATGGGTGCTGGTTAACTTTTTCCTCTGAATCACGGTGCAGAGGATGACCAAGTAAATGTGATCAGCCGTTCTCACATATGCATCTCAAGGTTCCTGTAAACAAGTCCCAGTTTCTCAAAATAAAGAAGGTACATTTTGAATTATAACAGAGATTGCCTTCTCTATACCGTTCAAGCAAAACTTGGATATTCGTAGGGCCATGGCAATAGTTTGCTCGCTGCAGTAGTGCTTCAGCCTCAGCACACTTCCCTGGAATGAAGTCTCTTGAAATTATCCGGGTTTCCTTCTGCTGAAACATGGCTCTGTTCAGGATTTCAGGATCTGTGTGGCTCAGATCCAAAGCACCTACCTCAGAGAAGGTGCATGGGTCAAAGCCCAGGTGGCAGCAACAGCCTTTCTCCCAGTGCACAGCTGCCAGCCCAGCCCAGCCCAGCCCAGCACCTGCTACTGCTGCTGCTGTTGCTGCTTGCCCAGTTCCATGAAAAGGCAGTGAGCAAGGTTAGGTCCCCAAAGGGCATGAAGCACAACAGGAAGCAGGAAGCAACACCATATTGAGTAGGGGGGAGGGAGCGGGAGGCAGAGGTCTAAGAAATGTGGTCAAGGGATGCACTGATCTGAACTTTCAGTAACTTGTTGAAATGCTGTACTGAAGGGAAGACTCCTTGGGAAATTGGGACTCACTGTGAGAAGCTGTGGTGGTTTTTCGGGACGGTCCCAGCATTTTCAGGACAGTTGGAGCGTATGTGGTGGTAGTGCACATACTATCACATGCCTAGGAGGGCCCTTCCTGAACTGAGGGCAAGCCCAAATTCTCCATCTCTGCAGCAAAGATAATGGAACAGAAATGGGTCCCCAGCTTTGCCAGTTGCTGACAGCCTTTGGGTACAGAACTTTGATTCTCCATGTTCATCTTTCTTTACAGGAATATCAGTCAAACTGGCTAGCCGTCTGATAAGAATGATCAAGGAAGGAACCACAGGGCTTTCAGGTGTCCCATTGGTATTAGAAGGAAAGCAGATTTTTTTCAAGAATAAGACCACGCTCTTCTTGAAGGGCAGACAAAACTTGCTACTGGAGACATTTGCTCCCACATTACGCATCTCAGCTAATTCCAAGGGAAAGATTGTTCACTCAGAGTGCAGGTTATTCTGCTTTGAACAATTGCAGCCTTTGGGAGGAGAGCTATTTTGACACATGCAGGTGTACGATGATTAGGGCAAGGTTATGAAAAACAAGTTGAGCTGCATTGCATCCAGAAAAAAACCATTCTACAACATGCTTAGTTCTAAAACCAGACAAGATGACTTCAGAACTTTCAGAACTCCTTTGGTGTTAGCTTGGCTATCTCCTCCTGCCAACTTGTTCCTATCTTGCATTTATAGTCACTGCTCCTTTGGAAAAGGGTCTGTCACATTCATTAGGGCTTGATACTGACGAATGTTCCTTTATCTCCCTGGTAAGATGAAGAAATTGAAGGACAGCCTTTGCAACTAGCCTAATATGATAAAAAAAATATCCAGACAAATCAGTTGTGGGAAATGTTCTGGGCTCCAAAAGGATGACATTCAGAGGAAGACTTTAGCTTGAATTTTGGGAGCTTGGGACTTGAATATCAGTGGCGCAACAGATTTCCACAATTACATGGGATGTGTTAGTTAAGTTTTCAGAAAGCCTAAGGAATCCTTTTGGACTACCTACTCACACAGACCCTCAGTCAAGGCCCTGCAAGTGGGAAGATAAACCATGACCCTAAGTTCAGTTGGGGGGGTGAGGGCCACTGTGAGAATGGGATGCTGGACTAGATGGGCCATTGGCCTGATCCAGCAGGCTCTTCTAACATTCTTATACAGTAGCAAGCGAGGATTCAAACCCAAGATTTTCGCTTTCCAAATCCAACTCTCATTGAACTGCTTAGCACACTGGCTCTCATGCCCTGTGCTGAAGAAATGGCCATACCAGCTATTTTTATCTGTAACTTGACATAGCTCCTTGCTGCTTTCCCCGTGGTGTTTCTTTTTCCTCCTATCTCTGCTGATGCTAACCTTCTGTGGTGTGAGATTTTGTCTTCTGGCATTTTCAGTCTTCTTTCTTAATAGTCAGGTTTCATCACCTGTCAACAGGCAGGATGCACAGGTTGCAGAGGGCTTGCTTTAGGCAAAGCCCCCTTTGGTGTGGAAGAAATGCCTTCAGCTCCACTGGCCCAGCCCACATTCCGCCTTATTTCAGTTTCATCTCTCTGCTCACTAATTCAGAAGAAGCAGCTTGCCTCTCTTGTTCTGCTTCTGTTTCTATTTCAAGAGCCTCAGCATGGGGCTGTTTGTGTCTCTTTATTTCCCCCCATACAGGTTTTATTTATTTATTTATTTATTTGTTTATTTATTTATTTATTTATTTCATTTGTTGCGTTTATATCCTACCTTCGACTCCAAGGAGCTCAAGGTGATGTGCATGGCTCTCCCACTACTCATTAAATCCCCCACAACAACCATATGTGGTACCTTAGGCTGAGAGACTGTGACTGGTGCAAGGTCACCCAGTGAGTTTCATGGCTGGGCAGGGCTTTGAACCCTGGTCTCCCAGGTCTGCAGGGAATCTGAGGTGCGGTACTCACATAGCAGAAGCGGCCTCCAGTTCCAGTCACCACACAGAGGCAGCTTAAGGTCCAACATACTTTACTGCTGCAGAAGATAAGGCTTCAGTAATACAGTTCCAGACACTGATATATACTTTCAGCTTGTAGGAGTTGCAGATACAGATACAGTTTTATACAAGTACAAAATATACCTGTTGCTCCAGCAAATCAAGACAACACAGACTCCGACTCACTTCACAAGTCTGACCCCAACACTCAGCCAGCATGAGGTCCCAGACCTAAGGAGCTGACATGCCTTAATCGCTTATATAGTCAGCATTGGATCATTGCCATAGCAACTGGCTTGGCTGACCTTGAACCTGTTATCTCATCCATAGGGTGATTTGCACTCATGAAAGAAATGAATCCCTTCCCCATGACCAGTTCCTCCAACAAGGTCCTATTCCAACTCTCTAAGCTCTGGCTCTAAGATGAGTTTTGAGATGAGTTTGTTGTTGTTTAGTCATTTAGTCGTGTCTGACCCCATGGACCAGAGCACGCCAGGCACTCCTGTCTTCCACTGCCTCCTGCAGTTTGGTCAAACTCATATTAGTAGCTTCGAGAACATTGTCCAACCATCTCGTCCTCTGTTGTCCCCTTCTCCTTATGCCCTCCATCTTTCCCAACATCAGGGTCTTTTCCAGGGAGTCTTCTCTTCTCATGAGGTGGCCAAAGTATTGGAGCCTCAGCTTCAGGATCTTGTCCTTCCAGTGAGCACTCAGGGCTGATTTACTTCAGAATGGAAAGGTTTGATCTTCTTGCAGTCCATGGGACTCTCAAGAGTCTCCTCCAGATGGGTTTAGGGATGGGTAATGAAATGATCCTCCCTGGAAAAAACCCTGAAGACCCTGATGTTGGGAAAGATGAAGGGCACAAGGAGAAGGGGACGACAGAGGACGAGATGGTTGGGTAGTGTTCTCGAAGCTACCAGCATGAGTTTGACCAAACTGTGGGAGGCAGTGGAAGACAGAAGTGCCTGGCATGCTTTGGTCCATGGGGTCATGAAGAGTCGGACATGACTAAACGACTAAACAACACAATGAAATGATCATGAGGATGGATGAATAGAGGGAGAGATGGGAAGCAGGGTCACTCCTTTGGCTCTGCTGAGAGATCGACACCATTGAGATCCTCCCTCCATCAGCTGTAACCTGGCAGCAGGCCTTACATCAGGCTTCAGGTGAGAGAGCAGGGGAGGGGAGGATGGGAAGGAGAAACAGCAGTGGCTGGTGCCCATTGGATTGGCGCTGATAGGGTGGAAGGCAGGGAGACCAACAGTAGGAAGAGTGAGAGTCAATGACAGGCAGAGCCAGAACCAATGATGAGCAGAGCAAACTAATTCAAGTTTTGCCCTCATCCTTCTCCTTGCTTAGTTCTGCAGAGGCAACAATGAGACTAAAGAGGATAGAGCTAACAGGCAGCAGCCCCCTAGAATGGATGTAAATAAGAGGGCAGGCAGATGAGGGCAAGCAGAGGTCGTGGGGCAATGCCTCATTCACCCTAATGGACCAGCCTCCACCACCAAAAAGCAGTGGCACTCCATCAACTCAGCTGAGAGTCCAGCTTCACACACACCTCTGAACTATTTCCATCTCAGTCGCTTATTATTGGTAGCATCATTATTATTTGTAACTTTTAGAACTGGTGTCCAGGTTTGTTTGTTTTCTCCTCCCTCCCTATCTCCTTTTCGGTTTGTGTTGTGTCTTTTTATATTGTAACCCTGATTTTTTATTATCTGTAAGCCACTTAGGGAATCCTTTTGGCTTAAGAGCAGGTTATTAATGCATTAGGGACGCGGGTGGTGCTGTGGGTAAAACCTCAGTGCTTAGGGCTTGCCGATCATATGGTCGGCGGTTCGAATCCCCGTGGCGGGGTGCGCTCCCGTCTTTCGGTCCCAGCTCCTGCCCACCTAGCAGTTCGAAAGCACCCCTAAGTGCAAGTAGATAAATAGGTACCGCTTTATAGCGGGAAGGTAAACGGTGTTTCCGTGTGCTGCGCTGGTGCTGGCTCTCCAGAGCAGCTTCGTCACACTGGCCACATGACCCGGAAGTGTCTCCAGACAGCGCTGGCCCCCGGCCTCTTAAGTGAGATGGGCGCACAACCCTAAAGTCGGACACGGCTGGCCCGTACAGGCAGGGGTACCTTTACCTTTACCTTTATTAATGCATAAATAAATAAATGCATTGGCTTATGGGGGGAGGCTAGGATAGCTCATGTGAAAAAGACAACTGGTGAGCGATTTATATATGTGCACACATATGAATGCACACTAATGTACATATATAGGAGAGGGAGAGGGGAGAGAAAAGAAAATTCAGAGTAAATAAGAAATTATGTTTGCTTTCTCAGAACAGATCTCACTCTCATGCAGCTACTTTCTTTAAAACGGCACTGGCTATCTATGGAATTCATTGACACAGCTCATTGGTTCTCATAAATGCTTGCTATAAAGAAGGATGAAATAATAGTTCTATTGGCCACTACCAGCCATAGCAGCTAGAAATACTCTCCAATGTTCAGGGACAATGCATCTGTGAGTACCGGGTTCTGGGAATTAGAAAAACAAAACAAAACAGGGGGCTTAATTTTGTCATCTTGCCTAACTTCCTCAGAGCATCTACATGGCCAATATCGAAATAAGAATGATATGCTAGATTAACAGTCGCCTGACTCAGCATGTCAGCTGCTTTGTACGAACATGCATCTCAATGTGGGTTGGGTGTTTTTTGTTCAGCTATGATGATAACAATTCTATCAAATAGCTAGAAAGCTGTTCAGCAATTCCCTATGTTGGTCATGCTTCAGTGGTGCGCCAGAAACATTGTCTGAAAGCTAATATTTAGTGCTAAGAAATGGAGGGTTCTTTCACCTTGTCAACCACCTGCTTTCTATCGTGAAGACACTTGCATTGCTATCATTTTGCTGTGATTACCCTTGGAATTACACATGGTGCCCTGGTGCAGTTACAGGTGACCATTGTATTCACACCAAGCTCAAATCTCATTGCTTAGGTGCCATAGCCCTGATTCTAGCAGGCAAGGAACTTTTTAATCTATGCCTCGCTTGTGTGCTCATTTTCTTTCACTTCCCCATGTGAGCTACATCACACAGAGATTTACTTTTCCCTGGGGCAGGGTATTTAATTAATTCATCAGTTAAACTGGTGAAATAAAAAAACCATTTTCACTGACACCCCAGATTAATTGGGAGAATATGCTTTTAAGATCTTTTACAATTATTTCTAATAAAAGGATGGGGCAGTGGTGCCCCTCCATACTGGCTGGGGCTGATCAGAGAACATAAGGGCATAAGAAGAGCCTGCTGGATCAGGCCAATGGCCCATCTTAGTACCGCAAGCAGGAGCTGGGCACAAGGGCACTCTCCCATCCTGTAGCCTCCAGAAACTGCTATTCAGAAGCCTTACTGCCTCCAACTGTGGAGGGAGAGCTCAGCCATCATGGTTAGTAGCCATCAATAGCCCTTTCCTCCATGAATTTGTCCAATCCTCTTCTGAAGCCATCCAAGTTGGTGGCCATCACTGCATCCTATGGAAGAGTTCCATAGCTTAACTATGACAGTGTCCAGAAACAGCTAGACTGGTGACTGGAAGTGGCCGCCAAGACCATATAACACCGGTCCTGAAAGACCTACATTGGCTCCCAGTACATTTCTGAGCACAATCAAAGTGTTGGTGTTTAAAGCCCTAAATGGCCTCAGCCCAGTGTACCTGAAGGAGGAACTCCACCCCCATCATTGAGCCCAGACACTGAGGTCCATCATTGTCCCCATTCTTGCTGCCATTGTTGTTGTTGTTTAGTCGTGTCTGACTCTTCGTGACCCCATGGACCAGAGCACGCCAGGCACTCCTGTCTTCCACTGCCTCCCGCAGTTTGGTCAAACTCATGCTGGTAGCTTTGAGAACACTGTCCAACCATCTCATCCTCTGTCGTCCCCTTCTCCTCATGCCCTCCATCTTTCCCAACATCAGGGTCTTTTCCAGGGAGTCTTCTCTTCTCATGAGGTGGCCAAAGTATTGGAGCCTCAGCTTCATGATCTGTCCTTCCAGTGAGCACTCAGGGCTGATTTCCTTCAGAGTGGAGAGGTTTGATCTTCTTGCAGTCCATGGGACTCTCAAGAGTCTCCTCCTTGCTGCCATTACTGCCCCTCCATTCTTGCTGCCATAATTGCCTCCCATTCTTGCTGCCATCACTGCCCCTCAATCGGGAAGAGGAGAAGGCAGATGGGGTGACGGTTTTCAGCAGTGGGAATCCCTACCAGGGTGTCAACCTCAGGAAGTGGCCAACCCTGCTGACTTTTGCCATTGACCGTGGACAGCGGTAATTCCTCCCCCCAAAATGTGCAAGAGCCACTTGAGAAAAGTGCCAAGGAAGCCGTATTCTGGTGCATCCCAGTGGGATCGGAGATTACAGATCACTGTTACAGAGAGACCAGCAGCACGGGAAACAAAAGAACTGGATGGGAATTACTTTAGCAGTTGCTCAGTCCAGCCTTCTAAGCTATTCCCTTCTATCCAGAGAAAATAGCTGGTTTCTAGGAGCCTGGTATTGAAATGACTTCCCAAACATATCATCAGTGCAGCAGTTTGTCCCCTGAAGTCTATCTTCAGGGAGCAGAACAAAATATATATAGTTTTGCAACACATCCTGGAAACATGCTTAATGGTTTGTGCTGTAACCTTTAGAGAATAGGGAAGAGTAACTTGTGAGCAGCTGAACTCATAGCAAACAGCAAATGGTGCATGGGCAGAATCCAGCCAAAACTAAGCACTTTTAGTCTCCCATATTTCAATGGGAGGAACCTGAGCACGTGCTTAAGTTCCCCATGAAAAGCAATGGGATTTAGAGTCATTTAATTATGGCCAGCCAATGCCCTATGTTCAGCATGTACAAGGGAGTGTGTGTTCTGTTTAGGACAAGTGAGATCAGCCAACTGACCCTGTTTTGTTTTGTTTGTAGGTGACGCTGCAGAATAAGTTGTTGCCCATGAATTGTGCTGTTGCACTGAGTGAGGAACCCCCTTGCCAGGGGGATTGTCAACTGGCACGAGACTATTTATGCTCAGACTCTATTTATGATAAATTTAGTTACAGATAGGTAGCCGTGTTGGTCTGCTGTAGTTGAAACAAAATCAAAAAATTCCTTCCAGTAGCACCCTAGAGACCAACTATGTTTGTTATTGGTATGAGCTTTTGTGTGCATGCTCACAAAAACTCATACCAATAACAAATTTAGTTGGTCTCTAAGGTGCTACTGGAAGGAATTTTGTTATGATAAATTTGATTGTCTGCAACACGTTTTATATGTGGGGCTGCCCTTATATCTGGTCCAGAAGCTGCAACTGGTACAGAATGCAGCGGCCGAACTGTTCACAAGTTACTGGCAACACCTTACCGCCTTGCTGGCGGAGCTACACTGGTTGCCAGTTTGCTACTGGGCCAGGTTCACAGGGGTTTTTTGTGTTCATTCACAAAGCCCTAAACAACTTCAGCTTGAAGTACTTTATGATTCCTTATGCTCCACCTCCATCACTGGCTCTGTACACGCAATCCATTTAACACACCTGACTTTCCCCAAAGAATCCTGGGGAATCTAGTTTGTTAAGGGTGCTAGGAACTGCAGCTCCCAGTATTCCTTGGGGGAAGTCATGTGCTTTAAGCTCATGAAGTGTTCACAGGCACTGAGATCCTCTGATGGGGCACTTCGTGTTCCCCATGTCTCTGAGGTTTGGTCATCATTTACTAAGGACCAACCCTTTAGTGTGGTAGGCCCTGCCCTGTGGAACTCCCTGCCACTAGAGGCTTGGCAGGAATCATTCCTGTCTTCTTTTAGATGCCATGGGGAAACTGTGTTAATTCAGACATGGTGTTGAAATGTCAATTTCTTTTTCCCAACCAGTATTTATTGACGTTTTTATTGACCTTGCTGTAGCTTTTTATGTTGTGTGCCGCAAATATTTAAATAAATAAATGTTTTTTAAAATTGTTTTGTTTGTTTTTTCATCTCCAAGGTCCTAGGCTGACACTCTAGCCACAACACCACACCGGCTCTGGTGGGTGAGGCTAAAGAAATGGGTGTGAAGTGGCAATTTTCACACACAATTCCCCATCCAATTTCACATAACTCATGCCAGAAGAAAGCTTCAATAATGCTCGTGGACTTTCGCTGGATTGGGGCGATTGTCTTCGTGGTGTTTTTGTTTTTTTTTAAACGCTTGCACAAAGTTTCTCTCTAGAGAACATTGAACCAAGTTGGGGTGAAGTGAGGAGATTTCTGAATTGATTTTTTGGCGTCATGATGTGGTCTCTGGGAAGCAGAAATAAAGGATTTCAGAGAGTTATAACACATGCCATTTATCTCCTAAACACCTTATTGATTTATGCTTGCAGATCCTACCTTTGGCTCTGTCTGCTGTTGAACTTTATTTGTATTGATTGTGCCGAAACTGACGAGGTAGTAACATGTATTAGAGGGCAGCTTTTCAGCTTTTGATGTGAAGTTGCACCAGAGCATAGCTAAAACAGGCAAGGAAGCCACTAAGCTTTGTCTACTGAAGAGTGCGGCACAAATGGGGAGCAGCTATGCTGCAATAGTGAATGTCCAAAAAAAAGGGGCGTTTTGTCTGTGTGAGGGATCAAACCTGGGACCTTCTGTCTGTGAAGCAGTTGCTCTGCCCCTGAGCTATGGCCTTTTCCCATCTCTAAAGCCTTCTTTTAACGATTTTTTTTAAAAAAATATAATATAATCACATATAATTCCAATACATAATAATTTTTTCTTTTGTTTTATCGAGTTCCCATCCCATTTTCTGTGGTGTTTGTTATTCTATGTCTCTGCTGCATCCTGTCTTCACTCTTTTATATCATAACCATAATACAATAATTTCTAATTATTTCTGTTGCTCATAGTTCAAATCCTGATTGCAAATTCATCATATTATGATATTTCTTTAAACAGTCCAAAAAAGGCTTCCATTCTTCCATAAAACAGATCTTTGTATAAGGCTCATACAACAAAAAATAATATTGAGAATATACTGGACCCCGTTACATTTGTTTTTAAAAAAGGGCTAAGGTATCTAACTGTTGGAGATGCAATAGGGATAATGCTTCTCTAAAACATATGTTTTTTCATTGTCCTATATTGAAAGACTTTTGGCTGAAGGTAACTGAAACCATCAACAGAACTGTACAGAACATCCTTACATTTACAGAGCAAAATATCCCCTTGAATTATATGCCCACCCTTGAATTACCGGTATATGCCCAGCACATGGAACCTTACAAAAGGACAATATGAGCGGACTCTCTGTGTCCTTACCACAGCAAAAAGACTGATAATGATGAATTGGAAAAAATAAAAATGCATCTCCCTTCTATGATTGGATTAAAGACTTATACAAACTCACAATATATGAACAACTTGCATATAAATGCAGGCTTGCCATGGACAAATTCAACGATATTTGGAATCCATTCTTACAAACACTGTAATAGGTTAAGATCTGGTGAAGTACAATAACAACCTTGTAAAGTATACAGTTTTGGGTTTTTTCCTCTCCCCCCCCCTTTATTTTCCCTTCTACAAGGGTTCTGTTTCTCTTTTTCTTCTTTTTCTCTTTTTTATTTTTTTATTTACGTCTCACCATGTTTAGTGCACATATCATTATGTACTTTTTAAATTTTCAATAAAGATGTTTAAAACAAAAAATACAGATCTTTGTTAACAAGATCTTATGTAGCAAGCATTATTACAACAGGAAAGAAGTTCATCTTTATGGATCATGTTTCCATCTCTTGTCCTTCAACTAACTCTCTCTCTCTCTCTCTTCTCCTACCCAAAACCAGCCCAACAGTACAAGCTGCCAACCCGAGTGGGCTAGGCTGTGCTTCAATATCACACATCATGTCAGTGTGGCTGTAGCGACAACAGGCATTTTGGAATCAATAACATGATGTGACTGACAATCCTGACAGCCTGTCAGCCACTATATGGCACAAAGAATACTGGGCCTGAAAAGTACTCTCTGTACGATCCTTGCTGCTGTGGCTGCTAAATTCGACATGGCTCCCCCATCAGAAAACATGGCTGTTTTCATGATCATCCGAACCCTAATGAGAACCTATCATTATAACACTTACAGGCCTGTCAGGTCTTGTCAGCCTCCCCCTGTGTCAGCCATCAGATTTCGTTGGCGCTGACGTGATGTGGGGGAGGCGACTAGATATTTTCTCTATAATTAAGGCCAAATCCATTAAAAGGTCGTGGAGGGTGGAATATCTTCAACTGTCCTGAGGCTAACTTTAGAGTGGGGCTTTGGGGCAACGTCAAATGCACATTATAGCCCAGCTAGAGGAATTCCTGACATAATGGCAGCCAGCGAGGCAAATGGTATGGGGTTAGGTCGACAGGAGTGAGGCCTTGTCAGCATATAGCACCTGTTCTCGGAGATGCACATGGGTTGCCAATTTGCTATCGAGTCAGGTTCAAGGTGTTACTATTAGCAAGGCTTTTTTCCAGCCGGAACTCTCTGGAACTCAGTTCTGGAACCTCTCAGGTGGGCACCATTGCCATTACAGGAGAACAAGGGAGGTGTTCATGGTGAGTTCCAGCACCTCTTTCTAGATATAATGCCCTTTAAAACTTGGGACCAGTTTATCTGCGAGATTGCCTTCCCCCACATGTGCCCACTCAGGTGCTTTGATTGGTAGAATTGACACAACTACAGATGCTACAGAATACCTGTTCCACATTTGTAAAAAAAATGATCATTTAGTATGGCTGCATCTACACTTTGGATTTCCCTGCCTATTGAGCTCAAGCAGGTGCCTTTTGGTCCCTGCTAAAAACATTCCTGTTCAGACAGACCTACCCAGCTGATTGGAAAGTTGAGGTAATTTTAATCTGTTTTAATATTTTAAATTTTGTATATTATAAAGTAGCATTGTGATTTCCCCCCCTTAGTTCATCTTTTGTAAACTGCTTTTAGGGTTTGTTTGTTTTTACAATCAAGCAGTCTATAAATTTTATGAAATAAATGAACCAGGCAGCTACAACCGACAGCAGCCTACCACAACCTTCTGAGGTTGCTTTTCAGAAGGGGTATGAGCCTCCCCAAATGGTGCTTCCTGGTCCCATCCTTTTCAGTTGCCCCAGAAGAATGTCAGTGCTTGATATTATCAGGCACTACCAAGAGATCCAGGAGGATCAACATGGTCATGCTCCCTGTAGTATCACTGTCTCTGGGAAGCTTCTAGCTACATTCAACTGAATATGGTTAGACTCTCCAGTCAGGGATGATCCTACCCTACTAATCGTGCCGAGATCACACGACTTCACTTGAATGCCTGAATAGCCTTAACATTTATTTAACAAAGCTGAGGATACAGGATATCGTATCATTTGCACTCATTACATTGTGGTAATGGTGGTAGTCCATCTGTATTGATGCTTCCCCACCACAGCTGCAAAGTGGCTGCTCTAAGTTAAAGTACTAACCAAGCCTATGTTTCTAGCTGGTGGTATAGCAAATTCTCTGCTATATGAGTCATGATTCAGTGTTATGTTCCAGCTGGAGAAAGGTATAAGCATTCGTGCTTCACAAATGCTTCTAGGAGGACTTGTGAAATAAACAGAAACGTTCTTCTTCTTTTCTTTTGAAAGTTGTGTTGATCTTTTGGGTGTAAGACAAGTGGCTTGTGGGATTTGCATAAAGGACCTTGTGGCTAATAAGCCAATGTTATGACACCAAGGACTCCAGAGATGCCGCAGGAGCTATAAATACCAGTTGACATCATTCACCATGTCTGCCCACATAAGCTAAGTTGCGTCCAAGGAGTGGGACGTTCTAATTTTATAAATATTGTGGCACTCTAAACCTTTCAAATGGTTTGTTTATTTCTGATGTTCCCACAGCAATGTATTCCTCCCCCCAGTCTGAATTGCCCTCCTTCCCTCCAAAGAAAACACTTCAATGGGGATTGTGTAATGGGTGCTGATTGCAATCACACAAAAACCCTCTGCCCTCACTGAGAATTAGCATATCAAAACCCCTTCTTCAACATTTCGTGGCAGCTGTGAACATCGTTGAACAGTTAAGTGTACCTTCTCTCTGCAGTGCCATTATAAGAACATAACAAGAGCCTGCTGGATCAGGCCTGTCCAGCATCCTCTTCTCACCGTGGCCAACCAGATGCCTGAGTGAAACCTCCAAGCAGGACCAAAGCACAAGAGCCCTTTCATCTTCCTGTGACTTCCAGAAACTGATATTCAGAAGCATTACCGCCTCCGACTATTGAGGCAGAGCAAAGCCATCATGGCTATTAGCAATTCATGTCTTCCACGAATTTGTTCAATTATTTGTCACGTGTCTTGATTCTGATAGCTGTGAATGCTGAGGCAAGAGGAGCAGACGTCATTGGACAGCTGTGCCCCCACCCCAAACAAGCAGGTGATCTATTATTGTCCCTTGGCCCTGCCCTCTTTCTCCTCCTTCTCCTCCTGTCCCTCTTCCTTCCTGTCATTTCCTGCTCACCTGTCCTCTCAGTGATAAAATGAGGAGACAGAGCAACATCTTCCATTTAATGTCTTCTGTTCTGGGAAGTTATACAGACTTTGCAAGTGAATGGATTGCAGGAACAGCTGGTGAGCCCAATCATGAAGGGGACTCACTGACTGCACCTTGCCCAAGCCCCCCCACCCCCCAATGGGCTTCGGTTGAGTCATGTCTTAATAGGATGTCTTTAAAGATGCAAAAATGAGCCACTGAGTTGCTCTGATGGTTGGATTTTTGTCCTGCCTTAAATACTAATTACAGTGGTACCTCCACTTACGAATGCGATCCGTTCCGGGGTGCCGTTTGCACCCTGAAAAGTCCGTAAGTAGAGCGCCACTACTGCACGTGCGTGAAGCGTGCAGATTGCTTCTGCACATGTGCGAAGCACGCAAATCGCTTCTGTGCCGCATTCGTAACCTGAACGTTACGTAACCAGAGCGGTACGTAACTAGAGGTATGACTGTATAACATCAGAGAAGTGTGAACGTCATCTCATAGTCACTGACTCAATTAATAGTCAGGAGTTAATGTGAACTGTATACAAACCAAGTCCATGATTGTCATTGTAACCCTGCAGGTGGAAGTATGAATAATCAAATATGGTAAACACTGGTCTTGCTGCACCTGGTAACCTTTATATGTTGCTGGACTCCAAGCTCCTGTAATCTAGGACCTTGGCAATACTAGCTAAGGCTGATGGGAATTGGAATCCTGCAATATATGGGGGCACCAGGTGGAGAAAGGCCAGTCTACATTCGGCGAAATATGGTTCACCAAATCATTTATTGTAGTCTGATAAGCCTCCTCCTGTTTTTCGTCACTTACTTAGGGCAGCAAAAACGGGAGTTGTTGCCAAACAGCTTACAAGACCACAATACAAGACAGATAGGCTGCATTCAGCCACAAGTTGGAGTAAAAAATAAACATTCTGTAAAACACCACAATTTCAGTTGTTAAATTTAAGCCCGGTCCACACCCGGGTTTACTCCTCTGTGTGATTGCTTTAGCAGTGGACAGAGCTGCCATCAAGCTGACAGCCTAGCTGGAACCACACAGGGACAGTGCTAGAGTGAACCACTGTCTTCTTCTAGGCAGGCTGTGAGCTTATCAGGTGCTAGGCAAGGCCTGGGGAGAACTGAACTTGAGCAAGACAACAAGAAACAGGTTGTGCAAGATCTGGGAGGGCTCCAAGATTTCGCAGATGCTGACCCAACAAGGCTGAAAGCAGGAGCAACTGGTGGGGAAGGGCAGCCCCATGCACCTGGCCTCTTGGAAGGAGCATCACTACCGCCTATTGATCTGGACCAGGAGTGGGACACAACAGTGATGTAGTCAGGGCAGTATGGGGGCATCCAGGGCCAGATTTAGGTCTGATGAGGCCCTAAGCAACTGAAGGTAATGGGGCCCTTTATATGTCCAGCTGTCCTTTGTCAACAACAAATTGTCACTGTTTTTTGTGTTGAATATATGCTATACGGTAATTTATGGACCGAATAGGTATCTAAAGCCATTTGCACATAACAAAATATGTATTTTATCAAAGTAATTGTTGAACTGAAATACAATTAAGAAGAAATATATTAATAGTGAAATACACGCTATGCGACCAGTCCATGCAGAATGAAGGCACCCTATATATAGAAATGAGCAAACCAGTGATATTTTAGGGAGCAGGCTAGCAGGCAGGGCCCATTACTTACATCATAGGAGCCTACACAACACAAAACATTGTTGCTGTATGTATGTTTTATTTTATTTGTTTTTTATCTCATATTTTGGAAATGTACATCCAGGGTTTTTTCCTTTAATTTTTTGGGGGGTCCCCAAGAGAGTGGGGCCCTAAGCTATAGCTTGTTTAGCTTATACATAAATCCGGCACTGGGCATCGGTGTAGCCAATCTGGTGCTCCCACTTGTGCGTCTGCAACACCATGACACTGTTGCTGCCCCATTCTGCCCCATCCAGATACACGGCAATGACACTGATTCTGGGAGGTCATAGACACAGTGGCATCCCTCTCCACTGGTCACTCCTAGTTCAAAACTGGGCCTTTTAATCCCAGCCCTCAAAGAATGTGAAGGTATGGCTCAGAACTCTGCACTTTGGTACCATTGGATGGCCTCAGATTCTGTCCTCTGCCTTGTCCAGTGAGGCCCAGAGAAGAGCAAACAGCCTTGGGAGGTAGAGGTTTGTCACAGGAGGGGTGTTTCCAGCTATGCCATCTACTTTTAGAAGCTCTATAAGAAGCTGTGGCAGGAGAGGGACACTGGGCAACATCATGGGAGGATGTTTCCAGGCCCACGGTGAAACGGTCAAGCTCCTTTGTTAATTTGGCTGTTTCCTGGAGGTTTAGTGTTGTTAATGCCATCTTATATTTATAGTACTGAAGTGGTTTCATTTTTGTGCATGTTGATTATTATGTTGTTTTATTACATTACTATGAAATTGTTCTTACCTTGGTTGATTTTGAGATGCATCCCTTTGTTGGAAGCTGCTTTGAGCATGATTCTTTTTGTGGAAAGGTGGCATACAAATCAAATGAGGAGGAGGAGACTCCGTTCAGATTCCTCATCTTAGAAGTTTGAGCTTCTATTTCCAAGTTTGGTAACATTACCTCTCCTCCTCAGAGAAGTGTTTACTAAGAGGCCCACCTCAAACTCTAGGGTTGGCTAATGATGAGGCCATGGAGCTTCCTGGGCAGATGAGTCTGGCTTGCGCTGAGATGGGTCACAGGGATTACTCAGATCTTGTAACATGTATAAAGTATATGTAAACCCCATGAAACACTTGGCGGAAACAGGGCTGTCACCCTGTCAAGTGAATCTTAGTTCATTAATCAAATATTTTTGATTACATTAAACCTCCATGCCTTTCTGTATGATTAAAAAACTTAACTTTTTTTTCAGATACACATTTTAGTCCTCATTAAAAAGTCTTTAACTGATTAATCAAATCTAGATAACGGATTAATTAATTAGCGGTTGCAACATTAAAGAGAAGTGCTTATGTAACAGAAGTGTGGTTGTATAAGGCGACAATTCCCTATACACTTACCTGACAGTTATTTCTGAACAAATAGCTGAAAGATTGCACGGTTAATTATTATTATATTATCCAAGATGCTCAGGGCAAGAAACGTGCTTTCCCCTCCCAAGTCAATCTCACAACTACCCTATGTGGTAGTTTATGCTAACAAAGGAGCTTTGTATCTAAGTGGTGATTTGATCTGCTTAATCCAATACTCTGAACTAGTTTGCAATTAACATGACATATTTATGCCTTAGGACCTTGGGGTGATGGGCAGATTATAAATACTTGGAATACATAATAAATAAAATTGTTTGTACAGCAATGCTCTATGGCCTTCACATTGGCCCATCGCAATGTGAGGCATCCTTGCCCATTAATTCTCCTCACAGAGATGTGTCTAGCTCCTTCACTGTGCAGCTTTCCTTATATGTTGAAGCTGCACCTCTGCCCTGGCCTTTGACGCCCCAGATATCTATTGGATGGCTTTAAAAGAAGATTTGAAAAATAAGGCTATCGGTGGCTATTACCTTAATGCAGATATTCTGCCTCTTCTGTTAATTAATCCGTTATCTAGATTTGATTAATCAGTTAAAGACTTTTTAATGAGGACTAAAATGTGTATCTGAAAAAAAGTTAAGTATTTTTAATAGAAGTACTGTACTTACAAAAAAAATGCAGATTCCGATGGTTAGTGTCATCTTAGAAGACACATTCCATTTTCACTCTCACACGGAAGGGAATGTCTTGCCTAAAATAGTTCATGCTGCAACATGTACTTGCATCATGTTTATTCTTCAAAAAAAGTTGCTTTAATCATACAGAAAGGCATGGAGGTTTAATGTAATCAAAAATATTTGATTAATGAACTAAGATTCACAAGTTGCTGGGAACTAAAAGGAGGCGAAAGTGCTCTTGCAGGCTTTCCACAGGCATCTGGTTGGACTCTGTGAGAAAACTGGATCCTGTACTTGATGGGCTGCTGGCCTGGTCCAGCAGGGTCCTTCTTATGTTTTTATATTCTTAAAGTAAAAGTTATGGATAGGATACTTCTGAGTTTCCCATGTGTCATTTCTGAATGTTTTTAAGGATTTATAGCAGATATAAAAAGCTGGACCAAATGAGGCTTGTTTTATGTTCTGATATTTTGGAGCACCCCCCATTATCTTAATTGCAATCTGTTTTGACTTTTCTTTGGCTGAAATACTATTTGTGAGCAAGCCTTTCATAGCCTGCAAACCTTCCACCCCATCGTAAATTGATAATAATGCTACCCCTGGACTTTCAATCAGCTTTAACCCAGTGATTTCTGTTATCTCCTTCAACACCCTTTGCCAAAAAAAATTGCTCACAAACTTATTGACAGCTGCACAAATTATTATAGCTAGGAAGTAGAAGGGGCAAGCAGAATATAAAATGAAAGAATGGTATAAAGAGGTGTGGGATATAGCTATTAATGATAAATTAACATGTGCCATTAAGGTAAGACGGGGAATATGCAGGAGAAATGATTCTGAGGAGATATGGAGGGTGTTTGTAGAATTTGTCAGCATCGCCCTTGAACCAGTGCCACTAACTGGACTCATACACTTCAGCCCCGACTGGACTAGGCGAGTTGGGTAGCACTTCCAGAGACCACCTTCTGCACAGGAACAGGTCAAAGTGCTGTGGACTCACAGCTTAGAGTTGTAAGCACCGGATTCACTCCAACAAGAAGACAGTCGTCGCACAGCAGAGTATAGCAGAGTCTAGCAGAGTATAAACGACTCGGAGAGCAGCTCAGTAGAATATCTTCTTTATTCTATCTACAACTATTATACACAACTATATACAGAGCTAAATAGGTCTAAGCATAAATGAATGCTGCACTACACTGAGTGTCTGCAGCTGCTCTTAGCAGCAACCTTATCTCTACACACGATCTGTAACACTCAGTCTCTCTCTCTCCGACACACTGACTGACTGACTGACTCTTTGATGTGGTGCTGGAGCAGAATAAGTAGAGAGCAGAACGCTGCCCCTCCTCTTTGGAGAATCAGCAGACTCATCAGGAGATTCTTGGATATGGGAGGGGTGAAATCTCCTCAGAATTTGTACTGTTAAAACAGAAAGGGGTTAAACCATCGCAAGAAGTGTTGAAATTTTAGGATGTTGGATAGTTACAATGGAATGGTCTCGTTGGTGGGGTGCATGTTTTTATTCTAATTCATTTATGATTATTACTATGTCAAAATAAAAAATAAAAAAAAAATATTTGTGAATTGTTGTAACCCATCCTGGGATGTCATGGCGAAGCACAGGGAAGAAATCAAAATCAGTAGCATCAGTACTGTATGAACTGAAGCAGGTGCTGACAGGCTGCATTGATATGAGATCTATGCTGGTCAACAAACTGTACACCAGTCATATTTTATGTTTGCTTCCTCCATTACACGTGTGGCTTAAAACCAGTGCAGTGTAGGGGATAGAGTGTCAGGTTAGGACCTGGGAGACCTGGGTTCAAATCCCCGCTCAGCCGTAAAGCTGACTGGGCAACCTTGGACCAGCCACTGCCTCTCAGCCTAACCTACATCACAGGGTTTTTGTGAGGATTAAATGATGAGAGAGAAAAACATGTAAGTCACCTTAAGTTCCTTGGAGAAAAAAGGTGGGATACAAGTACAAAAAAAATAAAATATAAATAAGTAAAAATGGCCCCCAAGTGGAGCAAATGCTGGTTCAGCGAAAGGAGTATAATTTGTGTTTATTTGTAGAGTTAGATAATCTGTTGGTAACACTGAAAATATCCTCTGTGGCTTTGCTTCGTAAAGTGAAAACCATGCCCAACTTTCACAGCAAAACCAACATCACTGTTCCTGGTTTGCCAGGTAGATTTTTGCCCTTTGTCTTCTTACCTTGTTAGCGTGCCAAAAACAAAGGCAACAAGACGTCTTGGAAGCGGCTGTGTGTGTGATGTCATCTCAAAGCCATTCCATAATCTAAATATTGAAGGAAACTATCCAACAGCCATTCAGAGTTTACATTAAGCTGCTTGAGATAGGATTTCAAAGAACTGGGTCCGCTGGTCTAACGAGAAAAAGTCAATCTTAATTTCCAAGAAGGGGGGGTGGGGAACTGTGTCAGAGAGCTAGCCTCATGGCTACCTATTTAGACTGCAATCCTAACTCCATTTGCCTGATAGTAAACCCTGCTGAATTTTAAAAGGCTTCCTTCTGAGCAGATATGGTTAGGCTCACCGCCTAAGTCTCCTTAATTAAAGGCTAGAAGGACTCCAGGCACCCAAAGGAGGAAGAGATAGATACTGATCTTCTCTTGAAATCCACCTGCTTTTGCTGGGGGGAAGGAAAAAAAAGAGGATTTCCATTTTCTGATGTTGTGCCAAGGGGAGGAAAACAACCTTTCCTGATCGGTTGTGATATTAGATTTTACTCAAGGCATTTTGTGAACCAGTGGCAGGAAGAACAAGGCAAAATCAACGGCTTGTGGTCTCATGATACTGTCTGCAACATGTGCTTCAAGGAAAATTAAAACAGCAGGAAAAAGAAATGTCACCACATTTATGCTAGAGGGTAAATAGGTGACGTTCTGCAGCAGGCATCCCTTTTGTAGAACATTCACCTGGTTGTTTAAGATCACTTCTCTTCTTCCCAATAGAGATGCCATCCTTTTGATAATCTGGAAGACAGAAACCTGCTCACCTCCAAGGACGTTCTGTTACAGACCCAGTGGGACGCGGTGGTTAGAGTGTGTCAAACAAGGACATGGGACATCAGGGTTCAAATCCACAGTCAGCCATAGAGCTCACCTTGGGCCAGTCACTCTTAGCCTAGCCTACCTCATAGGGTTGTTGTGAGCATAAAATGGAGAGGGGGAGAAGTCTGTGCATCACCTGAAGCTCTTTGGAGAACAGGTGGGATATAAATGTAGTAATTAATAATAAAAGCAAAGATGATCATTGGGAGTCCTCCATTGTGAGTATATTATAATAAATGGGAATTGTAATGGTGTAGGCTGGGAAGGAGGGATTCTGTCAATTTTAGTTCCTTATTTTCCCAGTATTAAATTAAATTTGCCCTGCTCCCACATTAGTTTGCAATAATGAAAAAAAACTCAGCTCAAATATTTATATTCATTCATGTGCACTTTTCCCCCTAATATGTGCAGTTTTATAGAAAATTTTATTTATTTATAAAAATATTTTATATATCATAAAATTCATAAAAATATTTTGCCACATGTATACATTTTACTAAGCCGTTTTTCCTAATCTAATGCATTTTTCTGCACTATTTTCACTAATATACCTATTTGTGTTTGCACTTTCCTCCAATACATACATTTTGTACAAATGTTTTGGTTGGTGAACTGCATTGCAAAATTCAGAATACTGTGAATTTCAAAGGACAGCTGAGTTTCTTTCTATACACTGATTCAGGAAGTGCAAATTAGGTTTGTTTGCATTACAATTAGCAAACAAAAATCTATAGCTTGGGCCACATCTCAGTGGTACAACATCTGCTTGGCATGCAGAAGGAAATGGGCATGTAGCCCATTTCTAGCTAAAAGACCTCTGGTAACAGGACTGGAAAAAATCCAGTGATCCAGCCATGTTGATGTACAGTGGTGCCTCGGGTTAAGTACTTAATTCGTTCCAGAGGTCGGTACTTAACCTGAAACTGTTCTTAACCTGAAGCACCAGTTTAGCTAATGGGGCCTCCTGCTGCCGCCGCGCCACTGGAGCCCGATTTCTGTTCTTATCCTGAAGCAAAGTTCTTAACCTGAAGCACTATTTCTAGGTTAGCGGAGTGTGTAACCTGAAGCATATGTAACCTGAAGCGTATGTAACCCGAGGTACCACTGTATTAGGCTGATCTGCTGGTTTTCAATGTATTTTGTTTCAGGAATGCAGTTTGATTGTTGATTTTATGCTCTTGACTTCCATAATGTTTTTTCTTAATGTTGGTGGCAAATATTTTTTTGCAAATAAATAAATAAATGAGTGAATGCTAAGGCGGGGGATGGGGGACCACCACTGCTTCCCCCACAACGGATGCATTCACACTGGGGAAAGTCGCCAGGGACTACGTACCAGTGGTGGGGAGGGGCAAAACCCAAGTGGGTGGGGCCAAACCTTACAAATACACACCCACCCTTTACACTCTCTCTCTCTCTGTGTGTGTGAGAGGGAGGGAGGGAGGGAGGGAGGGAGGGAGAGAGAGAGAGAGAGAGAGAGAGAGAGAGAGAGAGAGAGAGAGAGGAATGACAACACCAGAGATAATGTTTTCTACTACATAACACAAGTGACAAGTGTGGTGGGAGAAAGTAAAAGGAAGAGAAAAAGAGAAGAATTCATGAGCGATCTTGCAAACAGAGGGAAAGTACAGCATTCTGAAGGGAATGCAAAGCCTCAGTTTGCTGGATGTCCTCAAATGACTAGCTCTTGAGATATATTGCCCACATAAAAGTTCATGTGCTGCCCGTATTTTGCTGTAGGCCGTTTTGTGCAATGGGAAAAGTCTGAGGTGGCTAAATTTATGGAACCCATTGACAATGCATGTATCTTCAGATAAAATCATAGTGCTGAGAGAAGAGGAAGAAATAAATTCTAGTGATATCAGAGTGGTGAGAAGCATCATCGTATAAGTACATAAAGAAGATTCCTTCTGGATCAGACCAGAGGTCCAGCCAGTCCAGCATTCCCCCCCCCATCCCAGCAGTGGTCAACCACATACCTTGGGAAGCTTCCAAACAGGAAACAAAAGCCACTTGCAGCATCTGAAATTCCCTAGCCTCCAAGGCCACCTGAGTATCCAGTGAAGATGCTGGATGCAAGAATAATCCCAAACTACAAATTGGCTCCCTCCAGATCAGGCTGTTTCCTTATCTCCTGGGACCAGGAACTCAAAATGATTAACAGCTTTGTCTTTTCAGGCTTCAGCTTCAATTAGTTGACCCACATCCAGCCCATCAGTGCCTCCAAGCACCGGTCTACGACCCTATCTGCCTCTCTTGATTCAGATGGAACAGAGGGATAATACTGGGTATCATCAGCAAATTGGTGACACCTCATTCCAAGTCTCCTGATGACTGTTCCCGGTGGTTTTGGATAGATGTTAAATTTCAAGGAAAACTATTTGTAATTTGAATAGGTGGTGTATCACTGTAATGATACATATGTGTAACCACAACTTGCAAAACGACTTGAAGGGCTACACAGAACTAGGTTCCTCTTGCCTATGTGGTGGAACTGCCCTCAAATCCAAATTTCCCTCAAATTTCCTTGAGCATTGAAACAACACAATTTAATTATACCAACATAATCCAGCATTGGGCCTGGATGAAGAAAAGCCCTTGGCCATTCACTAAAAAAAATGCAAAAGAAGAAAATGAGAAGATGGTCGTGATATGCAATAGGAATGTAAATATTGCATTAAAAATTATTTCCAGCAGGCATACTTTGGGCATACTTGCATAGATTTAACGTCAGCTAAATTCCCCGAGAAACAAACATTGCTGTCAGACTGCGTGCATGTGACAAATGCATTTGGAACAATTAGGTGCAAAGGCTTGTTTGAGGATAAGAGCTAGATAATGCACTTTTGATGTAAAAGTCTGCATTTTTCATCGCTGTCATCACTGGTTTATTCATCTAGTGCAATTCATGCAGAAACATCCCCTTAGCACTGTGCAATCCAGGACACAGGCGAGCTGAAAGTCACAGCTGATAAATGCAGAGTTCACTTAGGCAAAGAAAGAAATTCTGACCCAAAGACCTTCAGGGATTTTACCTCCTTACAGGCTTCTGGAAACACATGATGTTCTTAAAACTCAGGTGCTTGGATTGCACATCAAAGGGGCTCTGCCCAAGGGGCTAAAAGCTGTAATGGCAGCTACCTGCATCTGTGAGTGACTTGGATATGGTTAAGCTCTTGACAGCAAAGTGTCAAGCTTGAAAGGATTGATTAATCTTTTCTTTCTGAATGTCAATAGCTCTTTCAAGTGTGAATGCGTGGCAATGGAATCTTTCTGATGTAACAACCTGGAAGAACACGCTTAGCTTGCTTTCCACTCTCCTAGCACTGTTGAAAAACCCTGGGAACCTATCACAGATCTGGATCTGCCAAATGGAGCAGGTGTCCCAGGTGTGGAGCTGATGAAGGCTGCCTAAGGGCTAGGTGCAACAGGACAGAGAGAGGGAGGAATGAAATCCACAATCCCACAACAATTTCTTGTGTTAAAAGGTAAAGGACCCCTGGGTGGTTAAGTCCAGTCAAAGGTGACTATGGGGTTGTGGCGCTCATTTCACTTTCAGTCCGAGAGAGCCAGCATTTGTCCACAGACAGCTTTCCGGGTCATGTGGCCAGCATGACTAAGCTGCTTCTGGCACAATGGAACACCATGATGGAAACCAGACTGCATGGAAACTCTGTTTACCTTCCTGCTGCAGTGGTACCTATTTATCTACTTGCACTGGTGTGCTTTCGAACTGCTAGGTTGGCAGAAGCTGGGACAGAGCAACGGGAGCTCATCCCGTCATGGGGATTCGAACCACCAACCTTCCAATCAGCAAGCCCAAGAGGCTCAGTGGTTTAGACCACAGTGCCACCCGCGTCCTTTTACCTTTTACTACCTTTTACCTTTACCTTAATTTCTTGTGGAGAGTACAAGGATCAGTAGGCCTTTAGGGCAGAAGTCTAGGACCCCACTCTGATGTGGCAATAGGACTTCTTCTCTTGGCTCTTATCCTCTTCCTTGCCATCTTTGAGCGGAAACCACCATCCATCAGTGGACCTGGAAGAAGGAAGAAGGGGATGGAATGGGGACAGGGCACAACGGAGCAGGGACACTTAAAGGCACTCCGCTGACGCATGTGTGGGGCAGGAACAGAACCCTCATGCAAAACGGTCACCACCTGTAAGTGTAACAATAAATGTTACAAAATCAATTTTTAATAATACCAGCAAGGATGTACACTTCATAACTTTTAAAAGGAGCTTAGAACAGCGCTCCCCATGTTTTGGGCTACAACTTCCATTTCATTGGCTAGCAGAAGCTCTAGGTGGCATCGAGCCAAGTTATAGTCAGAGTAGACCCACTGAAATGAATGGACCTAAGTTAGTCATGTCTGTTGGTCTGCTCTGAGTACGACTAATGTTTGATACAATCCTCTGGTTTTTAGAAATCTGATCAATTATCACCGTCTCCCAACAAATGGGGGAGAAACATTTACACATTAAGTAATGGAATATCTAGGAAAGTTTATGACCTCAGTCTCTCCGTTACGACAGACAAAAACACATAAATTATAAAGATATATCCCTTCAAGCACAGGAGGGGCATTTAGTTAAATGCTGAAAAGGGTCAGCACATTTTTCAGTGTGAGATTATTAATTCCAGTGAAATAATTCTCCAGTCCGTGTGGGTATTTAAACATGACATACCGACAAGCAATCTTGGCATTAGTTAAGGAGAATAAATCAGGCTGAGAATGTGAATGTACATCTCTCACCCACTTTTAAGAAATCCAGTTTTGCAATATTAGACTTGGATCCTAAAAAAATAATCAAGGGGGAAACCAGATGACTCAATCAACTGCCTAAGGTTCCGAAAAAATACCTTTTACCGGCTTTGGTTGGTAAGACAACTACCACCATTTCTGGATCAGGATAGCCTGACCACTGTCATCCATGTGCTGGTAACTTCCAGACTGGATTGCTGCAATGCACATCATGTGGCGCTGCCCTTGAGGCTGACCCAGAAACAGCAACTCATGCAAAACGCTTGACATCTCATTGGGGGCAGAATTTTACCATCATATTAAACCACTGTGGATACAATTGCACTGGGTGCCAGTTAGATACTGGGGTAGCTTCAAGGTGCTCCTAGTGGCGTACACATGCTTTGGCATGTACATAGATTGTGTGCAGAACTGATTTACACTCCAAGGCCACCACACAAACAACAAGGACTTGGGAGACCACCGACGTGGTCTGTGTATGTTGTTCCTAATTGCTACTGCCAGTATGAACACATTCAAGAGTTTTGCCAGGTATCTCCCCTATCATTCTTGGGCTCATTTGGGATTGTGGTGAATTTTGTTGTCATTGTCATCCCCTTGAAGGAGGGAAGTGCCATAGCTTAGTGGAAGAGCATCTGCTTTGCATGTAGAAAGTCCCCAGTTCAAATCCTGGCATCTCCAGGGCTGAATCTAGACATTAAAAAAAAGTTTCAGGAAAGCATATTTGAAAGCTCATAATGGGAAATCACGTTGCTGAAGGATCAAACTCTATGGCACTATCGGGTGTCACAGTGTTATGATGCATTTAAAACACTCCCCTCCCCCCCAGTAATGTAACTGAGTCCCAGGTAGAACTGGGAGACGCCCAGGTCTGAAAACCACTGAGAGCCACTGCCAGTCAGGGCAGATAATACAGAGCTAAATAGACCAATGCCTCAGTATAAGGCAGCTTCCTACATTACATTTGTGGACTTGAAAAATGACAGCAAATGGGGTTGCATTCGCTTGCCTGATTGAAGGTGGACATACAAATTAAAATGATTTCTGGTACCATTTCTGAATCCATCAGAATTCTCATTCATCCCTAATGGAGCTTAAGTAAGAGTCAAGGGCCAGTTCATGTGGCTTCCATATGTGGAACAGAGGTTTAATCTCCTCCTCAGGCAACAAAATGTCTGCTGTTTGGCACTTCCGCATTCAGGCGAACTTCCTGCTGATGTGTTGTGAACAGGGAGGAGTGTCGGCCGCAATCCTTTCTCGAGAGCAGCTGAAGAGCCCGCTCTCCATGAGGATTGTGAGCGATTTTCTCTCTCTTTGGAAGATGAGAGACAAGTAGAGCCAGCCTCTCAGAGCAACACTGAGCTCTCTAAGTGAAGCCATCTGAGTCAAGCAGGCCTGTGGTGTTGTTTTTCCCTCCAGAGAGCAGCACGCTTGCCTGTGGGCTCCTTGTCTATCTCCACCCCCTCAGCAAAGTGTGTGTATGTAACTGTGCCTTGAGAACAAAGCAGATAGCTCAGTCCATAGAGCATGAGTCTCGTAATCTCCGGGTCATGGGTTTGAGCCCCATGTTGGGCAAAATGATTCCTTCATTGCAGGAGGTTGGACTCAGTGACCTGCGTGGTCCCTTCCAATTTTTTTTTTTTAATGATATTTATTCACCATTTCTTCAATACATAAACACGAAAAAAGAAACAAAAAAGAAACAGAAAAATACAGCAAAAAATAAGACAAAAAGAAAAAGCCAAAAAAGAAAGAAAGAAAAGATACAAATCTCAAATTACAGCTTTTCATTTGCTTATTTCTTGAACCTCCTCACACCTCCCTTTTTGTATTCTAGTCTAAATTGTTATTCCAGCAAATTCTTCCCATGTTTCTCAATTTTAATTTAAATAATTAATCTTCACAATCTATCTTATTTGTTGATTCGACATAAACTTTCCCTCTTTTAATATAATCTGTTATTCAATTTACCTTAGTCTCTTTAACCTTATCTTATCTTAAAAATCTTAAAATTTCAAAGTTTACATCATATTCATACATATCTCCTTAAATCATTTCTGCTAAAGCCAATTCAGTTCCTTTCCAGCATATTCCCTAATATTTCATTAATGTTATACTAATTCCAAAATTAAAAAAGAATTTCCCTTTATATCTCTAATTTTTATCCAACAGTCCCTTCTTCCTGATTTCAGATTGTGTCAGTCCTTTCTGTCCATTACATCCAGTCCATCAATCTGGTGTTCTAATGTCCGAGGCCCTTAAATCTCTTCGAGGCCCCTTCTGCAAATTTTCTTGTTCTTGTTTGTGTTTACGCACTTCTTTGTCTGTTGTTAGTTTCTTGGGGAGTGGGTCTCCGGAGGGTTCCATCCGGTAATAATTTCCATTTTCCTTCGTCAGACTGGCCCCTTCCTCCCAGTCCCACTCCCCGTCGTCATCTTTGTAATCTTTGTAATCCAAAGAAACTTTTTCCAAAAGATAGCTATTCACCTGTTTCATGGTCCCACTAGAGTTAAAAGTTTCCTTGATTTCAAACACTTCCCAGCACTCTCCAAGTTCCATCTTCCAACGCAGTGGCTTTTGTTCCTGCAGGACTTTGGATCTCTCCATTTGTGTTGTTTGAGGAATGATCACTACCTCTTCCTTCTTCATCTGCCCTTGGACTTGCCTTGTATCCTTATTCTCTGTTAAATCATATTCACTGGCCACAGCATTCATCAAGTCCAATTTTTCATGCATCAAGTTCATTTTCTCATGCAGCTGCTCCAGCAAAACATTTGTCATGCCAAGGGCAGACACCAAATCTTCCTTCCAACACGTTTCTATCAAGGTCAAACGGCTGGTCCCACGATCCAAATCTCGCAGCTGTAGAGTCTACAAATAAACTGCAACAACAAACTGACAGGCTCCCTCTAGGGGACACAATTTCTATTTGTATCCATTTTCAAAATATATCCAACAAAGAAGATTACTTTCGATTTCAAATCCTTTCGATTTTCAGATACTTTGTTTCTTTAAAATGCAGAAATGCAGAAAGTAGCGTTGAAGATAATTTGTTTCTCTTTAGCTATCTGTCAAAAATACTCCACTTTCAATCAATGGACGTCTCAAACAATTTCTGTCCCAACACCCCGTCCCCAGGTTTGGGACAATGGAAACTTAAATTCCTTTACTCTCCTCCTGCAGGATTGAACAGTCAAATCCCCCCCCCTTTTCTCCTGCTTCCAAGGGGGTTTTATTAGTCATGGATGCAGGAAATTTCCAATTTTAAAGCAGTTTTCCAGGCTATTAGGTTGCAAGGTCTTTGCTTCAGTCTATATACAAAAAGCGGAAGGTGGACTTCCTGTTTAAACCTTCCCGCTTCGTGCCTAATTCATAAATTTTGCAAATTTCTTAATCCAATTCTCCGTTTTTACTCACGGTGTCAGGGAACTGCCATCGGAGAAGCAGGAGGTGAAAGGGCTCACAGAGGCTGAGAGAGACTATTCAGCTGAGGAGGGAACCAGCAGGGGGAGAGGAGGAGGAGTTCCAAGGGAAAGTGAGTCGGAGGGAGGGCTCAGAGACACTTCCAGCGAAAATAGTGGGGAGGTTTCAGGACCTCCCATAGGGACACCTACTCCTCGCCGGAAACTGTCACGCCGAGAGTCCAGAAGACGCGTTTCCGTTAAGGAACTTTTATGCTGGAAGAAGTTCCGTAAACGCCCACTGTCCGATTCTACGAGCGACTGATGGAGCCATGCTTAAGGAGCTCCGTCACAGACAGAGGTTTGTGGACTTAGCCAAACTCTGAGGGACTAGGACTTTACGCACAAGCAGCTCATCATCCCATCACAGCAATCGGACAGTCCCTGAAAGCAGCTTGTGCAGAGAGGCATCATGAGCAACCCAGCCGGAACCGGGGGAGCAGGAGGAGCTGGAGAGGGTCCAAGCCTGGAAGAAAGGTACAGGGTGTTGGAGGTCCAGCTAGCGCTGCAAACGGCGAGGCTAGAGGAAAGGAGGGCGCAGGATGCAGAAAAGGCAAAAGGCGCCCCACTAGCAAGAAAGATGCCAGGATTGGTGCAGAAGTTTGGGGGGGACCCCAGGAACTATCAAGCCTTTAGGACAGAGATGCAGTATGCTCTCGAGCTGCAGTTTGACGACTTTCCCGACGAGGCATCGCGAGTGGCGTTTGTGGTTGGCCATCTCGAAGGGGGGGCGAGAGACTGGGTTAGACCCCTGATGGCAGGGAATAGTGAAATGCTGAAGGACACGAGGAAGTTTTTTCGCGCCATGGATTTGATGTTTTCCAGCGAGATTGAGCAGGGACTGGTGCACAGACAGTTGATGGCTTGTAAACAGGGGAGCCGATCGGTTCGTGAGTACTGGACTGAGTTTACAATGCTGATACATAAATTGGGGTGGGACCTATCGGCGGAACCCATTCAAATGCTTTTTGAAGAGGGGCTTTCTTCGGCGGTGAAAGACGAACTTTCCCGGGCGCCCAGGGCGGAGTCTATGGACCAGCTGACCAAATCAGCGCTGACCATTGGAGCGCGCCAGGAGGCGAGAGCCTTGGAGAAGCGGGAAGGGAAAGGAGAGCGTTGGAGGGATTTCCGCATTCCAGAGATTCCGGAGCCAAATTTCCCGCCAGGAGAGCCGATGGAAGTTGGAACAGCGCGCGCGCGCGCAGTTTCAAATCCCAGTGAAGGGCGGAAGAAGGAGGGGGAGAGCACCAAGAAATGTTATCTCTGCCAGCAGCCAGGTCACTTTGCCAGAGTCTGCCCGCAAAGAAAGGAATGGCAAGGGATGGCGGGAGCTGTTGGGGGGAAGGAGGAGGGAGTCCAGGAGCCAGTAAAAGCCAACGCCTGGCTGCCACCGTCAAGGCACAGCAGCCAGGCCAAGGAGCAGTAAAAGTGCCCACGCCGGAACCTCCAAGACCAGCCCTAGTGATAGAGGTGTTGCTAGAGCTGGCAAACGGACACCCACTAAAGACAAAGGCGCTATTGGACTCAGGCAGCTCCTGTAATTTTATGAGTAAGGAGTTTGCAGCTGAACACCAGATACAGATACTCCCTTTAAGTAACCCCCTGCAGGTGACCACGATCGATGGGAGGGAGCTGTTGGGAGGAGAAGTTAGCCTACAGACCGTCCCAATGGTTATGAGGGTGGCCAGGCACACCGAAAGGATAGCGTTCAATGTGGCCACCCTGGGAGGGGCTCCCGTTATTTTGGGAATGAGCTGGCTAGCGTTGCATGATCCGCTAGTGGGCTGGCATTAGAGAGTGGTCTCCTTTGGGTCAGCACATTGCCTGGAACACTGCAAAGAGGGAAAGGTGCCGGAAGGGGCAAAAGCCTTTCTAGCAGGGACGGAAGTAACGGACAAAGGGAAGGTGCCCAAACAATACGCTGACCTGAGCAAGGTCTTCAGCGAAAGGGAAGCAGATAAACTACCACCGCATAGAGCCTTTGACTGCCAAATCAACCTGGTCCCTGGAGCCCAGCTCCCTGTGGGCAAGCTGTACGCCATGTCAGACAGGGAAATGCAGGAGTTAAGGGAGTTTATTGATAAAAACCTGAAGAGGGGCTTCATCAGAGAGTCCAGAGCGGTGGGGGGCAGCCCAGTGTTTTTTGTGGACAAAAAAAACACGGATAAACCCAGACTTGTAGTGGACTACCGGGCCCTAAATGCAGTGTCAGAACCAGTGGCTTTCCCCATGCCCAGAATTGATGACATTTTGACCAGGGTGAGGAAGGGAAAGATATTCACGAAACTGGACCTGAGAGGGGCATACAACCTGATACGAATAAGGAAAGGGGATGAATGGAAAACCACCATGTTCACCCCTTTGGGGGCTTTTGAATATTTAGTTATGCCCTTCGGATTACAAGGAGGCTCAGCATGTTTTCAATCGTTCATGAACCACGTCCTGGGACCTCTGCTCTACAAGAATTGCGTGGCCTTCCTCGATGACGTGTTGATATATTCAGAGAATGAGGAGCAGCATGTAAAGGATGTCAGGGAAGTGCTGAGCCAACTGCAAGCAAACCAGCTGTGGGTGAAAGTGGAGAAGTGTCAGTTTCACACCAAGGAGGTGGAATTCCTGGGGTACCGCTTATCAGACAAGGGATTAGCCATGGATCCAGGCAAGGTCCAGGCGGTGCTGGAATGGAAGACACCGAAAACGAAAAAGGATGTGCAAAGGTTCTTAGGGTTTGGGAACTTTTACCGTAAGTTCATCAAGAACTTTGCCCACTTAACGGCTCCCATCACGGACTGTCTCAGCAGCAAGAAGAAATTCGTTTGGACGGCGGAGGCGGAGCAAGCATTTGAGGAATTGAAAAGGGCATTCGCTTCGGAAGAACAGCTCCTGCATGTGGATTTACAAAAACCAATGAGAGTGGAAACTGATGCCTCAGACCGGGCGGTGGGGGCGGTGCTGCTTCAGCCGGGGAAGAATAAGTCGGAGTGGAGACCGTGTGCCTTCTTTTCGCGTAAGCTGAACAAATCCGAGAGGAACTACACCGTATATGACTGAGAACTACTCGCCATTCACGAAGCGTTCCGGAGATGGAGACATTTACTAATTGGCGCACAGCATAAGGTGCAAGTGTGTACGGACCACAAGAATTTGGAGTATTGGAGAACGGCACGAGTGCTCAACCAACGACAAGTGAGGTGGGCCCAGGAGTTCTCCAAATTCCATTTTGAAATTTGCTATGTGCCAGGTCCAGAAAACATCAGAGCGGACGCTCTCTCACGCAAACCTGAATATTTGGAGGGGGAGGGAGCGCCTGAAGAGAGACATATCATCCCAGAGGACCGCTGGGTGTGTGGGGCGGCCTGGGTGGGGCAAAGGGAACTGGTGGAGGGAACGGTAAATGATGAATACGCCCAGAATAAGCTCAGAGGTTTAAGGAGAGAGGGAGAAGACCCCGGAGGTTTTGAAGAAAGAAACGGGGCATTGTATTACAAAGGGGCACTATATATACCCGAAGGGGAATTGAGGGGGAGAGTACTCAAACAGCTGCACGACAACCCCACAGCGGGGCATTTTGGGCAACACAAGACCATGTGGTTGGTGACCAGGGAATTTTGGTGGCCCAAGGTGAGGGAGGATGTACGGGAGTATGTAAGAGGGTGTGACCAATGCCAGAGAGCCAAAGGAGAAAGGCGGGCGCCGGCGGGGTTATTAGAACCGTTACCCACACCAGAACGACCGTGGGAGGCGGTATCGATAGATTTTATGACTGATCTGCCTAAATCCCAGGGGAAAACCGCCATACTGGTCGTAGTAGACCTGTTAACTAAGATGGGTCACTTTGTAGCTTGCTCACATGCAGTCACGGCGGAAGAGACAGCGAAATTGTTTGTAGAACATATTTTTAGGCTGCATGGCGCCCCCTTGAGGGTGGTCTCCGACAGAGGGAAACAGTTCACGTCCAGGTTCTGGAGGAAACTTATGAGCTTACTGCACGTAGAGGTCAATTTTTCGACTGCCAGGCACCCTGAGACCAATGGGCAGGCGGAGAGAGCAAACGGTATCCTCCAACAATACCTGAGGTGTTATGTCAATGACAGAGAGAACGATTGGGTCGAAAAATTGGCGCTAGCGGAATTTGCCTACAATAATGCGGAGAATGTGTCCACCGGGATGAGCCCCTTTTTGGCTAATTATGGGTGCCACCCCAGGGCGTTTCCAGGGGGAGGAGGGGAGAGATGGAGTGTCCCGGCCGCCGAACATTTTGTAGAAGAAATGGAAGCGATCCATCGTCAACTCCAACTCAACTTAGAAAGGGCCAAAGAAGAATATAAGAGGCAGGCAGACAAGAGCAGAAGGGAAGGTGAAACCATTAGGGTGGGGAGTCAGGTCTGGCTGTCAACCCAAGGGTTGCCGTTCAAGGGGGGTTGCAAGAAATTGAGACCCAAAAGATTGGGACCATTTGAGGTCATTCAACAGGTCAACCCAGTGGCTTTCAGACTCCGGTTACCGAACCACATGAAACTGCACCCAGTATTCCACAGGTCATTACTGTCACCATATAGGGGGGAAGGTGAAGGGGTCTCCACACGGGGGCCAGTCTTAGAAGAAAGGGAAAGCAGCAACCATGTGGCGGAGATCATCGACTCCAGGTGGAAGGGTAATCAGGTGGAGTATTTGGTCGCGTGGGAAGGGGAACCGGAGTCGGAAAACACCTGGGTGACGGCAGCGGAGGTCAGTGACGAGATCTTGATCGAAACGTTCCACCAAAGGTTCCCCAGGAAACCTAAGCCAGTAGCGAGGTTCCGGAGGGAGTACTTTGGCACCACCGACGATGAGGAGGAACTGGAAGGATTCAGGGAATCGGAGTTGGAAGAAGGAACAGACTCCGATGAGGAGGAGTACTTAGAAACCGGAAACAGCAACCGGTGGAGGGAAGTGTTCGAAACTTCGGAAGATGAGGGAGGTTCTTTCAGGGGTTTTGCTCCCTCGCCTCCCGCAGAGGAGGGAAGGGGAGGTGGTGAAGGGGGCCCTGGAGGGGAGGTGGATGTCAGGGAACTGCCATCGGAGAAGCAGGAGGTGAAAGGGCTCACAGAGGCTGAGAGAGACTATTCAGCTGAGGAGGGAACCAGCAGGGGGAGAGGAGGAGGAGTTCCAAGGGAAAGTGAGTCGGAAGGAGGGCTCAGAGACACTTCCAGCGAAAATAGTGGGGAGGTTTCAGGACCTCCCATAGGGACACCTACTCCTCGCCGGAAACTGTCACGCCGAGAGTCCAGAAGACGCGTTTCCGTTAAGGAACTTTTATGCTGGAAGAAGTTCCGTAAACGCCCACTGTCCGATTCTACGAGCGACTGATGGAGCCATGCTTAAGGAGCTCCGTCACAGACAGAGGTTTGTGGACTTAGCCAAACTCTGAGGGACTAGGACTTTACGCACAAGCAGCTCATCATCCCATCACACACGGGTACTTGATTTAGAGTCCAAATGTCATCAGGAAAAAGTCAGCGCTCTCCGGCGATGGTTGGGCGGCTTCCCTCCATGGAAATAGCGATCGGTTCGCAGCACCGCGCTGCTCACCCCACTTCACTCCGGAGCCCCGAAAAGGGGTTTCCTCGTGAGTAGGGGAGGCGCTCTTGGTGCTCTGCCGAACCCCACGTTCCCAGGCTTCTCCACCTGGGATTTCTAGTGGGCCCCCGCCTTCGCCGCGGCGGGAAGACCCAATTTCCACGGAGCCCGTCCCTCCGCTCGGAGGAACTCCGCCATTCGTCGATGGCGCTGACCCGGAAGTCTCCCAATTCTATGATTCTATATGACAGCTACTTTTCTATATGAGAGCTACTGGGTGGGGGGTGTTTGCGCACTGCATTCGGACATAACGTTATGCCTGCACACTGTCATGAGTCAGCTAATATCAGAATAGCTAGACTGGCCCAACTTTTTATCTTTTTGTTACGTTCTGATCTGTCACCTCAAGCTGTCTTGGGTTTCAGAGGATCACAGAGTGTGTACGGGGGAGAACAAACAAGAAATAAACTCATTGGCTGAAAAGAAGCTGCACGCTTGGTCAAACCACCCCATGTTTCAAGAGCCGGGCTTTTTTTGTCTTTGCATCCCAAGGGGCTTGCTCTGTAAGCTGATCCTTAGAAATGCTTGTGCAAAACATTCTAGACATAATAATTTCCATATTTTTGGCAAATCTTTGTATGTTTGAAGAATTTTAGTAGGTTGTCTAAAGTTCAGAGGCCAGTCAAATGATATCATGTTTCTTTCCTCAAGTCTCTGTGGTTTTTCCAGTCAGGCAGTAGAGATTCATAGGCAGAAGGGCTTCTAGTTTTAACTATTTAAGAGCTGCCTTTAAGATGCTCTCTTTGTAGCTCCCATGCCTTGGTCCCATGCTTTGCCTCTGGCCTACAGAGGTGGGGAGCAGGCAGCTCTCTGCTGCCCACATCACTCAAAAAGCTCTAATGCTTCAAAATATTCTGATATAATCTGAGCCCACTCCATCGTCTTGGCTGCCATTTAGCTTCTCCTCTCCCAGAACGGTCATCTATGCAGCCATTGCACTGGGCTGTAGCAGACAGAGCATTGTGTCAGCATGGCCAACTTCATTGGTCAGCTGGGACCAGTTGCCATTTGTCTCCAGCTGTCCCAGGCCGTGATGTATTCACCACATGTAATTGGAGGAAAGGTGGAGGCAGGGCTAGGAGGAAGGCTTGCAGAGAACATAAAATAGGAACCCTGTCTACCTCAGGGACTACATAATAACAATAACAACAATAACAATAACAATTTATTATTTATACCCCACCCATCTGGCTGGGTTTCCCCAGCCACTCTGGGAGGCTTCCAACAGAATATTAAAATACAATAGTCTATTAAACATTAAAAGCTTCTCTAAACAGGGCTGCCTTCAGATGTCTTCTAAAAGTCTGGTAGTTGTTTTTCTCTTTGACATCTGGTGGGAGGGCGTTCCACAGGGCGGGTGCCACAACCAAGAAGGCCCTCTGCCTGGTTCCCTGTAACTTGGCTTCTCGCAGTGAGGGAACCGCCAGAAGGCCCTCGGTGCTGGACCTCAGTGTCTGGGCAGAATGATGGGGGTGGAGACGCTCCTTCAGGTATACAGGACCGAGGCATTTTAGGGCTTTAAAGGTCAGCACCAACACTTTGAATTGTGCTCGGAAACGTACTGGGAGCACAATTATCTGAGGCCTTTGAGCCAACCTTTAGGAGCTTTCACACACAGTATTATATGTGTACAGGCAATGACTGATTTATGAGCATCCGATTGACACATGAATCACAGTGACCCAGAAGTGGCTGGAAAAGGGGCCAGAATGGGGCTCGGTCAGGGTAGGAGTGGAACAGGAAGGGTGGACTTATGTGCACCACGCCATTGTGCACGATGACCTGGAACACAACTCTCATACAAATTGGGGGTTGCCTGTACTAATAGAGATTTTATGTTCCAAGTGCTTATGCACAAGAGGGAAGTTTCAGCATTTCCAGGGCAGAATCCCAAATTTAGAAATGTGGAAAAAAAAACCACAAGATCGCTTAGGGAAGGAACCCAAAGGAGCCTCATATGGGCTGAGCATCCTCAGTGGGCAAAACATCAAGGGTTTGTAGGGTGGGGGACAAAAACTCAGGGAGGGAAGGGAGTATGGAATGGCATATCTTGGAAAGGGGCATGGCTGGCTGGCTGGAACTCTGAAGCCCTCTGATTGAAAGCAGAAGTCCTTTCTGACACTAGGGAAGTAGAAAAGCTCAAAAGACAGTTTCAGTGCTGCTCTCATCCTTCAAAATCCTCGATGGTTGCGTTTAGTTTTTTCCTCTCTGCATTTTGAGGTCAGCCTGGGCCGATGGTCATGGGAGCTCACCCCTTACCAGCCATTCCATGACAGTGTCAGAACAGGAATGGCTGATGGCAGGGAATTACACATTTCACCATGCCTGTGGCTCAAATCCTCCAGAAATTCTCCCTGTGACCCAACCAGGATAAGGCTGATGTCAGTGAGCCGGCTGCTGGAGTGCTTGCATGGGCTAACCCATATATAGGTCTCTGGAATCTGCCAGCTGTGACAGCTGTTTGCTGTGTAGCTTTTTGTTCCGAGGGCATCGGCACTCTGTTTTCTATGGAGCCTGATACAATAAGCCCTGGCTCTTGTTCGGCGCTAATACATCTTGTCATCAGAAAAAAATAATCATTTAAAATAATAGGGCCAGCAGGACTCTAAATTACCACGAAATGTTCATTTAAAATAGCCGTGTTTCAGAATTCAGTCTGTTTATTGAAAGAGCCGAGGAGACAAATCTGATTTTTAGGTGTGTCTGTAAGATGGCTGTGCTTGGTGCAGCCTTCATCAGCCTAGTGCCCTTCAGATGTTCTGGACTACAATTCCCATCATCCCTGATCATAGCAGTGCCAGGTGGGGCTGATGGAAGTTGTAGTCTGGAAGGCACCAGGTTGAGGAAAGCTGGTTTCAGAGAGTGGTAGGATTAGATGATGTTGGGTTTAGGTTTTCTTTACTCCATTTATTTATTTATTTATTTATTTATTTATTTATTTATTTATAATAAATTTATTTATTTGGTTTTTCAGATTAAAATTTTACAGTCACATATCGAACATACAACATAAAAACAAGATTCCAAGGAATCTCCTGGACTTCTCTCCTCCCCTCCTATTAATCATTTCCTCCTGCATCTTTGATGATAATCCTTTTTTTTTTTTTACATCGCCATTGTATCCAAAATTCACCATTAAACTACAAGTGATATTCCAATCCTGCTAACGATTTTAACTGTTTACAGTGGTTTTTAAGATAGGTTATAAATTTCCCCCATTCCTTATTAAAATCTTGATCTTCCTGATTTCTGACTCTTCCGGTCATTTTAGCCATTTTAGCATGATCCATCAACTTGATCTGCCATTCTTCTCTGGTAGGGACTTTATCTTCTTTCCATCTCTGGGCCAATAACATTCGCACAGCCGTGGTTGCATACATAGTCTTTTCTGGTCCCTTGGGATTTCAGCCCTAGCATTCCTAAAAGGAAGGCTTTGGGGTTTTTAAGAAAAGCTTGTTTTAAACATTTTTTTCAACCCATTATATATCATTTCCCAGAATTCTTTTACTCCGGGCATGTCCAAAGTCCATTTCGGGGGCCTAATCTAGCCCACCAGTCATTTTAATCTGGCCCTAGTTAATCCTAGTTTATTTCCTGTGGTAAAATCCTAAAATATAAAGAAAGCTCAACAACTTCAATCCTAAAAAAGGTCAACAACTTTGCTCGGCCATTTGGTCGGCCCTCACAGCCCTTCACTTCATCAAATCTGGACCTCTTTGAAAAAAGTTTGGACACCACTGTTTTACTCCCTTACATTTCCAGCATACATTTGACCCTGTTTTATACATTTTTGCTAATTTACTAGGATGGTATACTGTTTATACCATCAGTGCATCACTTTCATTCTTTACTCCTTTTACAGAAGGTTCCTGTTTTCATCGCAGATGTGTCTGTGAGTACTTATTCTTGCTGCAACTTTATTCATCACCATAAGCAGCCTCTTGGTTGCTTGGAAGTTTGCACAGGCCATATTAGTGGGGTGGGGTGAGGCCTGTGGGAGTCAAATGGATGAGGTGTTCCTGGCAACATCTTAGGCCATCTCCCCTGCCAGCAACAGCTGAAAATGAAAGAGGATAATGAAGTGCTAAATGATGGAGGAGCACCCAGGACTGCCACAATTGCGTTCATACGTCAACAGTCACTAAAAAGCCATTATCCTGGGATATTATCTCTTTACAACCTTTTGCTGAAGGAGAAACAGGATTGCAAAACAGCAGTTTGCATCTGCAACCGTGGTTTAAGACTTACAGGGAACCGTGTTTTAGCAGAAGCAATAAAGGTGAACATATCACAACCCAAATCCATCACCACCACTGAGGGTGTCAAGGTCATCATTGGGCATTGAAGATCCAAATTACTTTTGTTACAAGATAGGTTTTCCCTAACATGGCCAGCCAATTCAACTCAAAAGATGTAATTACACATTGACTTTTCCTGTTTTCTTTTCGTAAGCAATTACAAGTTCATGGTCTTGTTTGCAAGATGGGGAAGCTCTGTCAACTGTGAAGACAAACACATCTGTAGGCCTGTCAGGTCCTTTCCCAGAGACGATGCTTACAACTTTAAATATTGTATCTATCCAGTGACCATGTCTCTTACTTTACCTAGCATACGCTGCTAGTTGAAAGGCTCTATCCAGGCCATGCCTGTTTTAAAGACAAAGAACCATCAGGGGCGGAAAGAGCAGGGTATTTAAGTTGACTATCCACAGGTCAGCTGTCACAATCTTCCCATGATGGTGAGATGTATTATTAGATTGCTATTATTTCCAAATTTGCATTCCTCATATTCACATTTCGGGTAAATCTGTGTCATATTTTATCCTCCTTTTTGGAAGGGCCCAGGACTGACCTGCCCTGACAGGCTCCATAAAGAACTGCTGCTGCTGCTGCTGCTGGGCAGAGAGGGCTCTGTTTTTGTTTTGGTTTTTTTTCAGTTAAAAATGCTTTTATTTTTTATCTATGTCATTTTAACTTGTGATTTATATTAATGCTGTATTCTTCATTTTAAATTTTATGATTTATGTGGAAATTGTTTTCCATTTGGCTGTGTACTTTTTGATGTGTTTTATTTATTGTTTATGGCTTTTGTTATGTTGGTAATGATGCATATCTTGTCATGTTGTAAGCCGCCTTGAGCATTGTTTTAACTATGGAAAGGCAGCATACTAATAAAATGATGAATGGATGGATGGATCGACCACAGTGGGAGAGCCAATATAGTGTAGTGGTTAAAGCGTTGGACTAGGACCTAGTAGACCTGAGTTCAAATCCCCACTCAGCCACTGGGAAACCTTGAACCAGTCACTGGCGGAGGAAGAGGGGGCGGGGGGAGCACACTGCCCCCAACACCACGATCCTGGTGGGGTGCCATCACGGCTCCCCCCCCCCCGCCCACGCTGGACGCCACGTCCCCACAGGTGGCGCGCCACTCCCCCGGGACACTTGCCATGCGTCTGCGGGCGGTGTGACACACCGCCCAGATGCGCATCATGTCCCCGGGGACACAGGCCAGCCACGCCCCTGCCTGCTCTACGCCCCCAGTTCCGGAGCATGAAGCTCTGCCACTGGAATCAGTCACACTACTTCTGCATCTAACCTACCTGATATGTTTGCTGTGGGGTTAAATGAGGAGCAGGGGAAATGTGTATGCCACCTTGAGCTCCTTGGAAAATAAGATGGACTATAAATACAAGAGATAATTCTATCATTTCATTTCCCAACTGCTCCTCTCCTGCAGTCAGAGAGTGAGTGAGAGGGCTGGCAGATAAAAGAAGAAAGGGTGGGTCCAGGGACCAGAAAAAGAATGGGAAGGTATTTGTGAACTATTTATTCAATTTATATCCTGCCCTTCCTCCAACGGAGCCCAGGGCAGCAAACACATAATAAATTATAAACCATTCTAAAAACAGTTAAAAGTATTCTCTCAATCATCGCATCTCAGAGTTGCTAGGAACAGAGTCAAATGTTTAAGTAAACAGGAATTGGTATAATTCCTCCTAAAAGTCAATACTGAGGGAGACAGACACACCTCACCATGAAAGGGATTCCACAAAGGGGAAAAAGAGCACTGAAAAGGCCCTGTTACAGGTTGATGCCAATGGGGCAGCTCCCAGTTGAGCTAGGTGCAGTAATTGCGTGCTGTCTCTGTATCAAGGACTGGGCTTTTTAAATGTCTCCCATGTTAAGGATTTTAGATCTCAGTCTATATTGTTTGCTTTCATGATAGCAGTCTTTCACATTTTTATTGACATTTTCATTTAAACTTCCTGAGATGAGATCTCTTTGGATATAGGGTGGTGTAATGGTTCTAGGGGTTGCTCGTGCATAAGTTGCTGCCACTCCTGGCTAGGTTACCTGGTTGAACCCTTTCTGTCTGGACAGCCTCTAGTTTCGTGGCTGTCTCAGTCGCTGGCAGAATCCGTCAGTGGGCGTTTCTTGAACTTCTTCCAGCAAAGAAGTTCTTTGACGCCAAGTCTCCTCCTACTCTCCCTGCGCGGAAGTCTTCTGTGCAGGGAGGGTGTGGGCAGCGGAGTACCCGTACTCTCTCCGCTGGTCTCCGGCGAGGAGTCTTGGAGCCTCCTCTCCGATTCCCCCATCTGCCCCCCTTCTCCACTGGTGTTACGCTGATTTCCTTCCCCAGCAGATGGGCTGCCTGTCTCCCTACTGGGACCCTCTCCGGCATCCCTCTGGAGCCTTCCCTCCGCCTCTAGCTCCGATGGCAGTTCCCTGACATCCACCTCCCCCCCAGGACCCCCTCCACCCCCGGCCCGACCTTCTGATCCAATCCTCTTCGGAGGCAGGAACCCCACAAAGTCCTCTTCGTCGTCTGTGGTTCCAACTTCTTCCTCCCAGAATCTCGCTAGTGGTTTTGGTTTATCTGGGAACAGGCTGTGGAATTCTTCCACTAGATACCCGTCATTGATCGCCTCAGTGGGGACCCACGTGTTTTCTGACCTGGGTTCTCCCTCCCAAGCTACCAAGTACTCCACCTGGCGCCCTCGCCACCTTGAATCGAGTATTTCCGTGGCTTGGTTGTGGTGTTCCCTCTCCTCTACCCGCGGGTGGGTGATGACTCCTCCCTCCCGCCCCGGAAATTCCCGCCCCTCCCTGTACAGTGAGAGTAGGGACCTATGGAACACTGGATGTATCTTCATGCTGTCAGGCAACTTGAGCTTGAATGCCACAGGGTTCACCTGCTGTGTTACCTCAAAAGGTCCCAGCCGCCTTGGCTGCAACTTCTTGCACCCTCCCTTTAGGGGTAACCCTTGGGTTGACAACCACACTCGGTCTCCCACCCGTATGGCCTCCCCCTCCCGACGGTGCTTGTCTGCCTGCCTCTTGTAAACTTCCTTGGCCCGCTCCAAGTTCTTCTTGAGTTGCTGGTGCAAGGCCTCCATTTCTTCCACAAACTGCTCTGCCGCAGGTACACTCCATCCTTCCTCCCCCCTCCCCGGGAAGGCCCTGGGGTGACACCCATAATTGGCCATGAACGGGCTCATTCCCGTGGACACATGTTCAGCGTTATTGTACGCAAATTCAGCCAGCACTAGTTTCTCTACCCAATCGTTCTGTCTCTCGCTGACGTAGCAGCGTAGGTATTGCTGGAGTATACTGTTCGCTCTTTCTGCTTGCCCGTTGGTTTCCGGGTGTCGCGCCGTCGAGAAGCCCACCTCGACCTGCAGCAAGCTCATGAGCTTCCTCCAGAACCGAGAAGTAAATTGTTTCCCGCGATCTGAGATGACCCTCGAGGGAGCCCCATGCAGCCTGAAGATGTGATCCACAAACAACCTGGCTGTCTCCTCTGCCGTCACCGCATGTGAGCAAGCTATGAAATGGCACATCTTCGTCAGTAGATCAACTACTACCATGACTGCTGTCTTCCCCCTTGACTTGGGCAAATCTGTCATAAAATCAATGGACACCACCTCCCAGGGTCTTCCCGGCGTGGGTAAGGGTTCCAGTAACCCTGCGGGGGCAGCCCTCTCCCCCTTTGCCCTCTGGCAGCGGTCGCACCCCCGTACATATTCCCGTACATCTTCCCTCACCCTTGGCCACCAGAACTGCCTGGTGACGAGCAGCATGGTTTTGTGCTGTCCAAAGTGCCCCGCTGTTGGGTTGTCGTGGAGTTGTTTGAGTACCTTCCCCCTCAAGGTCTCCCCCGGTACATACAGCGCCCCCTTATAGTACAGTAGCCCTTCCTTTTCCTCAAACCCTCCATGGTTTTCCCTTCCGTCTCGGAGTTTTCTGATTTTAGTTTGAGCGAACACGTCGTTTCTAGTAAGCCCGGCCAGTTCTCATTTCCCAACCAACGCTCCCACACACACCCATCGGTCCTCGGGGAACACGTGTCGGATCTCTGGCAGTCCCTCTCCTTCCATGTACTCCGGCTTCCGGGAGAGAGCATCTGCTCTTACGTTTTCCTCTCCCGGCACATATCGGATCTCGAAGGAAAACTTGGAGAACTCCTGTGCCCATCGAATCTGTCTCTGGTTGAGTACTCGCGCGGTCCTCCAGTATTCCAAGTTCTTGTGATCAGTACAAACCTGGATCTTGTGCTGCGCCCCTATTAACAGATGTCTCCATCGGCGAAACGCCGCATAGATCGCAAGCAGTTCGTGGTCATACACCGTATAGTTTTGCTCCGACTTGCTCAGCTTCCTCGAGAAAAAGGCACACGGCCTCCAGCCCTGCTTGGCCCCTGGCTGCAAAAGTACCGCCCCAATGGCTCGGTCGGATGCATCGGTCTCCAGCCTCATGGGCTTCTCCAGATCAACGTGCAGGAGCTGCTCTTCCGAAGTGAACGCCTTCTTCAGTCTTTCAAAGGATTGCTGGGCACTTTCTGTCCAGGCGAACTTCTTTTTGCTACTGAGACAATCTGTGATGGGCGCTGTCAAGTGGGCGAAGTTCTTGATGAACTTCCTGTAGAAGTTGCTGAACCCTAGGAACCTCTGCCCATCCTTCCGGGTTTTGGGGGCCTTCCATTCCAGCACTGCCTGCACCTTGCTTGGGTCCATAGCTAGGCCCTTGTCTGACAACTTGTACCCCAGAAACTCGACCTCTCTGGCGTGAAATTGGCATTTTTCCAGCTTGACCCACAACTGGTGCTTCTGCAGTCTCTTTAGCACTTCCCTGACGTCTCTGACATGTTGCTTCTCATTGTCCGAATAGATTAAGACGTTGTCCAAAAAGGCTACGCAGTTCTTGTACAGCAGGGGCCCCAACACGTGGTGCATGAATGCTTGAAAGCAGGCGGAGCCCGATTGTAATCCAAATGGCATGACTAAGTACTCAAAAGCCCCCGGGGGGTGAACATGGTAGTTTTCCATTCGTCCCCCTCCCTTATCCTAATCAAATTGTACGCTCCCCTGAGGTCCAGCTTGGTAAAAATTTTCCCCTGCCTCACCCGTGTTAAAATGTCGTCAATCCTGGGCATTGGGAAGGTCACAGGTTCTGATACCAGGTTTAACGCCCGGTAATCTACGACTAATCTGGGCTGATTAGTTTCCTTTTTGTCCACAAAGAACACCGGACTGCCCCCCACCGCCTTTGATTCCCTTATGAACCCCCTCTTCAGGTTCTTGTCAATAAACTGCCACAACTCCTGCATCTCCCGGTCAGACATGGCATACAGCTTACCCACCGGCAGCTGAGCCCCTGGGAGTAAGTTGATTTGGCAGTCAAAGGGCCTATGGGGGGGGTAGTATATCCGCCTCCTTCTTGCTGAAGACTTCCTTCAGGTCAGCATATTGTGGTGGCACCTCCCCTTTTGTTTCCACCGCCAGCCCAGCCACCCTGGCCACTGTCATTCTTGGGTTCCCCCCCCCCCAGACAGTGTTCCAAGCAGTAAGCTGACCCAAAGGTGACTGACCGCTGATGCCATGACACTACTGGATCATGCAGTGCCAGCCAGCTCATCCCCAGTATTATTGGGGGTCCTGCCAGTGTGGCCACGCGAAAGGCAATGGTCTCCGTGTGCCTGGAAACCCTCATTCGCATTGGCGGGGTCTGGTGTGTCACTTCCCCTCCCAGAAGTTCCCTGCCATCAATGGTGGTCACTTGCAAGGGAAAATCCAGGGGCAGCAGGTGGAGTTGGTGCTCCAGAGTGAAGTCCCTGCTGAAGAAATTGCAGGAGCTGCCCGAATCCAGCAACCCCTCAACTTTGACTGGGTGCCCATTCGGGAGTTCTAGCACCACTTCTATGGCTATAGCTGCCCTGGGGGGGTCAGGCTGGGGCACTTCTATTGGTTGCTGGCCTGGCTGCTGCCCCCGCTGGTTGGCAGCCAGGCGTTGTCGTTTCCCTGCACCTGCCCTTCCTCCCCCTTCTCCTCACAGCCAGCAGCCCCCACCATCCCTTGCCAGGCCTTTCTTTGAGGGCAGACCCTGGCAAAATGTCCTGGCCGTTGGCAGAGGAAACACTTGGTGGTTTTCCAATCCTTTCCCTCCCTCTTGTGACCTTCACTGGAGTTGGAAACCTCTGTTTCCATTGGCTCAGCCGCCTGGGAAAGCTGTCTCGGTATTTCAGGAATGCGGTAGTCATGGCAACGCTCCCCTCTCACTTCGCGTTTCTCCTGAGCCCGCGCTTCCTGCCGCACTCCAATCGCAAGCACAGCCTTGGTCAGCTGATCCATCGACTGCGGGCGGGGCGTGCGGGACAGCTCGTCCTTCACAGTTGGGGACAACCCCTCCTCAAACAACATTTGAATCGGTTCAGAGTCCAGATCCCACCCGAGCCGGTGGATCAACATTGCAAAGCGCGACCAGTAGTCTCTAACTGACTGGCTCCCCTGCTTGCACCCCATCAGTTCTCGCCGAGTCACATTTTGCTCCACTTCACTGGAATACATCGCATTCATTGCCTGGAAGAATTTCTTAAGGTCCTTCAAGGCATCATTTTGCGTCGCCATTAGGGGCTGATCCATTCGCGTGCCCCATCCTCCAGATGCCCCACAATGTAGGCTACCCTCTCCCCATCATCAGCAAAGTTATTATGCTGCAGTTCCAAAGCGTACTCTATTTCTGTTCGGAACGCATTGTAGTCCTGGGGTTTCCCCCCAAACTTGTGTACCAGCCCCGGTACCTTCCTTGCGATGGGGGTGGGTCTGACCTGTGCATCCTGAGTCCATCTTTCGTCCAGCCGCGCCGTCAGGAGAGCTACATGCTGTTCCAAGTCTCGGTTTCTCTCTACCAGACTTTGCACTCCAGCTGCTTGCTCCGTCTCTCCGGCTCCCCTGGTTTGGCTCATCGTGCTGCCTCTCTGGAGCTGCGCACAAGCAACGTCAGTGACTGACGGATTGCTGTAATGGTTCTAGGGGTTGCTCGTGCGTAAGTTGCCGCCACTCCTGGCTAGGTTACCTGGTTGAACCCTTTCTGTCTGGACAGCCTCTAGTTTCGTGGCTGTCTCAGTCGCTGGCAGAATCCGTCAGTGGGCGTTTCTTGAACTTCTTCCAGCAAAGAAGTTCTTTGACGCCAAGTCTCCTCCTACTCTCCCTGCGCTGAAGTCTTCTGTGCAGGGAGGGTGTGGGCAGCGGAGTACCCATACTCTCTCCGCTGGTCTCCGGCGAGGAGTCTTGGAGCCTCCTCTCCGATTCCCCCATCTGCCCCCCTTCTCCACTGGTGTTATGCTGATTTCCTTCCCCAGCAGATGGGCTGCCTCTCTCCCTACTGGGACCCTCTCCGGCATCCCTCTGGAGCCTTCCCTCCACCTCTAGCTCCGATGGCAGTTCCCTGACAGGTGGTAATGTAATAAAGGGTGGTAATGTAATGTAATATAGTCATACCTTGGAAGTCGAACAGAATCCATTCCGGAAGTCCGTTAGACTTCCAAAACATTTGGAAACCAAGACATGGCTTCCGATTGGCTGCAGGAAGCTCCTACAGCCAATTGGAAACTGCGGAAGCCCCATCGGACATTCAGGTTCCAAAGAACATTTGCAAACCGGAACACTCACTTCCAAGTACCAAGGGGTTCGGGATCCAAGGTACGACTGTAATATAATATAATATGATATGATATGATATGATATGATATGATATGATATGATATAATATAATATAATATAATATAATATAATATAATAATATTATGATACAAATGTATAGACCAGTGGTAGCCAGTATAGTGCCTTTCAGATGCTAGGAACTACAACTTCCACCAACTAAGAATTTTAGTCTAAAACAACTAGAGCAGGCATCCCCAAACTCAGCCCTCCAGCTGTTTTGGGACTACAGTTCCCATCATCCCTGACCACTGGTCCTGTTAGCTAGGGATGATGGGAGTTGTAGTCCCAAAACAGCTGGAGGGCCAAGTTTAGGGATGCCTGAACTAGAGGGCCCCACCTTGGCTACCTCTGGAATAGTCAGACACTGAATCCTGCCAAATGACATGATAACTCACCAGGGACATTTTCTGAATTTGAAGATTTGATAGAGAGCAAGTATTCACATTTGGGATATGAAAAAGAATTTTACCTAAAAATTCATGTGCTTTGAAGTTTTGGCATCTCTGGATTGTTTTGACAGGCATCAAAGATGATGATCATGACGGATGGATGTGACCTCCTGGATCAGAGGCAATGTTGCTGGGACAACGCCGTCTCCAAGGCATCTAGTTGGCCACCATAGGAGACAAGAAGCTGGAACTTTGGTCTGATCCATCAGAGCTCTACTATGTTCTTAATAATGTAACGAAACCTGTCTTCTCTCTCACTCCCTCCATTACTTTCTACTCCATCATATCAACATGTTTCCCTGCTCTCCCATCTCCCAATATTCCTTGCTTATTTGCTTACTCCAAATATTTATGCCCTCCTCAGGCAGGAGATCTCTTGGTAGCAACCATCCATCTTCAGGCTCTGACTCAGCGTTGAAGAGAATGTTTTCTCAGCTGGCGCTGATCTCTCAATTGGAGCTAATTAATCAATATCTGCTTGGCTGGCTCACTGAAACCTCCTGAAAGCCCCAACAGAGTCCCTACTGGGAGGTTTCAACCTGCAATGACTCTGACACCCTCCACTATTCACCCTGGTTCATGGGATCACCAAGCCATACACTCCATTTTCCTCTGTCATTAAATAGGTTAATTTATTTGAAAGGGTTTTTTAAGGATAGCTTTTTAAACCCCACTTAAAATGCATCCTTTTGTGATTTACTCTCCATGTAGCAACTTAAATGGCAGACACCTTGTTAAACAATTCAGAGCATTTGTAGCTAATTTCTTTTTTTATTTGGTATCTTGGAATCCGTCTTTTTGCATCTGTCCAGTATTCAGCCACAGTTTTGACTAATCAGCTGCATTCACTGACTTTTTTATTTTAAGTAATGCACTCTTAATATTGTTGTGAGTTTGGGGGGAGAGGTTAGGCTGAATGCCCAAGTCCCTTCTAATTCCTGGACCAGCAAAGATTCAGTTTCTGGAATAGCCAGGCCAGCTTCTTGGTGAGTTAATGGCCCCTTGGTATGGGCTCTGCCCTTCCATCATAGGCTCATGTTATATATGTGTGTGTAAATAAACCATATATCGTATAGACACCAAGGTCTCCGCTGAGCCTTGTTTCCAAAGGAAGCACAAACCCTGGGTAAGCACTGTGACCCCTGGAATCTCACACTTCCTGGAGATTGGGATGGGATGCAACAACATGGTTCATAATGAATGGAACCTTTATTTGTGCGTTTCTTGCATTTCACATTCTGAAGATAATAATTTGAGAGTGCAGCCTTCTAAAGACAGTCTTCTCACCACTGTTTTGCCCTGAATTGATGCCTGATCATTCTGAGGCAGGACAAAGAAGAATTAATGGCACAAGATGGGCAGGAATTTTTTTGAGAAATATAGAATTGCAGAGTTGGAAGGGATTGAGTGTCATGAAAGAGCAGGAAATTGAATGATTTAATGTCATCTTCTTCTTCCATTTATATCCATTTATATCCTACCTATCCAAGGAGCTCAAGGTGGTGCTCATGGTTCTCCACCTTCTCATTTTATCCTTACAACAGTCCTGTGAGGTGAGAGAGAATGACTGGTATAAGCTTTTCAGAGCATCCACGTGATGTCATTGACACCCCATCATTAGCCCATTTTCCCCTCTCTCCTGTTTAATCTGGATTTACCTTTTCTGTGAACAGTCTGAAAAGTTGGGGGTGGGCAGAACCTGTTGCCTACGATCCATTTGTGATATCTGAATGACCTATTTGTGCTATTAAGCCCCATCTGGAAATCCACTCTTTGGGTTCTTACACAACAGGCATTTCGAGTGGATTAGCCACACTTCGTTTGTTCATTTTATAGGGGCACCCACACGGCAACATTATCCAATAAAGGTCCTCTTTGTAGTTACTTTGTCTCTTGAAACTGCAGAAAATATTCCATCATCATCACCATTGTTATTAGCAATGCAATCATCACAGGTGTAGATCATTCTTAGATACATTTCTCATTAGCTCTTCTTGAAAGTTGTTGAGCTAAGCCCAGTTATTAGATTTGTTGCTGTTGTTTTAATAGATGAGAAACAAAAACCTTGAGGTGGCAGAGAAATATGTTTCAATGATCCATATCATTGTGCATATGTATGCTTAGATCTGGGTGGGTTAAAAATGCAACAGAATTAGAAGGCGTTTCTTAAGTTAATGAAGATATATAATTGGCTCTTGCAGTGATTTCAGTTTTATGCCCCTACACTACGGGTCCCCCCCACAAAAAAATATTACTTCCCCCTCATCTTCCACTTTCCTAGATCTGGCCCTGGTGGTAGTAAGAATTGGCCTGGTTAGTAAGTATTTGAAAGGCTCTTACTGCGGACACGGAGATGTTCATGAATCAGCATTTTCCAGCAGAAAATGCTTCTCTTGGAGATTTACTGGCCAGCTCAGTAGCGTAGCTAGGAAACAAAAGCAAAACAAAATTTGCTTGCAAGACGCAGAGTATTGTTCATCATCTGAACCATACTTTTCAGAGTTACAATAACAATTATTTTTATTTTTATATCTATTTAGCTAGGTGCTAGGCGCCACACAAAATATACAGAAAAAGCCAATGCGCCTCCAGTTAACCCCTAAAAGGGAAAGTCTCAAAACATTGCTCTATATGACATTGGAATGCCAATGGGGTTGTTTCACTGGTGATTTGAAGTGGCATAAATGGGCCATGGAAAGTGCCTTGCAGACATTTTGTCATGAAGACCTTTATGAGGAGGGAGATTATCTTCTGCTGTGTTCCTTGGTGAACTTGTAAACTACAAACCACATGGTACCCTATACATTCTATCTAGATCTCTAATTTATGCACATAGCAGATACAGAATGCTTCAGAACAATTTTTTTAACAAACGGGGTACTTCCTGACATAGATATATTTGTTTTGGTGCAAATATATATAGAGAGAGAAAGGATCATTCATGGATGCCCTTATCCAAGTTTGGACAAAAAGACAATTTGCATCATGTGGAAGAGTTAAATACTGTCCAGGACTGGGCAGAGAAGGAACAGTGGAGGCCTCCGCATCCTGACTCTTCCAGGGAGGAGGAAGAGGAAGACAGTATAGATTTACAACAGGGGTTTGAGGGAGGTCACAGCTTGGAAGCAGGTGAAGGGAAAAGTTGGGAAATCATGGGAGAGCCAGAACAATACCTGGCTGATACGTTGTCATTAGTAAACACCCCAGACCCTCCATCTCCCAGAACCCGGCGAGCCTTAAAAGTAGGAGAGCAAAGAGCTCAAAGACAAAGGGCACATAGCAGCACCCGTACGGAAGATGATGGGGGGGGTGGATATTCACTCAGGACAATGCCATTATCCAAGAGGCTGGGTTCTATAGCCTCTCTATGTAAAGACTGAAATAAAAAATGACTTGTCTTTATACTTTCCTGGGCAACCAGCTGGCAGCCGCTGACAGCATCTTGACAAATACTGCCCCCTCTCCCCGCTGTAATGTGAAGGAGGAAGAAACTGATATAGATTTGATTTCTAGGGTGAAAAGATGGACCATAAAGAAGGAAATAATTGAAGCAATATATATAGGACATAACCACCCAAACAACCTACTGAACAGCTATAGAATAGGTTATCTACACCTGGGGCAACTGTACAGCTGTTACACTGTTTTAGTACCCTCTCCAGATGTCCTATTTTATTGCACGTTCATTATACAGTGGTACCTCAGGTTAAGTACTTAATTCGTTCCGGAGGTCCGTTCTTAACCTGAAACTGTTCTTAACCTGAAGCACCGCTTTAGCTAATGGGGCCTCCTGCTGCTGCCGCGCCGCCGGAGCACAATTTCTGTTCTCACCCTGAAGCAAAGTTCTTAACCCGAGGTAATATTTCTGGGTTAGCAGAGTCTGTAACCTGAAGCGTATGTAACCTGAAGCGTATGTAACCCGAGGTACCACTGTAATTTGTGCTCATGGTGTTACCAGGGCAGTTACAGGCAGTCCCACTTTCCTTTGAGGTGTTTGCCAGCCACACTGCTCCATTTCCTACCTGTTCATATCCTGTAACTTCCTGCTGATATCTCATTCTTTTTTTTACTTCTCAAATGTTCTGGTTCATTTTTGCCCCACTTTTGTTGAGGTGTAGCCTGTCCAGATGGCAGTAACGTGGTAGCATTCGGGAAGCATCACAAAGGGAAAGCAGAATAAATCCACCACGAAGGTGCTATTATTGTGTTAAGGACGGGTTGCACTTGCCATAAAATACCAGCCTGGACTGGAGGGACCCAAATAAAGTCAGATTTTCTGAGCTCGATGTGGGGTTGGGGAGTCAAGTAAGGAGAACACAGGGGCAGGATGCTTTGTTCACAACATCATGCCCTTTCAAAATAACCTTTTAAAACATGTTAGTGGGATCATTGGGTCGTTTTTGTTACTATTATGTATTTCGTATTTTTATTTTATGTTGTAACCACCCTGAGACCTGCGGGTATAGGGCGGTATGCAAATTTAATTAATAAAATAATAAAAGAAAATAAATGCAGGTATCGTGTAAAAAGTGAGTGAACAAAACACAGGTATTGCACAGAAAAATGGCCAGTGTGGAAATGGACTCACGCCTGTGCTCATTACTAATCATGCACTATTACTTACACTGTTATGAGAGCTTTACATGACATACTGGGGGGGGTATCATATTTGCTTCTCGACATGGATGAATAAAGCACAACTCAGTAAGCACTGTGTTCCTTAAGCACACTCAGTGCTACTTTTTGCATAGCTGAACAGGTGACAGCCAACGCTGTTGGTAATTTCACTGAATAGCATAAAGGTATGCATTAGCATTACCAGCCGTTACGCTGTCAAACTGCAGTCGACTTTTTCATTATTTCTCCTCCACTGCCTTCGCTGATAATCACTCATTTTACAAAGCTGTTCTCTCCCGTCGGTTCACAGGAAAAAGCAAAGCATTCCTAGAATCCCTCCCAGTGGTAGCGATGACTGAAGCTTCAGCAATGGGCAAAAAGAAAAAGAAAAAGAGTTGGAGGTGGCCCCAAAACATTTATAAAATCAGTCGCAAGAGACTGTCAGTACTGTCAGCATCCATACTTTGCCAGTCTTCCAATCTTTTAATGACGCTCCGGGGTCCAGTCTAGAATTACATGAGGATGGACAAGCACTTCCTTTCCAAAGCTAGCTGATTATTTCTGGATATGCTGGCTATCTCAATATTTCAACATCGAGTACTTCCTGTTCATTGTCCAGATTTGGATGGCCTCCTGATCTAACTTGCAGAACTGTTCTAAGTATTATGGCCTCAAGAGTACTTCTGACACATGGACACCCCCATCCCAATAAAAAAAAAATGTGGTCCATGACCAGCAGTCTGAGATGAGTCAGGAGAAAGAACTTGGGGACATCCAAGAAAAATGAATGCTGAAAGTTTCAGGACAGACAAAAGAAAGTATTTCTTCACAAATGTATCGTTGCAGTATGGAATTAGAAGAGAATTTGATAAATTCATGGAGCATAAGGCTCTCAGTGACTACTGGCCATGGTGGCTGTTCTACCTGAACTGTCATAGGTTGTTTGCTTCTGAATACCAGTTGTCAGAAACTGCAAGAGGGGAGAAGTGCTGTTGAACTCAGGTCCTTCTCGCATCATCCTATGGTGGGTGGCGCTGTGGTCTAAACCACTGAGCCTCTTGGGTTTGCTGATCAGAAGGTCGGTGGTTCGAATCCCCACAACGGAGTGAGCTCCCGTTGCTTTGTCCCAGCTTCTGCCAACCTAGCAGCTCGAAAACATGCCAGTGCAAGTAGATAAATAGGTACTGCTGCGGTGGGAAGGTAAACAGCGTTTCCGTGTGCTCTGGTTTCTGTCACGGTGTCCCGTTGTGCCAGAAGCTGTTAAGTCATGCTGGCCACATGACCCAGAAAGCTGTCTGTGGACAAACACCGGCTTCCTCAGCCTGAAAGCATGATGAACCGCAACCCCATAGTCACCTTTGACTGGACTTAACCGTCCAAGGTTCCTTTACTTTTACTTTTTTACCTATTATCCTTTCTTAACTGAGCTCACAACCCTAAATTTCACCACTTGTGGCACCTTAAAGACTAAGTCCAAACACCATTCACCTTTAATAAGCTGCACTGAATGAAATAGGATTTACTATTTAGTAGATGTGGTCAGGATTACTCTGTTAGGAGCCTATCCAACTAAGTCATACCCAGAGGAGATCTAGTACAATCGATGTTCATGGCCAACTTAAACCCACAGATTTCAACAGGTATCCTTTGAGTATGACATAGTTTCATGCCACCCTAACACAATAAACTTGTTAGTCTTTAAGGTGCCGCAAGACTAATAAAAAAAACAACACCTCCACATTTAATTTCCTCCTTTGGAAGGACTTTCTGCATGTGAGCTGTATTTTTAAAGCCCATTGCTGAAAATATGGCAGCTCCCTCTTCTCCACACAGCAGTTGTGACTCTATAGTAAGAACAGTCGTACCTTGGAAGTCGAACAGAATCCGTTCCAGAAGTCCGTTCGACTTCCAAAGCTTGGCTGATTGGCTGCAGGAAGTTCCTGCAGCCAACTGGAAGCCACGGAAGCCCGTTTGGATGTTCAACTTCCAAAAATAGTTCACAAACAACAACAACAACAACAAAACTTTATTAGCAAAGCCAACAGGCCACAGCTGTACAAGAGTTAAAAGTAAAAGTAGTTCACAAACCGGAACAATCACTTCTGGGTTTGCGGTGTTCGGGAGCCAAAACATTTGGGAACTAAGCTATTTGAAAACCAAGGTACGACTGTATGTGAAACTGTATGTTGAACAGAAGCCAAGACTTCCACTTGCCTGTTTAAGCCTTAAAACAGGCTCAAGTTTCAGAGCGCAGCTTGAGGAGAAGGGTTTGTGCAGGGTCTGACTTTTGCACTGTACACCAGTGACATCTTCTCACTCAGTCAGTTCCAACCTCATAAAGGCTCAGGACGGATTTCCCCATGGAGGTCAAATACTTTTAGGTTGCTTCACTCAAGGGGAAACCACTGCAGGGTTGACTTCTACGCTTAGGTTTATGCCCGGGTTGGAGAGTGCAAAGTGTCTTCTTTAACATTGCTTAGATCTGGGGAGGAAGAACTTTTCCAGGGTGGGGTGGCAGCGCCAAGCATAGCCATGAAGCTACAAAAGCTCCCTGAACCCAACTGAGAAGGGAAAACTGCCGCTGTACTCTCTGACCTGTATTCCCAATGTTCTTTTATTTATTAACAGGTTGCCAAAAATAAAAACTCAGCTGGCTTGGAGCAAAGTAGCAATATGGGTCTTTTAAAATAAACATGGCCCCTGGAGTCATCTGGTACAGTGCATGACATTGACAGTTGACACAGTCCAGCTTCAGATGCTCTTCTCTCCAACAGCACAAACAGAGAACCACGAAGAGTTCAGAAGGCAAGAAGCCAGTTATTAATGCTTCGCTCCCTTTGATTGTGCCTGCTTATAAGATGCAATCTTCTTTTCTCACTCCTCTGGTTTGTCCTCATTCTTGGGGTTTGTGGGTGCTGCAATCTCAGATCTGCCATAAAGCTTAGATGTCAGAAGTTAGCCTAGCCAAAGGTACTAATCCTGAATGAAAGCTAAATCCAGTGCTATTTTTCTAGAAAAAGAGGTGCTGCAACTCGCATCCTACTTGTCCTCTTACAATGGCAATGGTGCCCACCTGAGAGGTGCTGGAACTGAGTTCCGGGTGGGGGGGGAAAGCCCTGACTAAATGCTTTTTCATTTTAGCTGCCCTGTTCTCTGTTTCCTTATCAATACCTGCCCTCCACCAAGCCTGGAGGCCTCAGAAGAGAAACAACAGCGCTTACACTGGCAATCATGAAGCATCCTTTCACATGGCCAGCAGCCATACTGTCCAACTTTTTCAGATAAAAAACTGGGACACATGTTTTCTGGGACACACTCCTCGGCAAGTCATGTGACCCATGTCATGTTCTTGCCCTGAAAAAAGCACTTTTTCAGGGCGAGATAGTGGCGTGAGAGAGCACAAGAGCACGAGAGCACGGCACCCAAAATGGCTGCTGTGATCTCATGGGGGGGGGAATGGGATGTCCCTTTTTTCTGGGACACTTGGTGGGTATGCTACACTACACAACCAATGACCCCTTCACAGGTTCTGTTACATAATTAATGCCCACCTCACTCAGTTATCCATTCAAGAAGTATGCCTTGTTGAATTCAATGACATTTACTCCAGGATAAGGGTGTAGAGCTGCAGGCTTCTTCACAGTAATCAGGCAACTTAACAACTGCAGCAAGGGCTTTGCATATGTGAAATGTGCTAAATATTATTTATTCATTGCATTTACATCCCACCTTTTTCTCTAAGGAGCTCAAGGTGGCATATACGGTTCACTCTTCCCTCCCAACACTTCTGTAAGGTAGGTTAGATTAGGAGGCCGTGACTGACCAGCTGAAGGTCACCCTGTGAGCTTCAAGGCCTAGTGGGGATGTGAACCTTTGTCTCCTAGGTCCTGGTCTGACACTCTAATGCCTACATTGGCTCTATTCCTCTGTTTGTTTCCTCTGTCTAAAACAAGTCCAGTCTTCCCCAGCCTCTCTTATTATGTTTCAGGTTTCTCTCAGGTCCATTCAGGTCTACAAATGAAGAAAGATCTTTCAAAGGGAACAAATCTGGACTAATTTAGCCATACAGAAGCAAAGGTCCCATTGCAATCAAGTTTTCATCTAGTCATTTGTGAGGGCCTTACTTTAATACGAGGAAGCCGGTTACCCGGTGACATTTCTATAATGTGGTCTGGGGAGATAAGAGGCCATCTGAGAACAAACTGTTCTGCCCTGGCAGTACACAGGAGACCAATTACCTCCGAATTCTTTTCTCATTTGGATGAAGTGATGTAATCATTTAAGCAGAATGACCCTAGTTATTCTCTTTTACTAGCTTCTCCATTCTGTTCATCGGTCACATGGAACTCTGAGGTCAGGGTCCACCATTTAATAGAGGTGAAGCAAGAAATTCACCATTTACAAATACATACACTGGGGCATAGCCTGCAATTTTCCTTGAGCAAACAGAGGTCATGCATCTATTTCCTACTGCTGCAGGAGAGAGAGACGATCACCAAGAAAAATAAAATATTAATCTACTAGTGTAGTTTGGAAGGTTGTTTGCTTGCTATGCTTTAGACACCTCTTAAGATATTTTAACCAAATTTTGCATGATCGTTCCTGAGCTGAAGGAGCAGGGTTTTATTGTTTTTTTACTGTGTTTGGTTACAATTGGACACCGTTTTGAATCAAGAGTAAGGCAATCTCACTTACATGCTCTCCAACATTTCTCTGATGGAAATAGGGACATCCTAAGGGACATTCCGGGATCTGCACTCACTTCTAAACCACACTTACAAAACACATCAAGAAGATAACAGGATTTGGCCCGTGCCCCACCCAAGGTCTGTACATTCAGCAGATGGTGCAGCTGGGGCTCTTCAAACCCACAACAATGTATGCATACTGGATATTTCATATGTTCCTTGTCTCTGCAGACATAGCCTATGTATCTACATAGAGCTCCATTCATACCGCATACATCTGTGGGGGTGATCCTGCTGCCTCCTCCATGCTTTCAGTGAACATGGTTTGAAGATAGAAATAGTCCTATGCCTTTACTGTTTTGCCACAGCCTCTAATTCCAATTCTTTTCCTCCAGCAGGATAGCAGTGAACGAATAGGAGATAGAGGGTTAGCTCCCCGTTGGAATCAAGCAGCAATTCCTTCTTCGTGTCACTATGACTAGCATACATGGCACAAAGGGAAGCCTGGATGAGTCCTTAGACTCTCATGCATCTCCCACCAACGGGAAGAAGAAGAATGTCCCAGTGCCATCGAGTGACAAAATATCAAGTGATGAACATTCACATGTGAATCAGCCCTCCATTCAGCGCAAGGTTTTCATATTTGCATGGCTGCCAGCAAACTAGGGATCATGACTGCACTACTATAGCCATATTCCTTAGGCAAAACAGGATCAGGAGGATCAGATGGGAAGAGCAAATGCCACACCCCCACACGCTGACATTCAGCAGCTTTGAAATCAATTTGTGAATGAATGCTTCAGTAGAGATTTGTGTGCATCAAAGAGCAACCGGCTACAAGCTTTCTCCTACAAACTGAATTATTAATACTGATTATGTAAGTGTACAATTCACCTTCAGAGCACTGCAGTGAGTGTTTAGGAAAGGCACAGCCAGAGAGATCATCCCAAAATGCAACTTTCCCTGGCTGTTGCTGTTTTTTAAACAGAGTAACAATTTCATGTGAAGATCCGCTGTTCAAGTTCAGGTGTAATTTTCCAAAGTGATAGGATTTACCACTGCCAGGGGTAGTTGAAAAACATGCATTCCATATGCTTTATGCTTTTTTTTTTTTAAGTGGGAAGAGAACAGGATTGATCCTAAGATGCCACTTAGAGATGGTTGAATCTGACAATTTCAATATCTCCCTGTTTCTCATTCTTCCACACTTGAGTTCAGTTCTCCACACTTACACATCAGCATTTTACTGCAATTTTCTCAAAATGCGCACATTTTTCTATGCATTTTTGCCTAATCCACACATTTTTGTAAATCAGTTTCCCCTAATACAACGCATTTGTTATCCTCACTGATACATGGATTTGGATGTGCAATTTCCCTCAGTAAAAAAAAAGTGTACACATTACTTGGCTGGAGAACTGAGTTGGGGGGGGGGGAATCTGAGAAATGCAAATTTCAAAGGATGGCTGTGTTTCAGTTTGCGTATTGTTTCAGGAAGTGTGGATTTGGTGAGCTGACCTTTAAATGCAAACTGGAACAAAATTCCCCACCCCACCATGCTCGGCCCTCACCCAGTCCACCATTGCTTCCATAGACCGTCCTGGCACCCAAATATCCTCACATTAGAATGATGGAGCGGTGGAGGTGGGGGTGAAATACCTGATTAGGGCTTGTGAAATTTCCAAATCCTCTCCGTAATGATAGTCGCTGCTTGGCCTGCACAATCCTCTCCAGTATCAGATGCCTAGAACTATTAGTTTTTTTGGAGGGAAATCAGCATTACAGATGGGAAGCTGTCTTCCACCAAAAGCATTGCAGCAACCTGCACTGAAGAGCCTGAAATATATGCAATTATAGTAATTAAAAAAACACACCAATGTGAACATTTTATTTATTTATTTATTTATTTATTTAAGATATTTATGGTATATACCACTTCATTATCTTCTAGTGATAGTAAGAACAATCCATAGAAAATGGGACAATAAGAGACTTTTAAAAAATTCTTGAAAAACCCAAACCTTACAAACAACAGTAAATACTATGAACCACCAATTGCCTTTCTTTTGTATTTTTTTCAAAAAATCTGTTTCAGCTCCAAGGCTTTCACAAGTTTAAGCAACCGAGGAATGGCTTCTCACTCCTTAAGAAAAGTTCTTTATCAGATTCCAGCCTGAGTCAATAATAAGCTTTGGTCTCCTCAGGTAAGTTGTGGTAGGAGCAATTCTTCACTTTTGCAATATCAATCTTTATAATAGGCTGCTTCTTACAAAAAAAGTAATTTTCCTCCTTGATAGTGTCTGTATAATATTAGAAATAACAGGCATATATTAGGAATATCAGACAAAGCTACACATTCAACTGACTTTTAGCCAATTCTGCTTCTATAGAAAACAGAAACTCCTATACAAAAACTCTTATATGTCTAATTATACGCAATTCTAAATCCTAAATAACACAATTACAATCACATGTTGGGAACGGAACATCCAACAAGGGCTTATGTTGAATCTGTATGTAGGAAGTTCAGGTTCAGATTCCCCTCTCGATGGCAAAGCCTGCTGGGTGGCTTTGGGCATACTCCACCTCACAGGGTTGTTGTGTTGTGGCTTGAGATCTGCTGTGACCCGCTTAGAGGAAGGGAGGAGGAGGGGGAGGAGGAGGAGGAGAAGGAGAAGGAGGAGGAGGAGAAGAAGAAGGAGGAGGAGGAGGAGGAGGAGGAGGAGGAGGAGGAGGAGGAGGAGAAGGGTGGGATACAAAGAGAGCAATGATTTTTAGGACTCCTTCATTATTCTACTTTATTTTTTTCCTATCCACACTCTCAGCTTTGTAAGTAAGCTGTTGTTGTTTAGTCGTTTAGTTGTGTCCGACTCTTCGTGACCCCATGGACCAGAGCATGCCAGGCACTTCTGTCCTACACTGCCTCCTGCAGTTTGGTCAAACTCATGTTAGTAGCTTCGAGAACACTGTCCAACCAGTAAGTAAACTAAGCTTGCCATATTTCAAAAAGTGAAAATATGGACAGAAGAGTTGTGGACTTTTTTTTTTTTTTTTTTGAGCTTCCAACTGCAGTATTCTGTATATGGCCAGGAAATTCCGGGCATATGGCAACCCTAAAGTACGTCCCCATCGGCACTATACATTTAAAGCAGTACCTTCTTGTTGTTGTTGTTGTCATCCATCTGTCTCGGGAGACAAAGGAGGAGTGTGCCTTTGGGGACAAAGTCAAACTGTTGGAAGTTTGCAGTGCCTGCTGTGGCTGTAGAGACTGATATAGGAGAGATGTCTTCTCTTGCAGCTGGGGCAGGTGAAGGAATCCAGTTATGCTGCCATAGATGCACCATTTCTTCTCTCTGCACTCCTCCCAGCAGTCATTCCTCCTTTGGTCACTGCTATGGATACAAGCAAGGGACGCGGGTGGCGCTGTGGTGTAAACCACTGAGCCTTGGGCTTGCCAATCGGAAGGTCAGCGGTTCGAATCCCTGCGAAAGGGTCAGCTCCCTCTGTTCAGTCCCAGCTCCTGCCAACCTAGCAGTTCAAAAGCATGTCAAAGTGCAAGTACAGCGGGAAGGTAAATGGCATTTCTGTGCGCTGCTCTGGTTCGCCAGAAGTGGCTTAGTCATGCTGCCCACATGACCCAGAAAAACTGTCTGCGGACAAATGTCAGCTCCCTCAGCCAGTAAAGCAAGATGAGCGCCACAACCCCAGAGTCGTTCGCGACTGGACTTAACTGTCAGGGGTCCTTTACCTTTACCTTTTTAAGGATACAAGACCTGTCTGTCCGTCTCCAGGCCTCGCCGTCATCTGCAAGGGATTCCATACCACTTTAAACAGGCATGGCTGCCCCCCAAAAATCCTGGGAACAGTAGTTTGTTAGGAGTGCCGAGCATTCTTAAGTGCCACTACCCCTTCACAGATCCACAATTGCCAGAGTTTTCCCTGAGAAGAGGGATTTGTTAAATCACCAGCAGGCTCCCAAACTAATTTAGGAGCCTTTCTGGCTAAAGAACAGGGTAGAAATGCTCTAGATAAATGAATAATTACAGCCTCCAAGGTTGGCTGCAGATTGACCAGAAGTTCTTCTTGCTGTTGTTTTTAACGATAGTTAATGTTCAGGAATTTTAATTAGACCCTGCCATGCTACATGCTAGTTTGCTTTTGCAAGCAGAAGTTCAATCCTGAAGTGTGACTCAGGCTTTCCCTAATGGTTGTTGACTGATTTAATTCATAAGAAGTCTCCCCAACACTTGTCTCAAATGATCAAATGATTCCCTGCATTATCTCTCTTTTGCAGCATTTTTTAAATGTACATTTGCAATGCAAATCGGAATGTTGCTCATGGATATATTTGATGAGCCAATGGCCCTGGTTCGCTGAGGAAATGCTGATGTGTTGGTCATCACCGTGCTACATAATCAATGCTTAATTGCTTCCAACAGCTTTGCTGACAGAATGCTAACTAGCAAAATTATTAATTGCAGTAAATCACTTTTTATTTTTTTAGAAGAATGCTAGGGAGGGAAGAGGGATAACAAAGAATAGAGAATATCTTCAATTTTGATGTATTTCGTGCAGAGAATAAATTCAGGAGGCATTTGATAAACCTATAGTTCATTTCATAAAGACATGGTAAGTCTCAGCACTGTCATCTCTTACTTTCCCATCTGCATTGTGGCAGGAGGTGAAGTGGTATTTTCATTCAAAGAAGAGCTTTGTATGATGGGATTATGCGCTATGCAGGGCTTCCCCTGAGGTCGGCCTGGAAGCTTCAGCTAATGCAAAATGCAGCACTTCAGCTGCTCACTGGCGCGGAATATCACCCCCATGTTACACCACTGCTGAAAGAATAGTACTAGCTGCCAATTAGCTACCAAGGTATGATCAAGGGCTTCGTACTGGTGTATAAACCCTTCTGCATCTTGGGACCAGGATACCTAAGAAATCATCTCATCCATCATATAGCCAAGAAACCACTGCATTCTGCAGGAGGCCTCCTGGAGATCCCATCTCACCAGGAAGCTTGTTCCATCCAGTGTAGGAATTAGTCCTTTAGTCTTGGAGCATCTTTCCTTTGGACCTCGATCCTGTTACAAATCTCTGTTGCCTTTGTGGCACTTGCTGGCCCCTTTCCCAACAAGCTTTAAAAGTAGAGGTTCTCATTCCAGTCTGAATCTGTATCGGAACTGCATTTTTTATATAGATAAATGTTTTGTTTATTGTTCATATTTTATTGAAGTTTTATTGTCCATCACTTTGGGGTGTTTCATGGGAAGTGATTCATAAATGAAATGAACTAAATAAAAAAACAAATTTTGAGTTGCCTTATAGTGGGCAGGATTAGGCATTAGAATCCTAGAATTGTGGGGTTTGAAGGGACCACCAGGGTCATCTAATCCAACCCCCTGCAGTACAGGAATATTTTGCCCAATGTTGGGCTCAAACCCAAGACCCTGGGATGAAGAGTCTCATGCTCTACCAACTGAGCTATAATGAAGGCTCAGGCAGTGAGGCTCCATTAGTGCCTGAAAGCAGTTCACAGGAGCTTCATTTGTTGCTGACTCATCCCTTTAGCATAAAACGACAACTGTATCCCACTGAGAACTTCTTATAGATAAGTAGGGATGGCATTCAAAAGATGAAAGTCAAGAGCAAAAACGTCTGCTGAATTTCTGCAGGAAGTATATTCCACAGCGGCTAGTGACGCTCAATGCCTGGCTTCTAGTTGAAGCCAGCTGGGCTTCTGAAACACAGGGAACAACAAACAGTGCTCCTCTGGATGATTTCAGCGATTGAGCTGGCATGTAAGGACACAAATGGGCCTTAAGATATCCTGGACGCAAGTTTGGTCTTTGACAAGAGCCTTGAACTTCACCTGGCAGCTTATGGGCAGCCCATGCAGATTTTTAAGCAGAGGTGTTACATGCTGTCAACCATCTGTCTCCCTTAGCAGTCTAGCTGATGCCTTCTGTGCTAGATGGAGTTTCTGGACCAGGCTGAAGGGCATATTGGCAAACTGGATAATCGGGTGTGGGAACCACACGCATAAACACTACAACCAAGCACACACTCTAAATTATTTTATTGGGTCCAATCGAATGCCGAATTTCAGTAGAGGGAGGGGGGCCTGTGGGCACCAGAGAAGGCCTCATATTGGCACCATATTGGCATACCCTGAATTTGTGAATGAATTTGTGAATTTGTGAATGAAGAAGGTCCTGCAAAGCTATTCCACCAAGGAATAAACACATTCAACAGTGAAAATTGAAGAAACTACAATCCTAAATGCAATGGGAGTAAGTCCTGTTGAATTCAGAGGGGCTTACTTCCGCATAGAGCTGTATAGAATTGCACTGCTGGTGATATTAAAGAGATGCTAAATACATACTGCAAGCAAAAGAGAAGCAAAATGCGGCAGAGGTGTCAAGGGTCAATAGAATTGCAGCATCTATGAAGGAAGCACGATGGTTTGCCCTTGTGCCAGGTCATTTTTCTCATGGAACTTTGAAGTGTCAGGCATAGCTCTAATGGCTTTAGCCCAAACGTAGCAGAGTTTTCCTGCACAGCGAAGAAGCTAGTTGAGGTGGAAATGACTAGTCAGCTAGACTCAGAATAACTATTTACAGGATTTATTAAAAAGAAAAATAAAACCAGCAGAGTTTCTGCATACAAAACAAAGCAAAATAAATCCTTTCTTTCTCTCTCTCTCTTAACCATACACAGCACTCCTACTCCTAACACACCCCACACCACACTGTGCTAGCAATCCTTAGATAACAGAGTTGAGTGCTGGTCGTTAACCAATCAGAGTAAGTAGCTTCTAGGTCAAGCTGACCTTGGCTTTCTGCCAAGAGTAAATTGACACTGCCTTGAGTTAATTGTGTGAAGCCAGAATCTGTAAGTTTCCCATGAGAACCAATTAACAGAAACTCAACACCCCCTCACAGATTCTGCTGGACAATTAACATCAAATACACCTATGTAGGAGATTATTTTTCCAGCAAACCTAAACCCTTGCACATTCGCTTGTTCTTTACCTTTGCCAATGGTTTAGTTAACACATCTGCTACATTTTCTTCACTTGATACATAAGTACAGGTGATTACATTGTCTTGTACACAGCAACGTACATTTTGGTATTTTACAGAGATATGTTTGGAACGTGATTTGAAACCCTCTGTTTTACTTAAGGTTATACAAGCTTGATTATCAATGTAAACTTGTACTGGTTCTCCACAATTTACATTTAAATCTGTTAACAAATGCTTGAAATAAATCACCTCGTTGCACAATTCACTCAACGCGGCGTACTCTGATTCCGTTGATGACACACTTACAACGTCTTGCTTGCGTGACCGCCAGCTGATTAAAGCTCCACCGACCATTATGACCAGTCCTGTGACAGATTTTCTATCCGGCAAATTTCCCCAGTCACTATCACAGTAGCAACTCAACATTTCATCCTCTGAAGAATTTAATTGTAACATATAGCCAATTGTCTGTTTGAGGTATCTCAGAACTTGTTTTACCCCTTTCCAGGCATTTAGTGTGGGTTTTGAGACCAATCTACTTAATATGCCTACTGCATAGCTAATATCAGGTCTGGACCACTGTGCTAGATACAATAAACTTCCAATTACAGAATGATATACATCAGGATGTTCAAATTCAGGACTCTCGTCTGTATGAAGTGTTTTTATGAAACCTGGATCCATAGGCACCACTGCCCCTTTGCAATCCTGCATCCTGTATGTAGTCAGTAGTTGTTTAACTTTGTTCTGCTGACTAATTAGGCAGCTGCCATCTTGGGCCCAGCACACTTCCAACCCTAGATATGTCCTAACCGGGCCTAAGTCTTTCACTTTGAACTTACTGGACAATTGCTTGGCAAACTTTTTAGTTTGTTTATCTGTTTTGCAAGCATACAATACATCATCTACATAAATCAGACAAAACTCTTGATCACTGCCTGTACCACGTACATAAACACAATTGTCAGCTGTACTCTGCTTGAAACCAAATGACACTAAGGCCTCATGGAAACATTTGTTCCAAGATCTTGCAGCCTGTTTAAGACCATATAGAGCTTTGTTTAATTTCAACACTCTATTGGAACCTGTCTCATAACCAGGCGGTTCGGCTAGATACAGGTCTTCTGATATTGATGCATGTAAATATGCAGTCTGGATATCAAAATGGTTTAACAGGAGTTTTCTCTTTGCTCCAAGCGTTAAAATCAGCCTTACACTGTCCCCCTTAGCAGTAGGGGAAAAAGTCTCGTCATAATCTTTTCCAGGCCTCTGAGAGTATCCTTGAGCCACTAAACGAGCTTTGTATTTGTACTTTCCTGTCACCAGAGGTTTAAGTTTGTACACCCACCTGCAGCCTACAATCTTTGCCCCCTCAGGCGCTGCTACTGGTGTAAAAACCTTGTGCTCATTCAGAGAGGACATCTCTTCCTCCATTGCCTGCTTCCAGAGCTCTGCCTCCTCTTTTGGTAACTTTAACACCTCCTGAAAACTCTTGGGCTCTGCAATTACACTAAACACATTTGCAGTATCTGGAGAAAAACGCACTGGAGGCACTCCTTTGTTTTGTCTTTTAGATCTTCTGGGAGAAGATTTTTCTTCTGACCCACTTTCCTCCTCAGAACTATGACCTCTCTTTTGTTGCTTAGCAACTGGTCTCTGGCTAATTCCACTTTCTTGAGAGCTCTTATCTGAACTTTCCTCCCCCTCAGACTCTGATTCTCTATGTTTACCTTCAGAGTCATGAAGCTCCTGGGAAGGTTCAAACCAAACCTCAGTATTGGCATGTAGTCTCTCCCAGCCACTATGTTCACAAAAATCGGCATTCCTGGAGATCACAATGCCATTTGTCCCTTCAGCAAAGCGGAAACCTGTTCCCAGCTCCTGGTAACCCACAAACACTAACTGTTTGGTCTTAGGATCTCCCTTCTTTCTCATTTGTTTTGGAATTAACACCCAGGCTTTTGATCCAAACACATGCAAATGGTCAATTTTGGGTTTTTTCTGAAACAATTTAAAGTACGGGGTTGTACCTATTGTTTGATGAAAGAGCCTATTTTGGAGATAACACGCGGTGAGCATGCTCTCCCCCCAATAAGACATGGGCAAATCAGCATCATCAAGCATGCCAAACATCATATCTTGTAAAGATCTGTTTTTTCGCTCTGCAACGCCATTCTCCTCTGGGGAAAAAGCGTTCGTTTTTCTATGCCCAATGCCACGCTTTTGTAACCAATCTCTAAAAGCATTTGACATAAATTCGCCACCTCTGTCCGTCTGAATCCTTTTGAGTTTAGTGGACAGAAATCTTTCCACAGATGCCACCCAGCCTTTAAACTTAGTGAACACGTCACCCTTATTCTTCATGGGAAAAACCCAAGAATAACGTGTGGCGTCATCCACAATTGTTAATGAAAAACGCGATCCACCCCTGCTTACAGCAAATGGACCAATTACGTCCATGTGAACCAGCTGTAGCGGTGACTCACTAACTCTGTCACTTCTGGGGTAAGAGACTCTGTGGGTTTTAACCTTTTTACAAACATTGCAATCAAGGTACTTGTTACAACTCTTCAAATCACCCCCATCAGCCAATTCTGACATTTTTAGTACACTTTTCCAGCAAGCATGCCCCATTTTCCTATGCAATAAGTGCACACAGATGTCATGTATAGCTTTGTTATTCACTGCAGGCTGAGATTTACTGACTACTGCTGCAACTTGAGATCCTGCTTTAAGCCAAAACAAGCCTCCCTCTGACTTAGCAGTGCCTAAAATCTCACCAGCCTTCTTAATAATGCAGCTGTCTCCTTCAAAATACACTTTAAACCCAGCTTTTAGCAAACAGTCTACAGACATCAGATTGCTCCTTAATGAAGGCACACAAAGTACATTTTGCAGGCATTCACGAAGACAAGGAACAAAAACTGCACCCCCCGAAATCACTTCGGAAGTACTTCCGTCTGCTAGAGCCACCTGGCTGCGCTGTGCTGAGTTCTTGGAAACAAACAATTCATCTGAATTTACGATGTGGCGAGATGCTCCCGAATCGACCACCCAGACAGCTTGTTTCTCATCAGCAATCTTGACCTCGGCAGTCACCAGCTGAGCCGACTGTTTTCGTTTGAAGAATTTCTTTTTCCGCTGCTGCTGCTGCTGCTGCTGATGATGATGATGATGATGATGATCTCGTCTCTGCTCCTGCACCGGCAACTGAGACTTGACCAACTCCGGACATTGTCGTTTTAGATGCGCTGAAGACCCACATCGAAAACAACGCCTAACAGCAAACGCAGACTCCTCACTGGCACGCTGCTCTTGCTTCACCCCTGGCACGGCATGAGAACTCCTTCCAAACCGCCCGCCTGTAGAAGCCTCTGCAGCCAACGACCTTTCTTGCCTCTTCTGCCATTCTTCAATCAAACGCCCAGTAACGTAACTGATTGATAAATCACGCTCCTGTATGCCTTCTAGAGACGAAACTAAATTATCCCAGCTTTCCGGGAGAGAACTCAAAATAATAGCCACCTTCTCCTGCTGGTCTAATGCACAGTCTCTTTCCTGTAGCGCAGCAAACTTTAACTGTAAACTGTGTAGGTGTTCCTGCATTGTAACCCCAGGCTGTAACATTGCCTTGTACAATGCCTTGCAAATGAACAGCTTGGAAACCGCTGTCTCACGCACATGGAGTTCTTTAAGTGCTTGCCACACACCTCTAGCTGTCTTGATTCCCCTCACATACGGCAACTGGGAATCTTCCAGCCCCAAGACAATTGTGGCCCTTGCTCTTTGGTCTTTATCGAGGTCTTCATCATCAGGCTTCGCAGGAAACTTACTCACCACTTGCCAGAGACGATCCCTCTGCAGCACTGCCTGCATGCGTTCCGACCACAGCAAGTAATTGGAGTCATTCAGACGCTCAAAAGCCATCTGAACTGGTTGTGAGGCCATCTTGAGAGCGATGTCCCTGGAACCCGGAACCAGCTACTCACGACCACCGAGAGAGAAAACAGGAACCACAGCACCCAGCACTCACACGCTGCAGCTGTTGTCCTTGTGTCCACTGCGTCACCAGCTCACAACAGTCAAGAACCAGCCAGTGTCCATCTGCTGCACCAACAGGAACAACAACTTCTGGAACTACTGGAACCAACGCCGTTGATGCTGACACCACCGCAACTCAGGCTGGCAGCACAATACCCATAACCTCATGGAACTTTGAAGTGTCAGGCATAGCTCTAATGGCTTTAGCCCAAACGTAGCAGAGTTTTCCTGCACAGCGAAGAAGCTAGTTGAGGTGGAAATGACTAGTCAGCTAGACTCAGAATAACTATTTACAGGATTTATTAAAAAGAAAAATAAAACCAGCAGAGTTTCTGCATACAAAACAAAGCAAAATAAATCCTTTCTTTCTCTCTCTCTCTTAACCATACACAGCACTCCTACTCCTAACACACCCCACACCACACTGTGCTAGCAATCCTTAGATAACAGAGTTGAGTGCTGGTCGTTAACCAATCAGAGTAAGTAGCTTCTAGGTCAAGCTGACCTTGGCTTTCTGCCAAGAGTAAATTGACACTGCCTTGAGTTAATTGTGTGAAGCCAGAATCTGTAAGTTTCCCATGAGAACCAATTAACAGAAACTCAACATTTTCTACACCGTACTAATGGAGCATAATTACTAGCTTTCATAATCTCCAGAATCAAACACTTGCTGTCCCTGGAGCATGAGCATCAACACCCACATTTATCCTTCCATCTTTGGTGATGATTCAAGACAAGTGAGGTGGGACCAGGTCACTGGTTTCTCTAGGTAGGGGAGCTTAATGCAATGGCAGTTATCCTTCTCAATTTCTACAAAGTTATCCATCCTAAAAAAACAAAACAGGAGAACTGCCAGTTGGCTGAAGCAAGGGTTGCAAGAAGAAAACTTCCCTCAGCACAACTTGGAGAACTTCCTACCTTTAACTACTTAGACCATGTTGGGCCCAATCCAGATATCCATTGTGTTTTCTCCACCCCACTCCCCATAAGCATGTTATTATCAACCTACCACAGGTTATTGAGCAGTATAAAAATGTTATAATTAAATAAAACAATAACTGGCAAAATGGAGTGCATTTGCTCTCAAAAGAAAAACCCACAAAGTCTGCGAACTGGCATATTAATTAAGAAGCAATTGTTAATGAGGACATTTACTAAAAGGGTTGTAATCTTTGGAACACAGAGTGTGTGTTAATTGCTGCAGAGACAATATGCTCAGCATCAGGATCCTGATGCAATAATTATTCTTTTTCTGCATCAAACTATTATCTATTTATTTCTCTATTACTTATTAAATTTGCATACCATAGATCTCAGGGGGAGTTCACAACATAAAATTCCTATATATAAAACACAAAATACATAATAAAAGTAAGAGCAAAGACAACCCAGTAATCCCCCATAATAAACATACTGTGTCCATTCTGTTTTTCTCATGTACTGAAACCAGATGAGCAATTTTTCTTTCCATCTTTCCACCATACCAGAAATGTGTAAATGCTGCAAAAAGAGAGGACAACCCACCTTTCAGCTTGGAAAAGCTTGTGTCCACTAAGTGGGAACTTTTAGCTATTGGATAGAAAGGAGTTCTAAAAATGCAGGGTTTGGAAAAAAATTGCTCAGTAATAAAGAAGAGTGGCAAATCTGCTACCACCGGACATAAACCAGTTATGAAATACAAATTGATTTCTGATAGCAGAGTTGTGAAACTTGAATGGAAATATAACAGCCTTAATTTAGCTGCGAACAACTTTCTGATCTGGGAATTCAGTCTGCCCTCTTTTGCCTGACATTCATCTCATGGAGAAAAGGAACAGTTGCCAAGACAAACAACTTAAACAATTGCATTTTTCATTCATCATGGTAGCACGGCCATATGGAAAAGAAGGCTGAGTTGAAATCTGAGAGCTTATCAAAAACAACTGTGTTTGAAACTGTCCCAGGAACGAATGTGAAAGGCAAACAGCTCAGCAAATGGAGATTGGTACTGGATCATTGTCATTAATCATTTGAAATAAGTGTCATGTTTTAAATAGAGGTCTACTGTAGATACAATCTCATTTTCCCAAGCTTCACCAATCCAGCAAGGAAGATCTATGAGCAGAGGCAGGGGGGCTGCAAACACATTTCCTCTGAGTGGTTGCTTGCTTCCAGCCACTGGGGCTATGCACACAGTTCCTGATGTGATGCTGAGAGCTGTATGCACAGTGCCCAATGCATGCGGGACTCACAGCAGATCTGGGAACGCACCATCTGATTCCCATCAGTACTGCACAGCATGGATGAGGATGCTACTTTCCATCTGCTTTATGGCTTCACTTCTTGTTCTCAGTCATCTTTTGTGTGGGACAAGGTCAATACGTATACCATGAACTGAAAGGCTGGTTTTAAGTCTGTTGGGGGAAAGGGACTAATCCCGAGCCCGCTAAAGACAACAACAAGAAGAGTGTTCACATGTCTCAGAATTCAATTATTTGCAAGCTGTTTGCGCAGCAAAATTAATCTAATTTGTTTCAGTCCATGGAAAGTTAGGTGTTCCTAAGTCTCACTGAAATCAATGGGAGTGGATTACAGTGAAGTCAATATAACAACTCCTTCTGATCTGCTTCTGCTTCTTTTTTTACTCTTTTATTCTTTCAGTCTGTTTAGAAGGAAATTTGCAACATTAATTTGCTTGTCTGGGGCCAGTGCTAATCCTTAAACCCATTAAAGTGTTGAATCTAAGTGCCTGAAGGACTGAGATGTCCCATATAGTAAGTTCATACTCGGAGACCCATCTTTGGGCTTCCCCCACCTTCAAAGCTCAGAAGGTGGTGACTGGGAAGTGGGGCTGTGCACAGACCCCACAACCCACCCCACGGCCCCACTTTTTGGTCCCCAGGTCAAGTTGATCTGACCTATGCTGACCTTGGGAGCACCCACCCTGGATCCACCCCCAAAGCAATTTGGGGCACAGGGTTTTTAAAAAAACCCTCTTTTCAGCATGTGGTCAGCCTGGGCATCTTCCCAGGCTGAAAGGACAGGTGGGTTCACTCCTGCAGAGTGCTTCTCCTTCACAAGCAGCTTCCATGCATGCAAGGAAGCTGCTTGCGAAGGAACAGCAACCAGCACCCTGCAGGACAGAATTCTTCCACTTACCTGCAAACATGAAGATTCCACCCTATGGGATGTTGTTGCTTCACAAGCAGTTTCCCTGAGCTGACACCACACAAGATCTAATTCTCCTACTTACCAGTCAATAAGTAGGATGATTTCATCCTATGGGATTGTTGTTGTTTAGTCGTTTAGTTGTGTCCGACTCTTTGTGACCCCATGGACCAGAGCACGCCAGGCACTCCTGTCTTCCACTGCCTCCTGCAGTTTGGTCAAACTCATGTTGGTAGCTTCAAGAACACTGTCCAACCATCTCATCCTCTGTCGTCCCCTTCTCCTTGTGCCCTCCATCTTTCCCAACATCAGGGTCTTTTCCAGGGAGTCTTCTCTTCTCATGAGGTAGCCAAAGTATTGGAGCCTAAGCTTCAGGATCTGTCCTTCCAGTGAGCACCCAGGGCTGATTTCCTTCAGAATGATCTTCCTGCAGTCCATGGGACTGTCAAGAGTCTCCTCCAGCACCATAATTCAAAAGCATCAATTCTTTGGCAATTATGATTATGATTTATTTATTAATTTTATTTATACCCCACGCATCTGGCTGGGTTTCCCCAGCCACTCTGGGCGTCTACCAACAGAATACTAAAAACAGAATAAAACATCAAACATTAAAAACTTCCCTACACAGTGCTGCCTTCAAATGTTTTCTAAAAGTCAGGTAGTTGTTTATTTCCTTGACATCTGGTGGGAGGGCATTCCACCACTGGGAGGATGGGCGCCACCACTGAGAAGGTCCTCTGCCTGGTTCCCTGTAACTTCACTTCTAACAGTGAGGGAACCGCCATATGGCCGTTGGCACTGGACCTCTGTGTCCGGGCTGAACAATGGGGGTGGAGACGCTCCTTCAGGTACAGTGGGCACAAGGCCTTTTAGGGCTTTAAAGGTCAGCACCAACACTCTGAATTGTGCTCGGAAACGTACTGGTGAGCGATTTGCCTATGTTCAGGGAAGCCTCTCACAAAGGGCAGCAACTGGCACTGTGCAGGATTGAATCCTCCCACTCGATCCAGATGGTAAGCAGGAGGATTCAATCTTGTGTGGTGCTGTTTCAGGGGGCAGGAAGGAGAAGGAGGAGCCTGGTGGAAGAAGGAAAGTTAAGCAGGAAAAACATTGACCTAAGTCTACCTTCTCTTGCAAAGATGTAGGCTCCTCCTTTTCACAGTTTGTCCTTCTCATGCACGCTTGCCTCTCACTCTGGGTCACGCAACCAAACCTGTAGTGATCTGGGACTATCTCAATCCAATGTGACTGACACCTGGATCCCCCCAATTCAGCCTGATTCAGTTCAGGACTCAGCCCATTCCAGTGCACAGACCACCCGGAAAGAGGGTGTTCTTTGTGCCCTCTTCCTACCTTCGGTGTGCTTTCCCTTGGGAGACTCACCTGGTGCTTACTCATATCTTAGTGATGCCAGGTGAAGCCTTTCTTCCCCCAGGCTTTCCGAAATTGTGATTTAAATTGCTTTTGTTCCACTGCTGTGGTTTTATGTCTTTTATTGTTGTGTTTTTATTGTTTGATATATGATTTTATTCTTCTTGACTCTTTTTATATGATTTGTTCGCTGCCCTGGAAGTAGCAGCAGTGAAAGCTGGGCTATTAATCCTACAAATGAAACAGAATAAAAGTTCTGAAGCCTCAACTTTGTAATATTCTTATGATCAAATGCAGGTGGTGTTATGCATATTTAATTAGATTAGAGCATGCTAGGTGCAAGGCAGATTTCACATCAAATCTACGGCGACTGAGACAATGAAGCAAACAAAAGCCACACACACACACACACACACACGTGTTGATGGAAATATTTTCTTTAAAAAGTTACATAGGTCATCTTTGTGTTGAATTAGACACAACAGCTAATACAGTATCTGGGAGGCATCCGAACCACTGGTCAGATGTTGTGCCGTCTGATGCTGAAGAGCTCTTGCTCATCCTTGGTATTTTTTTGGGGGGGGGCTGCAGTTCATAGGAGCCAACTCCTAGGGGCCCAGGGGTCTTCATCCCCCCATAAAATATTTGAGGGAACCAGCCATTCAAATGGTGTGTGTGCACCATGTCATCTGATTGATTATGTGGAGAATGGCTTACTTGGCCCCCCCTCCCCACCAATATTTTACTCAAGTTGGCCCTCCTGCTGTAGATAATGAAGCAGGCCATAATATGAAAAGGCAAGTAAAAGGAGACATGATAGAAGTGCATCAAATTATTCATGGTATAGAGAAAGAGAATAGACAAAAGTTTTTCTCCCTCTCTCGTGACATTTGTGTCATTGAAATTCTACTCAATATTGACCCAGAGCAGATGCCAATGTATAGTTAGCAGAGTAAAAACACATTGCGGGATTCCCCCCCCCAAAAAAAAAAATAATAATAATAAACCAGAGACAATTGTATTTCATCCAGCAGAGCTTTACTGCTACTGAAGGCAAATGAGCATAATGGTCACAAATTCAATACAGTACATTCAGGATTGGTACTGTCCATAAGAAATCCAGTTGCAGCAGATTTAACTTAAACTTACAATAACTTATAATAAGACTAAACCTTAACACTATATACAGAACACCACACCAGAAGGAAAAGAGATAGAAAGAGAAAATGAAGCCCAGGCTCCTTCTGGCCCTAATTTTATAGTCAGCATGACCTTGACAGAAGAGATAACAAAACCAGCTGTACTCAGCTTCTCTGAAGGAATAACCCAAACATCATGAACCTTCTGCTTGTTTCTTTCACACAAAGAAGCTTCCAGAAGCTTCCAGAACCCTCTTGAATTAAGTAGAATAGGAAAGATCTCTACACATCAGATCAATACTTTCTGTACTAAGAAATGCAAACTGACCATTAGAACTCGAGGATGTCCATTGTAGCTGAATGTTGGAACAGGACATATGAAAGAAAGTCCAGGGCATAGTTAAACTACGAGAGGTACTGATGGCCACCAACTTGGATGGCTTTTTTTAAAAAGGGTTAAATTTATGGTAGGAGGATCAGGCTAGGCTTCCAAGGGATACTAAACCCCGTGGCAAGGTTCTAGCTCCAAAGATCTCAGAAGCTCACTCTGCAATAACTCTGAGCAGGGCTTTTAGTGTGGCTGTCCCTGTCCTGTGAAATAGCATTCCTGTTGAGATACAACAGGATACAATACCTGCACTTCCGGGGGGGGGGGAGGATAAAGATATTTTTCTTCTGCCAGGTCTCTGAAATAGGCATATACTTTGTGTTATGTTTTGTTTTAAATATATCGGCTGGTTTTCCCCCTGTTGTTTTTTAGCTGTTTTCATTGATACATACCGTATTTTTCGCTCTATAGGACGCACCTTTTCCCCTCCAAAAATGAAGGAGGAAATGTGTGTGCGTGCTATGGAGTGGATGCAGGCTTTCGCTGAAGCCTGGAGAGCAAATAAATTTCTTTATTTCCCCCCCAAAAAAACTAGGTGCGCTCTATGGTCCGGTGCGCCCTATAGAGCGAAAAATACGGTATGTGTGGAAGGCGATAAATAAATAGTACCATCTCGGCAGTGTCCTTCTGAACACCAGTTGCTGGAAAACACAGGAGGGAAGAATCCCGTTGTGCTCAGGACCTGTTTGCAAGCTTCCCATGGACATCTGGTAGGCGACCATGAGAACAAGATGCTGGACTAGATGAGCCGGTGGCCTGATCCAGCAGAGCTTTTCTTGTGTTCTTATGTTCTCATGGCTAGAGTGCAAATGGTGGAGGACTTGTAGCGAAGGTGACAGAACACACCTTAGAGAACAGAATCATGTCTGTTACGTGGCAGTGAAGGCAAAGAGGTGAGTTACTTTGCTGCTTTCATTGCCTCCTCATGTAGCCACGCAGCAGAGCATTTCTAAGCGGGAAAAGGTTTATTATCACTTAAACCAAGGGATGAGGTGTTACAGCCATCAGAGGCCTACTGTGACAGATTTGCTAGGCACTTTGAGGATAAAATTACTCCTCTCAGCAGCAACTTATATGTCATGGTTATGACAGGTCCTGTTGAGAAGGCAGGGCACCATGTAGTCTGGTTTTATCGATCCATTTCAGCTTTACGGGCCTGGCAAGGTGGTCAAGGTGCTTGAGACAATTAAAGCAACCACATCTCTTCTCAATGTTTGCCTGTTGTGGTTTATTTGGGCTAACCGGATGTGGTAAACTTCTCATTACATGGAGGGGAAGGTGTCTGTGGCAACATCCTTCAATAAAGGTGGGAGTGACTGCATTTCTGGATGGTTTAAAACTCTAAACTCTCCCTGTCAGAACACTTGAACAGTCCATTACAGTGGTACCTCGGGTTAAATATGCTTCAGGTTACATACGCTTCAGGTTACACACTCCGCCAACCCAGAAATAGTGCTTCAGGTTAAGAACTTTGCTTCAGGATAAGAACAGAAATTGGGGTCCGGTGGCGCGGCAGCAGCAGGAGGCCCAATTAGCTAAAGTGGTGCTTCAGGTTAAGAACAGTTTCGGGTTAAGTACGGACCTCCGGAACGAATTAAGTACTTAACCCGAGGTACCACTGTATTAGGTATTGTTTCTTCATAACTCTGTTATCTTTGTTTGATCTCACAGTGACTTTTGTTACCGTCAATTAGCTATGTAAGATGGGAACCATAGGCATAGTTTTACAGTGATTCTTTCCCTACTTACAGGATCTGGTTCTCTAAGCTGAGGCTTAAATCACTTTACTAGAAAAAACTAACTAGTAGGCAGAGGCATACTTACAATGACATCAAGGTCAAGAGCATCAGTAACAAACTATATGAGCAAAGGAAGTTTCTCCCATCAGCACATCAGGCCCTGCCCCTTTCCCTGTCCCTGCTTCCACCCAAGTGCGAGGACCTTTGAAAAGTTGGCAACTCTGATCCAAGCCTAGGAGCAAACTGAGGTTCTCAAACCTCTGCAAAGTCCTAGTAAGCTCTTTCCCTTCCTCCTGCAGTGTCATGAAACACAACAGTGGATATATGTGAGCTACAAGCATATTGTTGTGCGCCACCTAAGCGGTGCAAGATTCTAGGGGTTCCAGCAACTTACCCAGGGTTCAATTTCCTTAGAATGAGGGACAGTGGAGACTGTGTTGGGTCTTCAGGATATATGGTTTATTTACACACATATATACAACCTGAGCCCATGGTGGAGGGGCTCACAACATCAACACCCCCAGAAGGTCTTGCTTCTCTCATAGCCACAAGTCTTGGTTTCAAGCAAAAATCACTCTCAGGCTTCTGCCTGCTTCCTGCTTCTAGCTCAGCTCTCTCACACACTCAGCTATGGCTTTTTTATATATATAAAGATATTTATTAAGTTTCCAATTTTATACAAACAAAAAGCAAAAAGCAAAAAAGTTTAATACATTTCACAATACTTAATTTTCAATGACATATTTCCCTGACCTCCTCATACCTCCCCTTCTTGTATTCCAATTCAAATTATTTACTCAGCAAATCCTTATCTCAAAACATTGCAGCTGGAAACCCCTTAATTTCAATCCAACATCATTCAACATTCTTTAATTTTACAATATTTCTGTAAATAGTCCTTAAATTTCTTCCAGTCTTCTTCCGCCGACTCTTCTCCCTGGTCACGGATTCTGCCAGTCATTTCTGCCAATCCCATACAGTCGATCATCTTCATCTGCCATTCTTCCAGAGTGGGTAAATCTTGCGTCTTCCAATACTTTGCAATAAGTATTCTTGCTGCTGTTGTAGCATACATAAAGGAAGTTCTATCCTTTTTTAACACCAACTGGCCGACCATACCCAAGAGAAAGGCTATGGCTTTTGTCTTTCTCCTATCAGCGAGGTGATGCAGGGGGGCACAGAGGAACTTCATTTCTTAAACTAATAACACACACTTAAGGCCATTACCAGGAAGCTGGCCTGGCTACTTCAACAACGGGATCATCCGTTAGATTTTAACCCTTGCTGGATTCGGGAATGAGAAAGTATTCAGGCATACCACGCCCACCCCACCCCTGAAATAAAAAAACTCAAAACAATATACAGTGGTACCTTGGGTTACAGACGCTTCGGGTTACAGGCACTTCAGGTTACAGACTCCGCTAACCCAGAAATAGTACCTCGGGTTAAGAACTTTGCTTCAGGATGAGAACAGAAATCCTGCTCCAGCGGTGAGGCGGCAGTGGGAGGCCCCATTAGCTAAAGTGGTGCTTCAGTTTAAGAACAGTTTCAGGTTAAGAACGGACCTCCGGAACGAATTAAGTTCTTAAACCGAGGTACCACTGTATAGGTTTGATAAGAGATATAGGTTTTTAATGTCGCAGATTCCCCTAAAGGGAATGATAGTTTGGTGAGGGTGCTATACCTTTTTAGAGATCTCTAGTTTTCCTCAGAGAACTACAGTGCACAAGATTCCTTGGGAAGAATGAATAACCAATAGATCAGTTACGCCTAGAGGGTAGGTGAAGAGGCCCTGTGACAGACAAGCCTTGGAACTTCAGCTGTGGTCTAAAAATCCATGCTAATACATCTTCCTACATGATCAAGGCAATGTGCCACAGTCCTGGAATAACATTGTGCTCTGCTCTGTTGCACTGATAAGTCCCCATGGGTGCTGGTCTTGGTGAACCCAAACACCCTCTTAAGAGTTTGGTGCCAGTCTTTCTAAGGAAATGATCAAACAGATTGTGTGCCTCCAGTTCTCCTGCTCAAACTCATTGAAATTCATCGGCTTTGATAGAAATGTGTTGTAAATCTGATTGATGTAGATTTTCTAGAGGGGGGGTGTATTGCACAGAAAGCTAGTATTTCCCTGGGTGAAAAGAACCAATCATTTCAATAGCCTTTATAAATTAAACTTTAAATATTGCATAGATTGCTTGCGTGATCTATAAAATTTAAATTCAAAATGCTTTTTAAAAATCATATTTGCAAATTTTGTTTGCATATTCGTTGCCATAGAGGATGTTAGTTCTTTTTAATGTAAGATGCAGAGATAGGAGAATAAATATAAGTAGTTTCTAAGTCACGATTTCTTAAACACACCAGACCACTTAATGTCTAGGAACCTTCTGGATGTAGTGCCTTCTTTATTCTTAGCTCTCCACATGGAAATGTAGTGTGGTTTCAGATGAAATGCAAATGAGGTGGGAACAGGAAGTGCAAGTGCTTCCTACTTCCTGTTCATTTAATAGAAATGATAATAATAATAATAATAATAATAATAATAATTCTATAACTCCCTTTATACAAGGATCACAGGGCTCCTGTCATCAAGTCCCAGCATTGTAATCATACTTAATTATTTGTATTATTTTGTCAACAATTCCCCCATCATGTTTTACCATGTGAGACAGGAGTTAAAAACACATTTGCTTGCAAATTGATAGCTTATTATCACAAATTTTATTATTCACAAAATGTGTTCCAGTCCCCTTTGTAGTGATGCGTTACATCAGTATGATTAATTGCTACTGAATTTCGGTATAAATAACTAGGATGTCATGTGAAGATAAAGCACGTTTGGCTGTAAGTAGAAAAACAAATTAAATATATTCTACTTGATACAGTTTTCAAGCCATTAATAATCAGCTTGTATTTCACTGTTTTAAGAGCAGACAAATGGAAGACAGCAAGCAGATTCATCAGTTTTTAGACATCATTCATTTGCTTTGGTGGAACGATTGGCAAATGTGGTTTATTTCCCAGTGGAGTGCTGGCAGGAGGTCTTCATTTCAGCTGGAGTTTGCCTGCTTCTGAATCTATTTTCAATGTCAGGACTCTGTCCTGGAACACATAAAATAGATCAAAATCTGGTAGTCCATATTAGTCTAGCAGAATAAAAAACATAAAGCGAAGAGAACAATTTCACCTGTCAGGAGAAACCTGCCTTCAAAATGCAGTATGCTCAAACTTATATCAATATTCAACTCCCCACACCCCACGAAGACTTCAAACTTTTGAATGCAAATTGTCAAATTTGAAGACCCTTCCTAATTTTGAATGTGAAACTTTTTGTCAAGATTTGGCTTTTGAGTGCATTAAACATGTCAATATCCCTTTGGATTGCGCCAGGCATCCCCATGTAAAATCTCAGGAGCTGTCACTTGGCGATTCCTGTCAAAGAAACAGCCCAAGCCGAAAAACTGCTTAGCACCTGGCCGAGGCTAATCTAATTAAGTCTATACAACTCCTTGAGACTATTTTAAGACGGTTTCAATTCACAGGTGTAACAGCATGCCCGGTTTTTATCTCTTGTCGGCCCCCGCCCCACTGTTTTGCTTGTCTAGTCAGAGCAAAACCTTGTTCATTATTTTGTGACTTTTTTGATGACTCACAATAAAAGTATTGTCCTACTGAGGATTTTGGATTCGACCCTTCTCATTAGACCAGCATGGTTATCTTTTCCTTTTGCATGTTAAATAAATTGCCCTGTCATCAGCCAAAAATGTTACATTTCAGCATAAGTGCATAAGTGAAAATCACGTAAATGTGGAGCACACTCTAAACACCCTTTAAATGGCCTCTTTTCTGCTCTTTCTCCAATCCAGATAAAAAATAGGTTCTGAGACAGGAAGGCTGAGCAGCCTATACAAAGTCCCGCTGCATCTCCAGTCTCTTCTCTGTTCGCACTGAAGTCCTTTTCAGGCTCCAAGGAGGGTCTCCTCATGACCCATGAGGACTCTCCAGCTCTCTCCCATCATTTCTAGGTTTGAATTGAATTACTTAATTATTCCCCGGAGCCACGCAGTCACGTGCAAGTCAATCACACTCAAGTATTAAACACTGCAGCTATCAAATAGTGTCAGATATCAATATCATCATAATCATCTCACCCTTCACCCCAAGGTTCCAGGGTAGGTTACAACTACCAATCACAGAAATATGATGCATTTTTAAATATTATTTTCATAAATATATGCATTTTATGCGCCATCTCCCCTAACATTGGCCTTTCTGTACACATTGCTTCGCTAAAGAGCTGCAAAATTCAGACAAGTACAAATTTCAAAGGATTGCTGCATTTTGATTCGCAAATTATTTCATGACCTGCAAGTTCGGCAGGTTCATCACAAAATGTGAACTGAACTGGATTTCTCTTCCAGTCATAAATATAGCAAAGGTACTGTTGAACTGCTGATTTTTATCTGCATAGACATGCACCACAAAGAGTAGATATGAAGACAAATAGATCAAGTGTTATGAGTTAGCACAGTGATAGATTTACATTCATGCAGGATAAATTGCAAGAGCACTATTAATGAGTAGGAAAAGGAAGAAGCCGATATTGGAAGCTTTGCCAAATAAAAGCTGTCGTGTCCTTCCCAATTTTGTTCATTTGCATCTCCTGTGCTGTCCAGCGCATTATCTTTACATCACAAGGTTTATTTTGGAACATGTCAACACATTTCTGAAAAGGTCAGGCATATGATGGCCCAATCACTTCAATCCAAGAAGCACTAGAGATAAAACTGTTTTCCCTGAAAATACTAATTAGAAGGCTTTCTTTGCCAGGGAAGATCTGATGAAGCAGGTAAGAGTGAAAAGCACGAACCCATTTCAGCTCTCTGGTTATAAACTCCAGGGTTCTCTGCTTCACTCAAAAGTGTCGTCTTTGGCTTGGAAGGATAAGTGTTGCCAGCTGGTTTTAAAGCCTTGCCATGGAAGTAAGGACTCCAACCACTTGCAAAGCAAACTATATTTATCAGTGTGTGTTCAGTGGAGCAAAAAACCCGAGAAGCCTTTCATCTTAAACTTCCCCTTCTTTAAGAGGCAGCTGGTTAAGAGTGGTTTTGTAGTGAAGAAAGACTCTCCTTCTGAGCCAGTAATCCTAATGGTGCAGGAAATGTAGGGCATTTTGCATGCAGCTAAGTGAATAACACTTTGATTAAGCAGTTAATTGATTCCACTTACGATTCAAATTTGCCAGGGTTTTCCACTTTAATTGCTGATTGTGAAGATTCACATATTTGGTAGACCAAGACAGAAAAATTTCAAGAGCATTCCCCTTCTTGGCTGAAAACCTATCCACCTCAGAGTCTTCAGTTCATCTTCAGTGGCCCCCCAACTTTTCTCACAGGCTCATATAAGATCAGTATAAACAGTTAGGCCTGGTGAGCGTTTAAGGGGGTTCAGGTAGATGGCCCCTTGGGATCCCTTCCAAGCCTAGAATTCTACTACTCCTATTTGGTCATCTGCTTCTTACGTGGACTCTGCATTAGAACAGCAGCTAACATTCACATGGACAGGGTTATTTGAAGTTAACTGGTTTAGCCCTAAAACAGATATGCTTTTTGTCTTCCTCCTAAGGCAGCGGTTCTCAACCTGTGGGTCCCCAGATGTTGTTGGACTACAACTCCCATCATCCCTGAGCTCTGGCCTTGCTAGCTAGGGGTGATGGGAGTTGTAGTTAAACAACATCTGGGGACCCACAGGTTGAGAAAGGCTATCCTAAGGGCAAAGGGAGACAATATCACAGACAGGAGAACACCTGGTACTGGGTAGAATAGCTTCATTGATTGTCAGGAGCCAGAGTCAGGAGTAGGTCAGTGATAAAACACCCAATGTCAGTGAAGTTAACTCTTTATTGAAAGAGACCAATGAGGCAGTTGCAAGGACTGAAGGTCCCCACCTTCCCAGCAATCTCTAAGACTCCTCCCGCAGTTCCTTCCTCATAAGCCTAAGGCTCTTTCGTCTTGTCTCTCTTTGCTCCACCCTCTTCGCTTCTCTGGGTGTTCAGGGAGATCAGTGAGGAGGGGAGATGGTCGCAGCAGGAGGGGAGGAGACTCCCTGGCTTCTTCAGCAGCCTACCTCCACTCTGCCTCTTAACACCCCCCCTCCTGCCTCTGCTTCTGGACTGCTCTCACAGCCTCTTCCTGCTCAGTAGACCCTGTTGCCTCTTCAACTTCTGGCACCTCCTTCTCCCAGTCTGCCCCCTCTTCTCCTTTTGACCACTCATCGTTGTCCTCCCACCACCAGTCCCTTGGCTCTGAGCCTTCGCCTTGGGTTTCCCAGAAATATGCAACTGTCCCATACAGGGATCAAACCTGTAAACTTGGCATTACCAGCACCATGTGCTAACCAATTGAGCTATCTTGGCAAGGGAAATCTGAGTGTAGTTGGACATGCACTCTGTCTGATTAGGACACCTGGCTTGCCAGAGGTACATGTGAAACAGCTCTAGGGGCCTTAGTAGACCACCAGCTTAACATGAATTCACAGTGTGATGCAACAGCAAAAACTGCTACTGCTATTCTAGGCTACATCAGCAGAAGTATAGTGTCTAGATCAAGGGAAGGCATAGTACTGCTCTATTCTGCCTTGATCAGAGCACATCTGGAACCCTGTGTTCAGCTCTGGGCACCACAATTTAATAAGGATATTGACAAGCTGGAATGTGTACAGAGGAGGGTGGCCAAGGTGATAAAGAGTCTGGAAACCAAACCTTATGAGGAATGTTTGAGGGAGTTGGGTATGTTTAGTCTGAAAAAGAGGATATTGAGAGGAGCTGTGATGGCCATCTTCAAATATCTCAAGGGCTGTCACATGGAAGATGGAGCAAGCTTGTCTTCTCCTGCTCCAGAGGGTAGGACCCAAACCAATGGCTTCAAGTTACAAGAAAGAGATTCTGATTCAACAGAAGGAAGAACTTTCTGACTGTAAGAGCTGTTTGACAGTGGAACTGACTTTCTGGGAAAGTGGTGGACTCTCCTTCCTTGGAGGTTTTTAAGCAGAAGTTGGATGTCCACCTGTCATAGTTGCTTTGGTTGAGATCCCTGCATTGCAGAGGGTTGGAGTAGATGACTCTTGGGGTCCCTTCCAACTCTACAATTCTGTGATACAGCAGGGGCAATCAATGTGGTGCCCTTCATGTGCCACTGACCATGTTGGTGGGGCTGATGGGATTTGTAGTTCAAAATGTCTAGAAGGCACCACACCTGCTGTTTGTTTGTTTGTTTGTTTGTTTGTTTGTTTGTTTGTTTAAAATAAACTTTCCCTTAAAAAATTAGGTGAGAAAATTATATTACTGATGTCCGAGATTAGGACATACAGAATAAAATAAGACTGGAATAATATGGCAGGTTTTTAAAAGATATTTCATCACTGTTCACTCTCTGTTTTCTTGTGCCACTCGTCTGTGATGCTGCTTCAGTGGAAGTGGCAATACTTTCATGACATCACACCATCTTTGTTGATCTCGCAAATGCCAGCATGGGAAGCAGTGGATGAGCTGGGAGTTACAAATCACAGGGATACTGGCACTCCTCTCATAAGCAATTATCTCATGATGGGGTGACGTTGAGTTAAAGAAACTGTGGATGAGTGCTTTCTCTGAGTAATCTCAACAGACATATGTCTAAATGTGTCACTCTCAAGATGAATGAGGGAGGGGGTCACCCGAGCTTTCCTCTACACATAAGGGAAGAGTGTGTTTCCACCAGGGATGGTGAGTGCAAGTCTTAGAGGAGCCCAGGCAGACAAATGCCGAACCACATCAGCATCTATACACACACACACACACACACTGTATATTTCAGCAGCGGCTCAGCCTTCTACCATCTAGAATGTAGGTCATAGTAAATTTCTCACTGGGAGATGAGGGACTGTGATGTAACACTTGCTGTGGCCTACAACTAAAGCCTCCCATTAGGTGTATACAAAAATTCAGTCCAATAAGAATGGGAAGTGGGGGAAGCTATTGGAAACAAAAGCAAAACAAAACAAGAAAGGAGTTTATTGAGCCAACACATTTTGGACTCTAGCAGTTCTTCTTTGGGGCAATTCAGAGAGCAAGGATTCACAGGTGAGTCTCCTATTTCCATCTTCGGTCTCCTCTGCAACCTCTTTCTTGTGGAAACCATTGTTTCATGCTTTTGATTCCAGTTTGCGAGGGTGGGGGGAAACAGCCTAGTTGGTTACCAAAAAACAAATTTCAAGTCTGATTCATTTGTTAAAAAAAATTGTAAGAGAGAGGAAGGGAGGGGCAGATATTATATCAGATGGATATGAAATCTTCTCTTAGTAGTTCAAGTCTTTGTTCTTCAGTTCCAGAGCTTGAGACTAAACCACCTTAGGCAACTTCTGCCACAGCAGCAAAGGAGTCAGGGTTTAACGCTGAATCACAGGAAATATAGTTCAATTATTGAAATGCAGCAGCAAATTAAATTTGAGAACTCATGCAATGGGAAACGGCACAAGCTAGGGAAGAACATATTCCATACCTTTTGGGATTTTATTTTTTTATTTAACAAATATATTTGTGGTATAACCTCAAGGTGGTTTACAAACAAACAACAACCATGGAGATCTGTTAGAAATCCCCTCCCCAAAAAATGTGTAGGAGGATGAAAATTAGACCCCACTCTGAGCCAAATGTTACTCTTCTCAAAGAGACATTTGTGTTGACGTTGAACTATTGAAAATAAAAAAAAAAATTCCTTCCAGTAGCACCTTAAAGACCAACTAAGTTAGTTCTTGGTATGAGCTTTCGTGTGCATGCACACTTCTTCAGATACACAGAAAAAAAATTTTTTTTGTTTTGACTATGGCAGACCAACACGGCTACCTATCTGTTATTGAAAATAAAAATTCCACATCTGCATTAATGATCCAGTGTCCCTCAAGATTGTAACCGGAGACACAGAGAGAGCAGAAAGAACATTTGAATTTATGATGCTAAGAGTTTCTGAATGCGTCTTAAGGAGAGTTTTATCCCAATTGGCTCTTTGCTCCTGAATAATATGCATACCAAGGTAAAAAGCACATTACTTTATGTAAAAAAACCACCAAGAACAAATCAATACACATCTGCTGCTTCTCACTAAACATCATTAAATTAATCTCTTCCGAAATGCTCTGCTGTAAATGTATTTCATCTGAACGATAATGGTGTTTGAGTAGATGCCTAACACAATTCCCTGAATGAATAAACAAACAAACAAATAGGTCCCCCCCCCAAACTCTGATTTTTAGGAGGCACTTTTAATTCTAAGCCCTATAGAATTAAGGGAAAGGGAGCAAACCAAGCAATAATGAGCAGTCTGCTTTTTTTCAAACTACAATTAAGAGGAGTTTGTTTCCATCCTGAGGTCTGGCTGTGATACCTTCTCTAATGCCATATTGATCTACTTGCAATCCAGTTGAAGCCTCAGTGTTTCCCCAGGCCCAACCCTGTGGAAATTCTTTTGAAAACACTTTCTAGAATGAAGACCTCTGGTGCAAAAGAAAGGAAAATATTACTCTCTGCATCAATTTTATTGCAGCTAAAATATGTACACACACGAATAATTGAACTAAAATGTCTATCAACCATCACACATTGATGACCCTGAGATGGATACATAGAGGACATTACAGATTGAACACTGACTGAGTACTGATAACAAGTCACTTGGGAGGCTGCCAAGCCAGAGTTCTTGGCATAATGATATTAGAGATGACATTTCACCAAATATATAAAATGGTCTCCAAACAATGATCTCTAAAAATCTTTCTCAACCGGAAAGAGAAGATTAGATGGGGCAAGGAAGGTAACAAGACCCTGGATCACTAGAAAATCTACATGCCCCATTATAACCCTTCAAAAACCCTTCTTAGATCAAACAATCAAATCCCCCTGAAAAAGATGCAATTGACAACTATATAATGTGCAATTTATGCAATATCTGGCTGGCTGGGGTTCTTTATGAATACAGATTTATTCTGATGACAAACTAGTGGTTGTAGGTTCCTCTAAGTTCATTTATTCATAGGTCACATTTCTGGAATTTTCAGTGTAAAAAGAAATATCTTCAAGTTCTTTTACAGATCAATTAATTACATTGGAAAGTCTCATGGAGGCAAGAGAGGAAGAGAAGATTTGTTTCATTTATTTATCACATTCATATCCCACATTCCCCCCCCCCCCAAGGATCTCAAGATAGCATACGTAGTTCTCCCTCTCCTCACTTAACTCCCACAATAACCCTGTGATGTTGGTAAGGCTAGGAGGCAGTGACTGGCTGAGTAGGAATCTGAATCCTGGTCTTCCAGGTCCTAGTCTGACACTTAAACCACTACACAATGCTGGAACGATCCGGGTTCATTCTCCTTGTCAGACTTGGGCCCAACATGGGGAGGGAGGTCTCCTGCATGTATGACATCACATTTTTGTTGATGATGATGAATTTTCTTTTTTTAAAAAAAATTATATACTTTTCAAGTTTATACTTTTCACTAATTTTACAATCATTTTGACATTTCAAAGCTTGACTTTCTTCCCCCTCTTCCTGCAGTTCCTTAATTTATTTTTAATATCTTCTGCATATCCAAATTAACGCAACTTACTCATTTTTTCATCTTCTTTAAATATATACTCTTATAAAGCTGCAGGTTATTACAATAATCCCACCAATGTTCTAATCTTTAAATATTCAATAAACCGTTTCCATTCTTTTATAAAAAGTTTGTTCTCTTGATTTCTCTTGATTTCTTATTCTTCTGGTAAGTTTCACCATTTCTGCATACTGTATTCCATAAGTTTTTGTATCTATTCTTCCTTTGCTGGGACTTCTGCTTCTTTCCATTTTGGGGCAAGTAACATTCTTGCCGCTGTTGTAGCATACGTGAATAAGTTTCTATACAGTATAGGTAGTTCTGTCCCTACAATTCCCAAAAGAAAAGCTTCTGGGTTGTTGTTTTTTACAAAGGTTATTTTAAACATCTTTTTCATTTCATTATATATCATTTCCCAGTAAGCTTGAACCTTACTAGATGTCACAGTCCAGCTCACAGGCGATCGAAGTCCCGGCTGGGGACGTCGGGACCAGGGGCAAGATGGCGGGGTGGGAGCAGGAACGGGAGTCCAGAAGCCAGGAGTCGGGAAGCCAAGAGTCCGAGGGTCAGAGAGCTGGGAATCAAGAAACCAAGGGTCCGAGGGTCAAGAAACAAGGAGTCACAAAGGCAGGGGTCCGAGGACCAAGGAGCAAGGAGTCACGAAGGCAAGGGTCCGAGGAGCAAGGAGTCAAGAAACCAGACCCCGCAAGGCAGGGAACATGTTGCTGTGGCAAAGAGCTGAAAGGAAAATGCTGACCTTATATCCCTTCCCAGCTCTTGCCACCAGGTGCTGTGAGTTACCAAGCGGCGTCACCTGTGCGGCCGCGCCTTGCCTCTTCAGAACAAATTTAGGAAGGCTCCAGTCCTGCTCACAGGGCCTGGCTCCTGCATGCACACCTGACACTACAAGACCACAGCCTCCATGCTTCCTGCCCCCGCCTGGTGGGCCAGCATTTGCCCGAGAATTCTGCCCCGGCAGTATCCTCACGTGGCACTGCGCAGCCAAGGAGAGACCTGACCCAGGAGCTGCAGATGGGCACAGCCCTGTACAGCAGAGGGGCAGTGCCTCTCCTCCACTCCGCCCTGGCTTCTGTTCCCAATCCCAAATGCCCCCATTTTGTCAGTTTTGGAAGCCTGCCCCATCCTATTTCTGCATTAATCTGCAATGTTTTAAAAAACCTATGCAAACCTCTCTCTCTCTCTCGCTCTCGCTCTCGCTCTCTCCTTGCTACAAAATAGCAGCAATTATTTGGTTTCTGGGTTAGTGAATATTTCCAAAACTGTGGGAGGCATCTAGATGAGGGAAGCACACGAGGTAAAGTGTAGAGTACATATAATTGTTGGTCAAGATGCCTAGATGGTGGCATGAAAGAAAAGGCAGTCCCTTTGATTCGTCTCTTCCACCTGCTATTTCAAAACTCAAAGCTGGCATGGTTCAAAAGATATGTATGACCGAGGGGTCTCACTTAATTCACCTGGCTCTTTCAGCCACAGCTCTCCCCACATCTTTTTTTGTTATCTGCGCTGAAGACTACAATAAAAAGTCTAAGCTATCTCTTTCTACATCATATAATAATAATAATAAATGAAGCAGCGTTGTAGATTGGCATTGTTTCATTTTGATGAAAGCAGCGCCTGAGCACAAAGGCATGTTATTGAATCTGAGAGAAACAGATCACCATCATTAATTTAATGCAAATCAGGCCAAGAAACTATTTGCAGAGCGGTCCCTGCAATGTAGCTCTCATAGTACCATAGAATGGTAGGCGTGGGAGGGACCCCAAAGGTCATCTAGTCCCACCCCCTGCAAGGCAGGAATCTCAGCTAAAACATCCATGACAGATAGCCATCCAACCTCTGCCTGATAACCTCCAAGGAAGGAGAGTCCACCACCTCCTGAGGGAGACCGTTCCACTGTCAGAAAGCTCATATTATGAAATGAGGGGGACGAGAGCTGGTGCAGTATATGGGCTAAGGCATGAAGTCCCTGGTTCAAATCTCACCTTTGCTGTGAGCGCACTACTTGATCTTAAGTCATTCTCTCGCTTTGCCATGGAACCCCACCTGTACCTCCAATATGGGGGATAAAGACACTGGCTTGTTTTTACGTAGGATGGGAAGCCAGATACAGTGGTACCTCGGGTTACAGATGCTTCAGGTTACAGACGCTTCAGGTTACAGACCCCTCTAACCCAGATATAGTACCTCGGGTTAAGAACTTTGCTTCAGGATGAGAACAGAAATCGCACGGCCGCGGCGCAGTGGCAGCGGGAGGCCCCATTAGCTAAAGTGCTACCTCAGGTTAAGAACAGTTTCATGTTAAGAATGGACCTCCGGAATGAATTAAGTTCTTAACCAGAGGTACCACTGTATTGTTAAGACTGCAACTTCCATCATTTCTGTTCATTGGCCATGCAAGTTGGGGCTGAAGGGGCCTGCAGTCCAACGATCCATGGAAGAGCACAGGCTCCTCATCCCTTGCTTACAGGGCTGCTGTACACATTGCAACTAGGGAATGGATGTGAAGCACTGTACAAACGCTAAGTGTTATTACGTGTTTTAAGTGTTTCCCCTGCCTCAGGTGTGGGGGTTTAGTGACATTGTTCCCAGTGTAAATGCTTTTGAATCTGAATGTATGCCTTTCGAGACATTTGGTGAAAACAGGGAAGAACTTAGAATGCCCAGGATTTATGGATTTTCTTTATATTTACAAACTGGAACTTGGAGTGGATGAGTAATGTTGATCAGAACAAACTGTTTTCATTACATTACAGCTAGCACTCTTGGATCCGAGTCAGCTAATATGCTTATTGGCTTTTTATTGTGTTTTATCATTGGGTTGGCACTGTTTTGTTCTGGGTTTCTTTTTGCATATCCACTCACCCTTTGTGACATTTTATAACAGTCGTATAGTTACACATGCATGTGCTCTAGGGCCGTGCTGCTTGTTAGAAGGAGTTCCAGGATTCTTTGGGGGCTTTGTTATATAATGCAGCTGTTTAAATGGTAATTTGAAATAGAAGAGCTTCTTCAGTCTTTCTGCCTGTGTCTTTTTTCTGCAGGAAAGTGGTGTGTGTGTGTGTGTGTGTGTCCAGATGCTTTTACCTCCCACTGAATGAAAAAAAGTATCTGGGGGATTGATTTTCATTGAAAAAGCATGCTGGTAAGGAAGCCTCAATCCTGTTTACTTGTTTTTTCCAGTTGGGTTGGCTGGGTCATAATGTTGGCCTGATTATGTACACCCTAGATTTTTTTCTTTCTGTGTAGCCTCGCATTCCCTTGAGGGTAATCTGTCAGGGACTGCATGACAGCATGAGTGGGACTGAAACCAATGCATGGAGCCAATGCATGGAGAGCCAGTGTGGTGTAGTGGTTAAGAGCGGTGGGCTTGTAATCTGGTGAACCGGGTTCGCTTCCCCGCTCCTCCACATGCAGCTGCTGGGTGACCTTGGGCCAGTCACACTTCACTGAAGTCTCTCAGCCCCACTCACTTCACAGAGTGTTTGTTGTGGGGGAGGAAGGGAAAGGAGAATGTTAGCCGCTTTGAGACTCCTTCGGGTAGTGATATAAAGCTCTTCTTCTTCTTCCTCTCTCTCTCTCTCTCTCTCTCTCTCTCTCTCTCTCTCTCTCTCTTTCTGACACCCACTTCCCCCCCATCTTCCTCCCTCCCTAATGCCCTGCCAAGGAGGAATAGATTGCTCTTGCTGGAGGTCTCAACTAATTACTTAAAGAAAAGATTTTGAAATTGGGCCAAGGGGTGCCTGCAGCCCTAGGCCCCCGGTTGCCCATCCTTGGTGTAAAGAAACCATCAGCACAACTCCATTATGGATTTCTGGACATTAATGCTCAACTTCCTTTTGGTCTTCCACTCAATAGTAGGTCCACTTTTCAGACATAACTCTTGTCAATGTGTTACAGAAAGGAGCACAAAATAAATAAAATATAAAATAAAAAAGGAGCCCAGTTAGATTAGGTCCTGAATCCTGATCGATAGCATACATCACCATATGGTAAATCTTGTAATGACTGCATCAGTAGTACTAAAATGAATAAGCACCAGGCCAAATAGAGCACAATGGGATACTTCTTAAAAAAATTAAAAAACTTCCCAGCTTTCAGTCTCAAAAGAGACTTTACAGCGAGGTTTGGTTCATCTGCCAAGCACACAACGCTCTTTGCAGCTGCCCTTTCATCCTGTGAGCCAATTTAGCCACCCCTTCCCACCATGACTCATGCAATAAATTACACTTTAATCTGAATCTTGTGCATTATTGCTACTACAATAGCTGGGCAATTTCATCATTGCTTCATCCTTCGACGTCTCCCTTGGATCCTCTTTATCAACTGTATTGTTTCATATTTAATAAGTTACCGGCTCTTGGCATGGAAATGAGTACCTGAGAGACGGTGCTCACTTCAGGAAACTGAGACCGTCTTCTAAGATCCAGCTTTTGCTAAGGGACAAGGCGCACGACAGTGCATCCCATTTGAAGATAAAGAAGTCAAGGAACTCTGAACTGCACCAGGCTGTTAAGTTCTCCATTAAAGCAAAGAGTTCTTAAGCTGCTCAGCTTTGAGGAGCCGATTATAAAGAAAGCCAGAGCATCATAAGAACAGTATGTTGTACAGCATTTCCAACAATGGAGTGTTCAACTGGACCATGGTGTGTATATGTGTGTGTGCTCACGCATACATTTTGGGTTGAATACACACAAGGTTGGTTAAACTTAGGGCTCACTAAAGCACTGGGGGAAAATACAGGGGTGCCAACTTGAATAAAATATTGGGGGGCAGGTAAGCCCTGCCCACATAATCAATCACATGATTCAGTTCATGCATACCATTTGAATGGCAATGCCCATCAACATAGGAGTTCACTCCTATGACAAAATCAGTCACACTGATTTAGCGGTTCTCAACCTGTGGGTCCCCAGATGTTGTTGGACTACAGCTCCCATCATCCCTGAGCTCTGGCCTTGCTAGCTAGGGGTGATGGGAGTTGTAGTTCAACAACATCTGGGGATCCACATGTTGAGAAAGGCTGGAAATTCAACTAACTTAGCCTGGGTTTGAGCCCTTGGGCAAGATGCATCTAGCAAGTCCCATTGGTGCTTGCACAATGGGGATTTTCAGAGGGCATGGATTTGTACAACATTTCCCACAGGCTAATTTATAAATGTAGGTGCAAACTTAGAAAGGGTTGTTGTAATTTTAACAGAAATCCAAGACCACAGTGTGGATGGCTGTGGCTAGATGGTCTGCGTCTCTTGCTTAGTCCGCTGTCCAGGTATTAATAAGCAACTTCAAAGCCCCTGATTTCCCTTCTCACAGATCTTCATCTTTAAACTGGATTTGAACCAGGCAGCCCTTGAAATAGAAAACTTGATCAAATACAGGGCTGTGTTCTGACCGCCCTTCAAACATAGGACTGCCCTCTATAAAGGCCATGGATGGCCTGTATTGTGTACCTACGAACCCAGAAATAAATAAATTAAATTAATTAAATAAATAAACAAACAAACAAACAATCTCCAGGTATTTTACAGATCCAGTATATATTGGAACCAGTCACAGCTGCAAGATATAGATATACACATAGACATACATTTATATTAACTTCCTTGTTTTTAACATCTCTCTTCCTCTCCAGAGAAGAGCTGCATGGAAATATATTCCTCTCCCGTGTTTCTCTCTCTGGACTGAACTTCACTGATAAATGCACAACTCCCGTTTAATTAGGCATGGTCTGTGCACAAGAAGCTGAGCCAGAAGCTCCTCAAATTCTCTTGCCAGTTCTGACATTGGCAGCTTCTGATTGTAGCCTTGGGCAATCACTCTAGCTCTTTCCTACCGTTTCTGTGGCTTAAAATAATGAGAGAAAAAGAGAGAGAGAGAGAGAGAGAGAGAGAGAGAGAGAGAATGAATAAACTCCCTGGGATAATCACCCTCATTCCATCAAGACATGAAGGATCTTGGAAGAATTAATCAGGCATTTCCATCAGGCATGTACATATTGGGTCAAATATCCAGGAGTGGGACCTTTTAGGACCACTTCCCTCCTTATGCAGCAGCCACATCCCACCAATGTCCATTGTAATGAACAAATAAAGAAGATGGGTGCATGAGAGTGGCAGGAGCTGACTGGAAAAACCCCACCCTGGACCTGATGGTATTTAACAACTACAGTGGTACCTCGGGTTAAGTACTTAATTCGTTCCGGAGGTCTGTTCTTAACCTGAAATTGTTCTTAACCTGAAGCACCACTTTAGCTAATGGGGCCTCCTGCTGCCACCGCGCCACCGGAGCCCGATTTCTGTTCTTATCCTGAAACAAATTTCTTAACCTGAAGCACTATTTCTGGGTTAGTGGAGCGTGTAACCTGAAGCGTATGTAACCTGAAGCGTATGTAACCCGAGGTACCACTGTATAATCCTGTTGCAAATACCTTCTTTTTGAATAAAGTATCCAAGAGGGTTGTGGTGACGCAGCTGCAGGCGTTCTGGGAAGAAACTGAATGTCTGTCTGTCTCTCTCTCTCTCTCTCTCTCTCTCCCTCTCTCTCTGTATATATTGAGTTTATATAACAAATTTAAATTCAAACATTAAACATCCACATCGTCATTTAGGATTCCCTGAATCTTACAGCTCCCCTCCGCCCTTCCATTGTCACCATTATCAATCTGTTTTTCCAACTGCTTCCCTTATTTTCTCCATTTTTAAAGAAAAATAATCCATTTTTTGCATAGTTTTTCGTACATTACAAGCATTACTCAACTCCTGCCAAAGTTTTTAGCTGTTTACAGTGTTCTCTTAAATACATTATAAATTTTTCCCATTCCTTCTTAAAATTCTTCTCTTCCTGGTTTCTCATTTTCCCAGTCAACTTTGCCATTTCGGCATGGTCCATCATCTTCATCAGCCATTCGTCTCTGGTCAGGACTTTGTCTTCTTTCCATCTCTGGGCCAGTAGTATCCATGCTGCTGTCATCGGAAACTGAATGTCTCAATCCATTTCACTCTGGGTTCAGACCCAGATTGGGGACTGAAACTGTCTCTTCCTCTATCGCGAGAGGTACAGGGGGAGTGAAACCCTGCTGCTCTTAGTTGCTCTCTGTTGAAACCATTGACCATGGCATTTTCCTCAACTGGTCATTCCATGATCAGGGGGCCGTGAAGAAGAGGGCCCTCTCATACACTGCCGGTCCTTCAACCACAGATGGTGGTGTTGCTATCAACAGGGGCTTCCCAAGGAGAGTGGGAGGTTGCTACTATATCCAAGCTGGGGGGTTTGGTTTAATGTCAGTTAATAAAGCAAGAAAAATAAGAGACAAAGAAATCTTCCTTACTGGATTATGCTTCCAGTCGTTTTGGTTCTTTTTTGTATTCCATATCACTGTCACGGACGGTGGGGGGTGGGGGAAGCACATGTAACTATAAGTCAAATAAATCTTTGCTGCAATTCTTATGTGAAACACAACTTTGAATAGCCTGACTGTTAAGCATTTAAATCCTCTCCCATAATCTTACATTAACTTTTTGAATAATGTTTACATCAACTACAATTTCATTTCCTACTCATGAAGAGTGAAGATTTGTTGTTTCTTTGATGCAGAAAATGTGCATTGTAAATAATATCAAAAGATTCCATGGAACTCACTGAGAAGTGTTGATTTATGGAAATCGCTTTCTCTCTAAATCCCCTTCAAGTCTAAAATGAATATTTTGAATTCCTCCTTGGGCTACTACATGCCACATTCACAAAAACATTAAAGGACCATTGCAGGGGAGATATTTAGTGATTATTATTATTATTTTAAAAAGATAGGAACTAACATTACTAAGTGTGGCGATCACACAGGGTCCCCGGACATTTGACGGTCTATTGACCCTGTGCCACCACTGTGATTGCTTTCTTCGCTGCCACCAACCCGTTTCTCATGGGTACACACGGAGTCCAGACAGTTGTTAACATTAACAAATAATCAAGTTTATTTATAGGCATGAACAAGCTTATGGTTTCAGTTAATTTTTCTTGGCAGTTTCTTAATCTTAGTTCTTTAACTGTCCTATGCGTTCCTAACAACTTCAAACTGATTATTCCAACTATCTATCTGACTCCACCTAACAATTCCTCTCACTCCCTCACCACACAACTCAACCAGCCCACAGACTTATCCACCCTCTTCCTTCTCCAACTCCCAACTCCCAACTGACTTCCACACAACCCGACTCTCACTCTAACTCCTCCTATTAGTTTCTCTCTGGCCAATCACATCACACTCATTTAACCCTTTCCTTATGACCCACCTAGGAGGCAAACGCCACACTAAGGTTTGGTGAATCAGTCAGCATTCTATTCATGACAGGTTCTCATGTGTTCCCCCATAAGTCTGTTCTACCCCATTGGCACATTAATCTGTGAATATGTTTTGATCCACAGAAAACATTGTGCTTAGATACACATTTTCAAATGTTACTTTATATCACCATACACACATTTAATATATTTTGAAATGGTTTTTTGAACCAGGATGTGTAATAGCTGGTGGAAAACAGAGTTCCACTCTGCATATCAGTGCAGATCAGGACAGTTCATATTAGAATTACAAAATAACAAACTACTGAACTGATATGCTTATTACAGACACTGTTGTATTTCCTACAATCATTTTCCAAAACAATGACCCGTGTGTCCAGCTGAATATGTTCTGGCAAATTATAGACCAGTTTACACATGGACTGCTTGTTTTCTCGTCCCTTCTTTAACCAACTTTCTATGACTGATTGCATGAAACACTCTAGTGTTTGAGATGATGTTAGCTGACATAGAATTGTAGAGTTGGAAGAGACACTTAGGGTCACCGAGTCCAACCCCCTGCAATATAGGAATCTCAACTAAAGCAGCTGTGACAGGTGGCGATCTAAATTCTGTTAAAAAACTTCCAAGGAAGGAGACTCCACCATCTTCCAAGGGAGACCTTCCACCGCTGAAAAAGCTCTTACTGTCAGATAGTTTTTTTCTGATGTTTAGTCAGAATCTCCTTTCTCATAACTTGAAGCCAGTGGTTTGGGTCCAACCCTCTGGAACAGAAGAAAACAAGCTTACTCCATCTTTCATGTGACAGCCTTAAGGTATTTGAAGATGGCTATCATATCTCCTCTCAGTCTCCTATTTTCAGGTTAAACATACCCAACTCTCTCAACTATTCCTAAGGTTTGGTTTTCCAGACCCTTGGTTGCCCTCCTCTGCACATGTTCCAGCTTGTCAATATCCTTATTAAATTGTGGTGCCCAGAACTAGACACAGGATTCCATGTGTGGTCTGACCAAGGCAGAATAGAGCAGTACTATGCCTTCCCTTGATCTGGACACTAGACTTCTGCTGACATAGCCTAGAATATCATTAGCAGTTGTTGCTGTTGCATCACACTATGAAATCATGTTAAGCTTGGGGTCTACTAAGACCTCTAGACCTTTTTCACATATACTACTACCAAACCAGGTGTTGCCCCATCTTCTATCTGTGCAAATAGTTTTCCCTGCCTAAGTGTAAAACCTGAAATTTGTCCCTACTGAAATTCAATTTGTTGGTTTCGACCCAGTTCTCCAATCTGTTAAGGTCATCTTGAATCCCGATTCTGTCTTCTGTGGCATTAACTCCCCCTCCCAGTTTGATGTCATCTGCAAATTTGATGAGCACCCACCCTCTCAACTCCTTTATCCAAGTCATTTATAAAGACATTGAAGAGCAACGTATCATTAGTGTATACTATGTCAATCCACACCACTTTTCAAACCTCACTTCCCACAAACACTAGGTCCCAACAATATTATGCATATAAAATCATGAAATACAGATCATTATTCCACAATGGCTAAATGGTTGTCTTCTACATTTTTTTCCCTATATACACACAGGCACACAGACACTCTTCTCTATTATTCCTGCACAGAGACTTCTCATTTTGCTTCCAGCTGAGAGGAAGGTGAGCAAGTGGCTGCATTTGTGCAACTGATGTAAAATGACATCTCTGACTTGCCTTGCTGAATAGCCATTGTCTGTTGTGCACCTACAGGGAAAATCTTTTCTTGTTGTTGTTTGAGATTGCAGGGCAGCTGAGGTTACACAATGAACCCGAATCTTGCTTCAAGGTAGAATACATGTGCTGCGGTTTTAATTCTAGTCTAGCAAGAGCAAAGCCACCTGAAGAGTAGGAATCGATAGATCCCTTCCATTCCATTTTGCATGTTTTCATTCATAACGTCCATTTTGTTCATATTCCCTGACCACTGATCCTGCTAGCAAAGGATCATGGGAGTTGTAGTCCAACAACAGCTGGAGACCCAAGTTTGAGACACACTGGTCTAAATAATATTTAGCACAAGAGGATAGGAAAGAAGAACAGAAATTAAGAAAAAATAAAGAGAAAAAGAAATGATATATAATTAAGAACACACCAAGTAATTAAAAAATACTGATGCAAGTCTTAATTCAGATTTTTTTAAAAAATGTAAATTATTATTATTTCTATTTATTGTTCACTTTCTCCCAAAAAATGACTCATAGTGACTTTTTAAAAAATTGCTGTTGTTTAGTCGTTTAGTCATGTCTGACTCTTCTTTACCCCATGGACCAGAGCACATCTTCCACTGCCTCCCGCAGTTTGGTCAAACTCATGTTGGTAGCTTTGAGAACACTGTCCAACCATCTCGTCCTCTGTCGTCCCCTTCTCCTTGTGCCCTCAATCTTTCCCAACATCAGGGTCTTTTCCAGGGAGTCTTCTCTTCTCATGAGGTGGCCAAAATATTGGAGCCTCAGCTTCACAATCTGTCTTTCCAGTGAGCACTCAGGGCTGATTTGCTTCAGAATGCCTGTACAGGTATGAAATTCACGGCATGTAACGCCCTAAGAGAAAACTTAATGAAAATGATTTATAGGCGGTACATGACACCAGTCAAGCTTGCAAAAATTTACTATTTGCCTGATAATAAATGTTGGAAATGTAATGAGACTGAAGGTACATTCTTTCACCTTTGGTGGACATGCCCAAGGATTAAGACATTCTGGGAGATGATTTATAATGAAATGAAAAAGGTATTCAAATATACCTTCCTGAAGAAACCAGAGGCCTTTCTCCTGGGCATGGCTGGCCAATTGGTGCCAAAGAAGGATAGAACTTTTTTTATGTATGCAACAACAGCAGCAAGAATACTTATCGCAAAGTATTGGAAGACACAAGATTTACCCACCCGGGAAGAATGGCAGATGAAGTTGATAGACTATATGGAACTGGCGGAAATGACTGGCAGAATCCGAGACCAGGGAGAAGAGTCGGTGGAAGAAGACTAGAAAAAGTTTAAAGACTATTTACAGAAATACTGTAAAATTAATGAATGTTAGAAAAACGATGGAATGAAGTTATATGGCTTTAGTAGAAATGTTATAAGGAATTAAGTATAAATAGATTAAGAGAGTATTAAAGGGAAAAATAAGGTTAGAATATGTTAAGATAATTATAGGATAGAAAACAGGAAGATGGAAAGGAATTGCTGAAACAATTAACAGAAGTGGAATACAAAAAGGGAGGTGTGAGGAGGTCGTTGAAATAAGTGAATGAAAGATAAGATATTGAAATTGTTTGATGTGTTTTAAACTGTTTTTGTTTTGTCTTGTTAGTTTAATGTGTTAGTGTTATGTAGTGTTTTTGTATTGTATTGTATTGTTTATTTTTTTTGTAGTGTTTAAATTGTTGGAAAAGTAATAAATATTATTTTTTTTAAAAAAAGATTTCCTTCAGAATGGATAGGTTTGATCTTCTTGCAGTCCATGGGACTCTCAAGAGTCTCCTCCAGCACCGTAATTCAAAAGCATCAATACAGAACATTAAAAATAATTTTTTTAAAAAAAAAACAGCCTAAAATACAAAGGTAAAAAACAGATCCAACTCCACCACACCTCGCTAAAATCAAGATCCAAAAGACTGTGTGAATAATAATATTTTTGCTGGGTGCATAAAAATAGCTAGTGATGGCACCAGGCGTAACAGAATAGACCAGATCTCAGATGACAATGTGTTTGAAGTATAGCAAGTGACTTAAGGGGAAAAGGAACAGGGTTAAGGAAGTGAAAATGCAAGATTTAAAATGAAGAAAATGGAATGCAGAGCTAAAAGAATGAGGAAGGAAATAAAATGCCAGGAAGGGTGGAAAGTATGATGGAACCAACAAATGAATACATTCATACATTAAAAGGGAAAGTAGATCTGAAATGTGTAAATTTACCAAATGAAGAATAAACTTAGAAAAGAGCGATATGAATATACTTACGAATGGAATGAGTCAAGTAGAAGAAAGCAGAAGAGACAGAAAGTGAGACAGAGGAAAACATATTTGTAATCTGACTTTAAACTACTCATGGTGATGACTGAGACTTCATTTCCGTTGCTTTGAAGAAGGATAAATAGTTACTATTAAATAAATAAATAGATGCTGTGAAATAAATAAATAAATAAATAAATAAATAAATAGATGCTGGGAAAGATGGAGGGCACAAGGAGAAGGGGGCGACAGAGGACGAGATGGTTGGATAGTGTTCTCGAGGTTACCAGCATGAGTTTGACCAAACTGCGGGAAGTAGTGGAGGACAGAGGTGCCTGGCGTGCTCTGGTCCATGGGGTCACGAAGAGTCGGACACGACTAAACGACTAAACAACAACAACAAATAGTTACACTCCTCAATTACACTTATCCTCTAACATCTGTAACTGCATGACCTAGAAATTGATTAAAGAGGTGTACTTGTATTTCTATTTTTTAAAAAATGACTCTGCCATAAATGATTTGTAAAAGAGCACTTTGAACAACCAGCAAGACAGCATTAAGAGAAGTACCAAAATACTAAGGTATTACGGGATTTATCATGTATTACATTTGGAGCCTGCCTTTCTCCTCCCTCAGATCATCACAACAATGGGTAGGTTAGACCAAGAGAGAGTGAACATTCCCAAATTCAGCCCAGAAGCTTCAGAGTTGAGTGGTGATTTGAACATGGGTCTCCCAAGTCCTAGGCCAACACACTAAGCCACTGTATCACATTGGCAAACCCTCTAAGTGTCCCCATTTTCCAGGGACAGTCCCAGATTTACAGAAGTCATTCCAGTTTCTGATTTGATCCCACAATATCCCGCTTTTCCTTAGGACATCCCTATTTTCATCGGAGAAATGTTGGAGGGTATAGAGTTATGTGACCCCTGAGCCAAGGAGATAAGTGACTGTACAACCTTTAGAAGACATCTGAAGGGAGCCCTGTCGAGGGATTTTTTTTTTTTAATGTTTAATTGTGTTTTTATATATGTTGGAATCTGCTCAGAGTGGCTGGGACAAGCCAGTGAGATGGGTGGGATATTATTATTATTATTATTATTATTATTATTATTATTATTATTATATAGGGCATCCCTATTTTCATCGGAGAAATGTTGGAGGGCATGCACTGACTCATAAAAGGAGCATGAAAATTGTGTGAACTGGATTCCTTGGAAAAAGGATTGACTCAACTGCTATATATTAAAGAAGCACACTGTTTTCACACGTTGGCTTCAGAACAACAGACCAAAACTTTCAGCCTTGCAGCGACTTATCCCATTGCCTGCACTGCATTTTGGGTAAGAGGAAGTATATGGCATGCCAGCTCGTGAGTTGTTTCCATCCAGCAGGTCATGCTTCCAAGGTCACAGAAGACAAAGAATAAGCTGAACAACTGTTAATTTTATAGACCAAAAAAATGCTTTCAAAATGGATTAAATGCAGATATACGCACACAAATCCCCCAAAGCAGACCTCTAACGTATCAGCTGTTTCCTTGCAATACTAACTGATTACTAACTTTAGTAATCGGAAACCAGATATTGATCTCGCTGGTAGTTGACAGCAGCTTGAATTACGATACGACACATACAATTATTATTATTTTTGGTCACACCCATAGGCAGGAACAACACAGTCTGAATTATGAATTATCAAGATCAGGTTTAAGTGAACTGATACTTCCATCAGATGATCATGTCAGTCTTTTCTGAAGTCTCTATACTGGCTCCCAGGCACGTTTTGTGTCATCGTCAAGATTATAGTCATAACTTTTAAACTCCGCACCTCTCTGCCCTGGGCGATATGTCCTCACTCGATTACTCTTCTGTTCCCTCCTGCACACACCACACTCTGCTTGAGTTCATATCCTGTTCTTGTCTCCACTTTCATCCCTGCCTTGATTCAGACATCCAGCACTGAAATGAATAGCAGGAGAACCTACCCTCCGCTACACAATCTCCAGGGAGAATCTTACCCTTCACGGAATCTCCCGTCTGTATAGTAACCCTGATCACATGGTTTTTGATGGAAAGGAAATGTGAAATCTCCTCACATATACTGGTCACCGTTCTCAGAAAGCTCACCAAATTTGCTAGCAGCGCCTACCCTCGTCTTCAAGTCAAGCTACCCCCTTCTCCACACCACCAGACTCTCAATCTTTTGTCACATTTTATGTATTCTAAATGATTGCCTTGGTTGCTCTTCTATAACATTTCATCCGTCCATTCATTCTTAAAACCAAAAGAGCTCGTTTAATTGGTTGGCAGGTAGGTAAGTAGTATCTCCACTGATCATAACTCTTATATTTTCTGGATGTTCTCCCAGTCTATTGAGCTTTATTTTTTATTGCACACTTCCAAATTTTATATATATACCGGTAATCAAGTTCTACAATGTTCACAATTAGTTCTCAAAGCAATGAAATGCAGTCGGGCCCCAAGTTATTCTGAAATAATTTTCCAAGGTGGCAACCGTTTTCTTCATTTCAAAGAGAACATTAGATATGCTGAATATAAACTTAGCAGAACTTCTAGCCAGACAGTGTGTATTCCACCTTCATTATTGCTCGCTATCCCCATAACTGCACATAAGCCAGTAAATTGCTTGTGAATATAACTGCTTCTTCTGGAACTGAATTTCATCTTGAGACATGAATTCAAATCCCCACATGACTGTAAGAAAAAACATCCCACGGAATATGGGCATTCCCCAACCACAAGATTTGACTCATATCTGTAGCTTTGGGAAGCAGCCCAATCTGTTGTGGAGTTACTTAATGACCGATTATTCAGGATCAAAGTGAATCTTTTAGAAACAAAGCTATATTTTCTTCCCATTCACTGTAATGGAGAATCCCAAAACCACTATAACTTTTTTTGAAATTTGTAGACATAACAGTCCCTCCTGACAGGATTAAACTTTACAAGCTATAGGCAGATATATGTAGGGATGCTCATGAAGGCACCTTGAAATTTGTTTTCCTGAAGACAAAAAGTGTATAACTTTTTCATTTTCTGCCATTTTCAGTAGTTCTTCCACAAGGGCAGATTTTATTTTTGGGAGGCGGAATCATAGGAAGTGAGGTGCTCGTGGAAAAAAGACCATGGCTCCCCAGAGCAGACTGGGGTGCAGGAAATGTCACCCTCCCAGCAAGGATCACCTAAAAAACATTGCTGGGTTAGTCTTCTGCCCCTGCACATGGATTGGTGGTGGTGGATAAAGCCTTGTCTCTTTGGGAGAGGAGATCTCTAAGTTGATTTGCTATGGGGAAGGACTGGGCTAGTGATGGTCCAATTCTTTCAATGATCTCCCATGTAAAAAGCTTCCTGAATAATAATAATAATAATAATAATAATAATAATAATAATAATAATAATAATTAGTAGTAGTAGTAGTAAATTATTTACATCAAACATTAAAAACTTCCCAAAACAGGTCTGCCTTCAGATGTCTTCCAAAAGTCAGATATTTATTGATATCTCATGGGATGGAGTTCCACAGGGCAGGCGCCACTACCAAGAAGGCCCTCTGCCTGGTTCCCTGTAGCCTCACTTCTTGCAGTGAGGGAACCGCCAGAAGGCCCTCAGAGCTGGACCTGTGTCCGGGCCAAATGATGGGGGTGGAGACACTCCTTCAGGTATACAGGGCCAAAGCCATTTAGGGATTTAAAGGTCAGCACCAACACCTTGATTTGTACTTGGAAACATACTGGGAGACAATGTAGGTCTTTTAGAACCAGTGTTATATAGTTCCGGCAGCTGCTTTCTACCTGGTGTGCTAGTTTTCTACATACGGGGAGCTTTGTGCGTTAGGGAGCATTTAAGGCTATAGCTCCTATGCACTCTGAAACTGGCAATGCAGAGCTCTACCTCTTATTCTGTATAACAGGTCAAATGATGTTAAATGGGTCTAAAAAATAAAATAATAGCCACAGAGGTGGGGAGAGGTGGTAATTATTAGAACTGCAACAACCCGGGAGAGGTTTAATCATTTTCTTCCTGTTGTGGTTCCAATGATAATCTCTCCTTTGAAGCTGCTAGTTGCACTGGTAGGGCACTCACCATTGTCTTTCCACCATGGCGCATTTGACATCACATCTAGTTTGATCCTGCATAAACCATGATTTCCATATCAATGAGAGAGTCGTCATGACTGACAGGGCAATGAAAGTGGCCACTTTTAATCTACCAGAACACACACACATTAAAGCATTGCAGACAGGTTTATATAACCTCTTCCATACCTAAGATAAACTCAGAGTTAAAAAGGAAGAAGCCGTCTGTTAGTAAAGCAAGCAAACACAGCTCTTCCCGCTGAATTATTTCCAGGCCACAGAATGCGAGTGCACAATGTGAAATGCTAGCCACACTGTGTAAAAGGGTTGCATAACCAGCAATGTGCCGGTGTCTTAAGCAAATGCTTTCTTTTGCCAGGGGACAAAGTCACCTGCAGAGTTTGCTTTGCTGGGAAAAAAAGATGTCCTTAGGTAAGGAGGGCTGCATCTCACCAAGTGCACTATTTTCCCTTGACATCAAGGGCAGGCACTATGGGTGGTGCAGCCAGATCCTACTGATACGTTTCTATGAGTCTTTCCAGCTCTTCCATTCCAAAGGTAAGCATAACAGTCAGTAGATCCATCTCTGTCCTATGTTTGGGAATTTAGCCAATTGGCTCCCAGTTGGAGTGCTACTGAGTTTCTTTCTTATTAACCAGGAGTGAGGAACCTGTGGCCCTCTGTAGGTTGCTGGGATCTAATTCACATCAATCCTATGGTTGATGAGAGTTGTACTCTGAGACCATTCAGAGAGTACCAGGTAGCCTACACCTAATCTAGCCATTGATGTGGTTCACATGACACTGTAAGCCAAACTAAACTCTTTCCTGTGACACCTCACTGAGCAAAGCCAAGGCTGATCTTAGGATGCCATCAAACCAGGACCTGTGGTTCAGGGACTCAGCTACATTAGTCAAGAAACAGCGTTTTGAATGTGTTATAAACATGCAACACCAGATAGCGCCAGAAAGCTAAAAAAATCTAAATGATTTTCCATTGTGCTTTTCCCCTTACATTATAACAATTTAATTCCTGGCTTATTTATAATGTTTATTTATAATTTATAATTTCTGTGTGTAGATCCACCCCAGGTCTCTCCTCACTAACTATGAGCAACTTTGGACAATATGCTAATCTAAACCTTGGCCTAGCTCAGCAGGCTCAGATAAAGGCCCAGGGAGGAACAAAGTGGCTGCAAGCACACTTGTCCCATTCTGGTAGGCCATTAAAAAAAATAAATCCACATTTAACTGGGCATTTGCTTCCAGTCTTTTCTATCAGCTGGCGCATACCTTCTCTACAGTTCTATGATTCTATGTTGAGATTCCTGCATTGCAGGGGATTAGAATAGATGACCCTCGGGGTCCCTTCCAACTCTACAATTCTGTGATTCTATGATCTAGTCTTCAATTGAGTCCTTTGTTTTCAAATCACTTATTCCTTCATTTCCAGAAAAGTGTTCTTTCCTCATCGGAACGGGGGTGTTGGCAATAGCAGCGGAGGGAGAAAATAACTAGAGAGAGATAATGACATGTAATTCCCTTCTATGGAAGTTTTGAAGCCAAAATCACACACATATACACACAAATATCTCCCCCAGTGCGGTCCCTTCAATAACAATTTCATATTAATGAGGCAAGGATGATTGAAAGGCTCTCAATAGCTCTACGATGCTTTTCTATTCGCGTCTGAGGAGTGTGTGTTACAGGAAGCAGTTGGATAATAAAGACTTCAGCTGGCTTCAGTATTTTTAGCAAGGCTTACAAAGAGCAATAACACCACATCATTTTATTCCCCATTAAAATGTTAATTAACAAGGGGACAATCCAAACACCCTTCACGTCAAGGGAAGTCTTTATGCTGAACAAGACTCTTTTGTGCAGTGTCAATAAAAGTCATATCGGCTAGTATCATGTGGAAAACTTCCACAGCTGAAGATGAAGGCTGGATTTATACACCCAGCAGAATAACAGGCTAGGGACTTGCGGGATGAGAGTGGTTGGTAGCATTCAGCGTGCAGGTGGAGGTGTCATTTTGAATGTTCTCCCATGGTGTTTGGAGATCCCCAGGGAGAAAGTTCTGTCCCAGTCCTTCTCCTTGTCGGGCAAGTTTTCTGCTTGCCAGAACTTTGTCGCTGCTTTTTTTACATGACAAAGATTTCAAAAATAGAGGGTGGAATTCAACACCACACTCTTTCAATAGTTATGTCTGCAAAAGCAGTTCAGCTTGCCAGATGGAACGATCCCCCTCTCCTCCCCCATGTCCTGTTTGGGAGTTCTCCCAATCCCCCCCCCCGAGGCAATTTTGGAGGGTTTGGGGGCACATGGGGCGGAGAGTGGGAAAGCACCATTGCACAAGTAGATGTCCTTGCTCAGGGCTTCTGCTGATGGGATGAAGCTGTATTTTAATATTTTGTTGGAAGCTGCCCAGAGTGACTGGGGAAGCCCAGCCAGATGGGTGGGGTATAAATAATAAATTGTTGTTGTTGTTGTTGTTGTTGTTGTTGTTGTTAACACTGATGGGATTCACCTTCTGCTAGAAGAATCCCTCCCAAACTCTTTTGGCCTAGTGCAAATCTGTAATACCCCCCCCCATTTACAAATTGTTGTGTTCTTTGGTTTCTTTTTCTTCCCTTTGTCTCTTGCATCTCTGCTTGTGTGCCAAGGCCCAGTGACCCCACAGTTCTCTAGGAAAATGAATAACCACACATGGTCAACAACTTTTGGGTTTGGGCTTGAAAAAACAGGGCAGAGCGCCAGGCAGGCTGCATCCCTAGGAATGGGCCCAAGCTTCCTGATTGCTTAGTTGAGTCCGTTGCCTGGGGAATGTCTGACCAAAGCCTACCGGCATAGGCCAATTACCCAGCAGCCGGTTCATCTGGCCTGCCATTCACTGGATCACTTGCGTGGCCCAGGGCCTGGCCACAACACCGCCCACCAAGGAAGGTGAGTGGACTTGTGTGGTTTGAATGGTCAGCCATAGCAACAGTGTGTGTGTGTGTGTGTGTGTGTGTGTGTGTGTGTGTGTGTGTGTGTAAAAACAACAAATCCCCTTAGACAGTGCTCTCTGTGTGGGGTCTAGTATCTATGGTTTTTTTATGCACTCTGAAGGTCAGAGGCCTAACTAAAGTACACATAGATGCTGTTGCACTCATAAATCTCCCAGCTCTAGGAGTACAATATCCCCAATTATTATAGGGCTTGTCTCTCCCTCCTACTGCCAGTCAGATGACACACTTTTTTGACTTCTTCTGTCTGTGCATGGGAGCTGCTCACAAGTTCCAAGGAATTCTGGGACTTGAAGTTTTTGAGAGAGTACTGTAGAATGGTACACTTTCTTCCCTTGTTCCCTTGCTAGAATTTATTTTACAAGTCTGTGCATGTTCTCTCACGGTTCTAGAGAAGGGCTGAAGTCAGCAGCTGCTCGCTATTCTTTCAGGCATGTCCAACAGGTAGATCATGATCTACCAGTAGATCACTGGACATATGTGGTAGATCACAAAGCTCAACCACTTTGGCTGTCAATAACAATGGGTAGATCACAGCCAGTATTTTTATACTGTGAGTAGATCACAGTCTCTTGGGAGTTGGACGTGTCTGTTAGCTTGGTCTGTTCTACCACTCCTTACGTCATGAATCATGACTCCTGACCCTAGGACTTTGTTGTGTATATGCTAGAGGTTTCTGACCCTTCCATGGCAGGAGGACTGTTGGTTCCTGATTCAGGGACCTCCTGCCTAGAGGACGTAATCATGCCACTACCTTCAGATTCAGAAGATGAGTCTCTTGCAGTACCTCCATCTTCCTAGCCTTGCAGAAGTCGGAGAATACAAGACCAAGCAAGGGCTTTTTAACAAAGCAGCCAACTTCTTGGTGTGGGTGGGTGTGCAGGATGGAGCCAACAATAGCACAGGTCAGTCTGCATGAGGCTTCAGTTTGCATCAGCCTCCTGCTGAGACATCATCCTACAGCAACTATAGGAGGGAGGGAGCTTCAACTAGCAAGGATCACTTGGAGCTGTTCAAGGTCCTACTTTTTGTCCTCTGTAAAAGGGATACTTTGGTCTGACTTGCCTTTTCTTGAACTAACTCAGCCTACGGTGGTTTGACTTTTGCTGGATTGGACTTTGCTTGCCCTAGAGGAAGGCCACACAAAGATTCAAAGAAGTGTTTTGAATTCATGCTCCATTCTGGAAGTATAAAGTTGTAGTTCCATGTTCTAAATCCTGTCAAGTCTCTTACTGCTTTTTTGGTGTCAGATTCTCGAACTTGTATGGTGAAAAAGAGAGGGGCAGTTGCTTGGACATGAAATGACCATTTGCCTCTTGGTTGGAATTTGAGAGAAACCTTGCTTGAGAATACAACACCGAAGCATCTGTGATCATGGAATGGGGACTGAGATGAAATGCTGAATCATATTTAAAATATTAATTACTAATGTTCCCCCAAATGATCACATGCCTTGTAGGCAGGAGTTGGGAGAACAATATCTAGAACACCACGACATTGCTGAATGATGAAATTTTAACTAAGACATCTCCATTATAAAACATGAAGAGCATCTTACCATGCAATATTCTACATGTTTTAGTAATAATTGCTTAAGAGGATGTCTCATACACTATTTAATGAATGTCAAAATTTCAGCCCATTTGTCCTTCCTGTCACTTGTGCTTCTCTGCCCAGGACTCTTCCTTAGAATCCTGAATAAAAGCTTTGGGATTTCAAACCATGCTTTTTCTTGTAGTGAGTCTGTTAAAAGTATCCTTTGTGTTGTAAATTAGAGAGAGCCTCATTTCATCTTCATTTTTAAATGTATTTGACCAGAGGATTTGAAGTGCTGATATGCTGCTGTTGGTCATCGCTGGTTATGCTAGCCACTTTATGTAGAACCACACTAGCAAGAATGTAAATTTGATTTTTCAAATGGTTCTCATCTGCTTTCTACTGAAAACACATACAAATAAATTTTAAAGGAGACATTCTCACTCTATCCACATGGAGCAATAATGAGCAGAATGTGGTTTGTTGTTCTGTAGCCTCATTTTCCTTCGCTCCACCTCTACAGGGTTGGGGAACCTGTGATACTTCAGATGTCACTCTACTCCAACTCCCATCATTCCTGATCACTGGCCATGTGCGCTGGAGCTGAAGGGAGTCCAACAGCATCTGGAGAGCTGCAGATTCTTCATTCCTGACCTCCCACAGCTAATTTTCTGGAATCCAGTCCCTAGTTAAAGTGTCTAATTAGCTGTGAACCCTGAAACACGCAGGCTCTTGTTAAGCTGACTGGAGGCCAAAGGTTGTATCCAACAAAGTTGTCCCTTTTGTGAAGCTTCCCCTCCCTCCCTCTCTTCTTCTTCCCCCACATATGTCCTGCAAAATCTGAGAGCTAGGGGAAGCACATATTCGGAGAGTTGACGGGTGGAGGAAAGTGAGGGGAAGTTCTGTTGTGCAAGCAGAAGTCCTTGTGCAGATGGGACAACTTGGATACAACCCCAAAAGTTTGCAGATGGGTCTGATTCTACATGATACAATTTCCAGTCCCTCTGTGAAGCAAGTCACAGCTTTGCTGACTGCTTTAGGTTCTGTTTTCTGACTAAATGTGCAGCAAGCAAAAAAAGAATAAAATAAAAACAACCTAAAATAAAAGACACACACACAATCTGTTGTGAACACAAAGAATCAGCTGCTCAGAAGTGCCAGCTGTCTTTATGGCACATGGGGCTTGAAGTCATCCAGACGGGTTCATTCTGAGAGATGAAAATATGTGCACTCCTTGAGAATCAAAATAGTTAATGTTAGCAGGGATGCTGTGTGTATACATATCGCCTGATCTTCAGTCCCTTCAGTTGCAGCAAATGTTTGATGGGAGTTGAGGCGATGTAGTACTTAAGCGCAAACATGCGTGAGGTTAACCATCCTTTGCCATCAAAATTCCTTTTCCTGAATCACTTGGGATGCTAACAGATGGGTTCTCCCAATTTAGAAAAGGATCAGTAGCCTGAAAGCATGCAAACTGAACCAGACTGTAGCAAACATATTGTCCATTGTGTCCATGGAGATAAAATGTTTTGTCAGATGAACACATGCCAGAGATAAAAAGAAGTTAACAGGGTAGTCTGATTTTGGTAAATGTACATCAACCAGAACAACAGGAGTCTCCCCAACAGACATTTGGGCATTTGCATAATATGAATGAGATTGCAAGGGCCAGACTCTAGCCACATTTTAATCAATACTCAACCTTCTCAATCTAATGGTAGTGCATGTGTAGACTATACAGTGGTACCTCAGGTTACATACACTTCAGGTTACATACGCTTCAGGTTACAGACTCCGCTAACCCAGAAATAGTGCTTCAGGTTAAGAACTTTGCTTCAGGATGAGAACAAAAATCGTGCTCCGGCGGCGCGGCAGCAGCAGGAGGCCCCATTAGCTAAAGTGGTACTTCAGGTTAAGAACAGTTTCAGGTTAAGAATGGACCTCCGGAACAAATTAAGTACTTAACCTGAGGTACCACTGTATTCATGATGCTATAACAAAGACCAGCATCACCCACCCATATCCAACTCAGAAACCTAAAAAGACAGTAACAGAGACATCCTGGTCATTGACATAACCATGCAATCACCCAATTGACCACAACATCACGGAAGAGGCTTGGAAGTAAGGCAAGATCATCCCAAAGTAGGGTGCCACCACCACCAATAATAATAATAATAATAATAATAATAATAATAATAATAATAATAATATTTTTTATTTGTCAGATGCCAAATTTGTCAGACTAGCCAAGGCCGGGCTCAGAGCGGCTTACAAGCAATAATAAAAACAAGTTGAATGATTACAACTTAAAACCAAAATAAAATACAACATTAAAATATTGAAACATTAAAATATTAAAATGTAGCCTCATCGCAGGAGGAGAAGGAAAGGAAAAAAGAAAGAGAGGGAGGGAATCAAATTGGCTCCAAGCCAAAGGCCAGGCAGAACAACTCTGTCTTACAGGCCCTGCAGAAAGAAGGTGCTTTCCCTGACCATCTCCCCACCTGGGGATGCCAGGAATTGAACCTGGGAGGTTCTGCATGCATAGTCACTGCCATTCCTCCAAAGTGTCCTAAAAGCCACCAGGCCTAACAAATTATTAGCAAGTGTTTTTCCAAGTTGAGCTGTTATTTCTTTCCTTCCTATCACAGACCCCTCGCTCTAACCACAACCTCAACTTTTTTTGTAAACTGCTTTGAGGGTTTTTGCAAACAAGTGGTGTATAAATTTTGTGAAATAAATATACCTCTTCCACAATTGTTTACACATTCTCCAACTGTCCCTCGCTCTTGCCGTCCTTCCACTTTCTGTAATGGGGCATGCTGGCCTAAAGAGATCTTGAAATGCTTTCTCCAGAAGGTGCTCCAGGCCTTTGTGAAGCTGGTCACCTAAGGAAAGAAACAATATGCTGATAAACTTAGAAGCAGTAACTTTACATCTTGCTCCAGTAAAAGTGGACATTGAAATAACATTGTCTCAAGTAACTCACTAGCTAAGGACATAATGTGTAATCAGCAACCACTTGCAGAAAAAGCAATATGTATATCCCAGAACACCCTTATTGTCAAAGTCAAATTCATTTCATTTTAGAAGTTATTCTTTAAAGGCCCAGTTGCCTCATTCTACAAAAAGACAGCAGCATCTGGGAAATGGGAGAATGTAATTTATTACGCAGCATGGCGCATACTCAGAAAGGTATGCACTGTAATTCATGATCAGAGCCAAACAATATAAATGCATAACTGCCATCTAAGAGTCATATAATTTCCATCCGATGGTACGCTGTAAGTATACAATGGTGACCAGTACAGCAAGTTCATAGTGCCCTCTGGAGGCAAAGCTGTTCTTTTCTCTTACGTGTCAGATAGCATCCCATATCCCTCCCCCCCAAAAAGGTTTGCCCAGTGGTACAACATCTGTGACTTCTCCCTAAAACCTCACATTCCACTAGCTCATAGTGAGTCAACCCAACTAAATAAAAACAACATACCTGCAAGAACAGAGTCCAAACAAGTGCCAGAAAGCCTACTGCCTCAAGTGGGGTCAAGCGGGGACCACATTTTGCAATTGGGTGGCAAATACTTGGTCGCATCCACTATCTCATTTGTTTTATACCCAACCCTTCCATCCTAGGCACGCCTTATCCCCTTTACCTGATTATGCGATTTTGTTACATCTTAAAGACGACCAGATTTTGGCTGCAATCCTATATACACTTATCTGGGAAGGAGCCCATTGAACGCAGCACATTTTATTTATGAGTAGATATGCATAGAAGCTCAAAGTTTTTAAAAAATGGATCAGTTAATTGTTACATTTGACTGCATATTTGTCGGTAGGAGGTGTTTTCATTAGCTTATTGGTTATGACTGTTTAAATTTTGTTACATCTTGTAACTGTTAATGAGTCATGTAAACTTTTGATGTTGGCTTACTACAGAAAGGTGGCATACAAAGCTGGTGGTGGTGCAGTAAAATATAAGTAAAAATAAGAAGATTAGCAACACAACAGTGCAGGGGGAAGTGTGTGTGTGTGTGTGTGTGTGTGTGTGTGTGTGTGCGCGCGGGCGCCAGGAGAGCAACGGCACGTTGATACATTTCCCAAAGCTGCATTAAAATTCACCTTGCCCTTTATAGAGATTAAATGTTTTATCAAATCCTCACACCCATAAAATGTGTATTAAGCTGTAACGTTTATGGCGAACAGCCAGTTTGCTGCTGCAGTGCTCAATCTTATCTGGTGCTACGAAATGCCTTTCGTCCCTGCAAATAACACAGCTGGCACTGTTCCGTATTTGCGTGAGCAAGATGGCAAGACAGGCAGCTGGGACTCCTGTATGTGAAGCCACAACCAACCACGCCTCCTCTTCAGATTGAAAGTTGCCAGCAGGTCAGGTCTGGGAGCATTGGCAACCCAGGCAAGCAGAGGTGACTGGAAGCTCCTGCCCATTTAATCACTGTGAAGAAGAGGGCACTTTGGTGGGTACAGCTGCTCATGCAGGCACGGGGCAAGCCTAGGTCTACTGAGATGTCCTTTTCTGATATAACGGAGGTCAACAGAAATGATCTCGCATCAGCAAATGTTCTCAGAATTCACTGTTTTATTACCATTTAAAGTTGGGGTTTTGTGCCTTTAATTTCCCTTTGTCAGTGTGTTTGCTTGTCTAACTCTTCATATTTGCATTTATGTGTCCTGCACTGTACTGAGTCAGTTCCCTTCTTTTTATCAGTTTCCTTCCTTACACCTATTCCACTGAGAGTGCACTAGCAGCTTGCTTATTTGATCTGTATTTAAAACATACATAGGAACATAGGCAGTGGCTTCGTATTGAGATAGAACCTTGGTTCCTCTAGTTTGGTCTACCCTGACCAGTAGTGGCTCTCCAAGGTTTCAGACAGGGGGCACCCCCAGCTCTATGTGGAGATGTTGGGCATTGAACCTGGAACTTTCTCCCTGCAAAGCAGATGATTTACTACTAAGCTATGGCCCTCCCTATTTACCTTGCACTGTTTATTTACAGTCCTCATTGTGTACTTAGCAAATGATGTCTCTATGCAGGAACAGGCCTTTGACCATTGTTCTCATCCTTGCCCCTACTAAATTTGATGTGACACCTTCTAGGTGCCAACACCATGGGGCTGAGGACAGCTAAGCCCCACACCAAGTATGTGGGACGGGGCTGAGAACACACCCCCAAGCATGAGGGGGTGGGCCTTTCTGAGGCAATGGAGGGCCTTGTTGGGCCTCGCAGCCTCCTCCCAATGTGCATGACATCACACGTGTGTGCCCCCCCATGTCACACGGAACTTGACATCTCTGTTTCTCATCTTCTGCACTGATAAAGCAGGAAATATTAGGAAGTCTGTGGTTTCATAGGAACTTGGAGGGAACATGCCATTAATCCAAACTCAAAAGAATCCCCTCTGTAGGGTCTGTTATTCCACATGATCGTGGCTAATCACAAAAGCGAATCCATAATTGTCATTCATGATCAGCTGTAAGAGTGTAGATAACAATCGTACCAATCCTGAAATCCATACTTTGCTTTGTTCATTACATCACTTTCACTTCTCAACAGTAGAATCAATTTTTTCAGAGCTTATAGCTGTTTCACATTAGATGTTCCTTCCCGATCTTCAAGGGCTGCTCTTTTGTTCCCCGATATCCTTGCAAAGCTTCCTCTTTAAGCAGGACAAGATAACATGCTGCCGCTCTTATAAGTCAGTGTCATGTCGCTAGAGACTCTCACACGCTCTCTATGCCAGATTGGCTTTTACAAAAGAAATTGAACTCAATTGCATGTAGTACACATCCCAGGTCTATGATTTTATGGGCAGATGGCTCTTCCTTAGCACTGAGAAGCCAGCATTGCAGCAGTCCACTCACCTAAGAGCCTATCCACACCACATATTTGTATTAGCTTCCTTTAAGGAAGCATGATTCAACATGGAAAGCCTTTTATAAGTGCCTGATTGGAACAGTCACAAAAAGCTCAAGGATATGTGGGCTGCCCACCTCTGCAGCTTCCATGCAGAAAGTCCTTCTCAACTGAACTCATACAGTTTACTTCGCTGTGGGGACCTACCATTTTATCCTCACAACAAACCTGTGAAGGGAGAGTAGAGCTGTCAAGAGCTGCATTTTCCTTGAGCATAATCTCTTGGGGGCACATTATTGAAGGTGGTGATGGAGGAACCAGAGGCAGAAGTCCAGAGCCAAAAGGTGGGCAGAACCACCTCCTTCCTCACTCTATTTCTGCTACTCCCTTTCCACACATTTCCCCCCTTGTTGCCAAGGGCTGTGTATGGTTGACCCCCCAGTCCAAGGGCCACAGGTTGCCAATCCCTAGAGTGGAGAGTAAGAGGGCTACTAGCTCAAGGTTATCCAGTGAGTTTCATGGCTGAGACCAGGTGTAAGAGCCTGTCTCCACAATCTATGCCATCTTCACCTTTTGTTTAGCTAGCCAACGGAGCCCCAATAGATCCTTCCTCCAATCCCCCTTGAGTGCAGGAAGGGGAGGGTGTTTGCAAATTTGTGAGAGGACTGATGTCTGGTGAAACACACAAATCAAGTCCTAAGATTTTTTGGGAAACAGAGGAGACAGGAACCAGCATGGGTGAGAGAATCATGGTCTCCAGATGAACCTGGCAGAGTGGCAAGGTTAAAAATTAGGTTTTGTAAATGATTTGGAAAAATAAGAAAGCTCATCTGTATAGAAGCAATAACAGTAAATGGGGGGGGGGAGTACTGCTGTATATCGTTTTGATGGAGAGTTTTCTTCCATCAGACTGGATGTAAAATGAAATGAATAGCATGCTGCATAATTGAACCCATATAAATCAAAGCCAATGTTTGCCACTAAAGCAAATTATACAGACTTTACCGCCCATGAAGAACAATTAGGAAGCCAGGAAAGACATTTAGATTAGAGAAGGATTGAAAAAAGCAGAACCAAGTTCTCATTCCAGGTGACTGACGAGTTGGCAAGGATAAATGACACCCCCAAAGTACAAGAGACCCCACTTCGGCTGAGTTCTCTTGCTTAGAAAAAAAATATCTAGAAGATGGGTGGGCTTCATTGGTTCCAGCCTAATTCTGGATTCTATGAAGGGCATCTGTCATATGTCCCATTTGTTAATCCTGAGGCTAAAATAGTTAAATAGCTGAAATAGTTCTGAAACTGGTCTGCCCCATCCCATTGCCTCTCAGCCCAACCCCACCCACACTCTTACTGCAAGGCTATGGTGAGATGGCCCCACTACTGTTCTCAGCTTCTTAAAGAACAAGCAATATATAACTCAGGGGTGGGAAATCTTAACCCTCCAGATGTAGCTGTACTGCAACTCCCAGAATCCCCAGCTCTTGGCCACGGTAGCTAGGGCTGGTGGAGTCCAAGACCATCTGGAGAACTTCAGGTTATCCACCTTTTGTATGAATGAAATATTCATATTGATGGGGGAGGGGAGAGAGAGCAGGAGAAATGACAGACTTGGGGTATATGGGTATATGGGAGAGGGTTCCAGCTGAGAATCAGGGCAGAAAAGATGTCGCTGAGCTACTTGAAATCATCCATATGTAAGACACACTATCACAGCTTCTAATTGCCATTTGTCACAGTGACAGGATGAGAAACTGTATACGGAAATGCAGGTAAGTGCTACTGTATATGGATGTCCACTTCATTCCCATTTCTGAGATCAGCAGAAATTCTAAGACTTCCAGGTGTCATAATCTCCATCCTCACATGACCAAGGCTGCTGAAGCCTTGTTGTTTTATAGTCCAAGAATCCCAGAAGTGACAAGGGCTACCACGAAACCACCCATCTTTTCTTCCTCTCTTTTACGTTATGTCTAGAATCCTCGACTGCAGACATGAATCATGTATCCTATATTTGTAAAAGGTTTAGTGGCTAAGCCACACCATGAGGAAAACCTACTGGTCTCTGCACTAAATTCTCAGCAGAAAGCCTTCTCTCTGTTGTAATAGATTTGTGGTCTCCCTTTGTGTGTGGGTATCTATTGACTCAGCACTCACACCAGACAGGCAAGGCTGCAAAATGATTCTTCAAGATAAAACTCACAACTGAGAAACCTTCATGTTATGTACTGAGTTGAATAGGATCCAAACTGCAGCAGTCTGATTGGTCCTAGAACAATAGGATCCAAAAGGCAGCAGTCTGATTGGTCCTAGAACAATAGGATTCAGAATGCAGCAGTCTGATTGGTCCTAGAACAATGCAGCAGTATGATTGGTTGGCAGGAACCACCCAATCATGCTCCAGATAGAAGTGAATCCACAACCTGATTGGCTTACAGTAGAATTCCAGAATTAGCCAATCATGTGCAGCCCATTGTGTAAATAATGTATATAAAGCAGATACTTTGAGGGGACATTCATTCATTCCTCCTCACCACTATGAGCTGAATAAAGAGCATGAAATCACTTTGCGACTCTGAGTATATTTCACTTCATAATCCTTCTGACTGATTATAGAATGTATGTTAATACCACTCCTTGCCCACAATAGATTATGTAACTTGGAGAACATCGATCACCCTCACTTCAGAGGGGTCAGGATGCCAGCCAGCCACAGGCAAACTTTATAATTTTACAGAATTGTGCATTGCATGGAGAAAAGTGGACAGAGAAAGGTGTTTTTTCCCTCCCAGTCTGATAACACTGGAACTTGTGGATGTCCAATGAAGTTGAATGTTGAATTCAGGAGAGGCAAAAGAAAGTTCTTTTCCAAATAGCACTTAGTTTGGAATTCACTCTCGGGGAAGGCAGGGACAACTACCAACTTGGATGGCTTGAAAAGAGAATTACATGAAATATTGCAAAATAGAGAAAGAAGAGAGATTAGTTATGAGATTTAAAGATAATAATTAAAGTAAGAAATGTATATTAAGTGAATAGATTGGAAAATTTTCAGATGTGATTGATGGAAGTCCAAAAAATTTTGTATAATATGTAAAAGTATGTTTAATTATTTGAAAATGATATATTTTTAAAAAACTAATAAAAATTTATAAAAAGGAAAAAGAAAAAAGAATTAGGCAAATTCTGGAGAATAAGGCAATTAATGCCTACTAGCCATGAAACTATGCTCTACCTTCTTCCACGCTCAGAGGGAGAACTGTTTCTGAATGCCAATTGCTGGAAAACACAAAAGGGGAGAGTGTTCTTGCACTCAAATCTTGCTTGTGGATTTTCCACAGGCACCTGGTTGGCCATCAGTGGTGGACCTTTAGGTCTGGAATTTCAGTGGTGCCCTGTGCAACACCAAAATTCAGTGTGTGTGTCCCCACCACCACCTCTTGCGCTCCATATGACAACATGCAACCCCACGGTGCAGACCCGGTGCAACTGAACTGGTCCCACTCCCCTAAATCTGTCTCTGTTGGCCACTGTCAGAAAAGGATGCTGGACTAGATGGACCATTGGCCTGATCCAATAGGCTTTTCATCTCTTCCTGTGTGCAGCCATGATGATGATGATGATGATGATGATGATGATGATGTTATATGCTGCCCATCTGACTGGGTTACCCCAGCCACGCTGGGCAGCTTCCAACAAATAAAAACACAGTAAGACATCAAACATTAAAAACTTCTCTCTTTTTTTAAAAAAAAATAATATTTATTACTTTTAAACCTTACAAAAAGGAGAAAAGAAAAGAAAAAAAAGAAAAAGCAAAAGAAAGAAAGAACAATACAGTACAATATATAAACAATACACAACACAACATTAACACATTAAACAAAACGAAAGCCAAAACAATTTTAAAAAAACACACAACATACCATCTCAATACCCTCTCTTTCATTCCCTTGTTTCATCGACCTCCTCTCACCTCCCTTTTTGTATTCCATTTCTATCAATTATTTCAGCAAATCCTTTCCATCTTTCTCTATTTTCTGTCATATGGTTATCTTAACATATTTTAACCTTATTTTCCATTAATACTATAGTACTTATTTATACTTAATTCATTATAACATTTCTACTAAAGCCATATAATTCCATTCCATCATTTTTCTAACACTCATTAATTTTACATTATTTCTATATATAAACTTTAAACTTTTTCCAATATTCTTCCACCGCCTCTTCTCCCTGGTCTCGGATTCTGCCAGTCTTTTCCATCAATTCCCTATAGTCCATCAACCTGGTGATCTTCTGTCCGAGGCTCTTAACTCTTTTCCAAGTCCCTTCTGCAAGTCTTCTTCATATTTATACATGCACTTTACTTTGTCTTCTCCTGATCTTGTTCTTATTTTCCTTCCTTTGAGGCTGAAGAGTAGATCTCGGGGAAATTCCCACCCAGCAATGTTTTTATTCCTTCTCAACAGGTCAGCCAAATCTCCATAGTTAAAACTAAGATTCAAAAGATATTTCAGGACGTATTTCAAAGTTCCTCCAAATCTGGAGGTCCCCACAACTCCAGTCTCCTCCTGACCCAAGTCCAGGTTCCAAAGGTCAGTAAATCCCTGCATGAAACAATGTATTTCTCTTATTTAACTAGCTGTCAACGAACGATCTATTCACAGTCAATAAGCATTTCCAAAACATCAGTCTTACTAGCAGCCCGTTTCCAGGTTCAGAGCGGTGGTAATTTGACTTTCTTCACTCTCTATCCAACTTTCCTTCTGCAGTCCAAGCGGGGCTCCAATCCTCAAAATCTGACTTTCTCTAAATTCACTCATAAATAGCATCAACTTATAGTCATCAAATTGCATCTGTAAGGCTGGGGCTCTCTCCCTCTCCACTTGTGCTACTTTAGGTTCAACAACAACAACTTTCTCCCCTGCCTTCTCCACAATTTGCCCTGTCAAAGTAGATCCCTGTATCGATTCCTGAATAGTTTCTGTAATAATGTTCACTTTTTGTCCCAAATTAGTCACTTTTTGTCCCAAATTATCAATTTTTATAGTCATCACATCCGTCTTCTTATGGAGCTGTTCCAGTGAATCATTTATCTTACATAATGCAACCACTAAGGCTTCTTCTGTCAACATTCTTAGCGCTCCAAGGTCAGTCCCAGATTCTCACAGTATTTTATCTTGCAGCTGGAAATTCCCCCAGCTCAGCTCATGTAACAATTTCAAAGGCTTCCTCTAGGGGGAAACAATTTCTATTTGTATCAATCCTTTTAAGCACAGTTCAAGCAATAAAGTTAGTTTCAATTTTCAGTTACTTTTACTCCTTTTTAAACGCAGAAGGAGACAATGGAAACAATGTATTTCTCTTATTTAACTAGCTGTCAACGAACGATCTATTCACAGTCAATAAGCATTTCCAAAACATCCAGTCTTACTAGCAGCCCGTTTCCAGGTTCAGAGCGGTGGTAATTTGACTTTCTTCACTCTCTCCTGCAGGCTTACACGATCCAAAATTTCCCCCCTCTTCTCCTGCTTCCAAGGGGGGTTTAATAATTTTAGCCGATGGAAGTTTAATCCTTTACGAAAGGCTTTCCAAGACTTTAGCTTGCAGCCTCTTTGCTTCAGTCTATTTACAAAAGTGGAAGGCGGACTTCCTGTTTGAAACCTCCCCCGTTTCGGTGCCAAATTAAGACGTTTAAAAATCCAATTTTCCGTTCTACTCACGGGTAGTTGTTTTAAAATCAAATTGTCCACAGGAAAAAGTCAGCGCTCTCCAGCAACAGCAATGTGGCTTCACTCCGTGAAAGAAGCAGTCAATTCAAAGCACCGCGCCACTCACCCCACATCGCTCCGGATCCCCGAAACTGGGTTTCCCCGCGAGTAGGGGAGGCGCAAAAGGTGCCAGCCGAATCCCACATTCACAGGCTTCTCCCACCTGTGATTTTTTGTGGGTCCCCGCCTTCGCCGTGGCGGCCAGACCCTAATTTCCACGAAGTAAATTCCTCCCGATCAGAGGAATTCCGCCATTGTCCGGAGGCGCCAACCCAGAAGTCCAAACATTAAAAACTTCTCTATACAGGGCTGCCTTCAGGTGTCTTTTAAAAGCCAGATAGTTGTTTATTTCCTTGACATCTGGGAGTTCCACAGGGCAGGTGCCACTATCAAGAAGGCCCTTTGCCTAGCTAGGAAATAAAACCGCTACTGAAGTATCCTTCTAGGATTCAGCATCTAAGGGTTGTGCCATCCTTTCCTAAATTAAAGCAGCAAGCAATAATTCCTAATAAAAGTGGTCAGTAGTGCAGAGCCAAAGCTAGATTTAAGGGAGTTCTCTGGAAAGAGCCCTTCCATTGGTTTCTTCTTGTGTTGGTGGGCTCCTGGCAGATTTATCTGGACTGTATGCACACCAAATATTTAAAGCACATGACTTTCCCCAAAGCATCCTGGGAACTGGAGTCTATTAAGGGTGCTGGGAATTGTAGCTCCATAAATGGCACTGCATTATTTAATCCCCTTTAATTGCACAAACCTAGAGTTTCAGTTTGTGTTTGAATCCCTCTTGCAAAATTGTGACAGCTTTGTGGTGACTCCTGTTCAGAATTAATGCCTGCAAAGGGCTCTGGTCCACCTACATTAAATAAAAGCAATATCTATCTTTCATATTTCTGTATATATCAATAGCCTCCCTTAATATTTTTAAGATTCTGTGTCTAAATTACACAAGACAGCCCACTAATGAAATTGAAATGAAGTTTGGTGCCGAGATATCTAAAAAGCAGATTTTTCAGGTGAACCCAATAACCAAAAAATATAGCACTTTAAGGTCCCAGAGGAGCAATAGCTCCATGATAATGTTTGCAAATTGCAAGACTATGTTGTCAAAAAGAATAGTAAATTGGTTTTTCCATGAATGATAGCTTTCGATGCTGAAATGAAGCACAGCAGGTAGAGAGATCTTTCCCAGATATCAAGCAACATTGCTCAATCATGCATTAAATGAAAGTTTCATAAAGCCATGAGCTGCACCGGTTGGCAGAGATGACCTCAAATAGCTGCAAGAATCTTTGGAGCATTTCCCACTAATTTTTTATATCTTTGTAATGGAAGAACCTGAATTTAGTTAGGGCTCAACAATGAACTGTATATCAGCCTAATCAAATCCTGCAAGATCGGCAGGCAGAGAGCTTTGCAAAAAAGCAACTCAAAGGGAGGAAAGGGATTATTTGCAAATACAGCTCAGGGGTTTGATAACCCTGATGTAAAATAAAAATGTGTCAGAAGAAGAAGCGGGGGTTGCATTCTACAGAGATATAGCACACAGGCAGCCCTATCATCAACAAACAAACTGGGCCTAGCTAATGTGATTTAAACTGCTAGAGTGTCATTTAGGGGTTTTTTTTGGAATAAATCTATTGAAAAGCAAGAGCTCAGATGTGGCTTACCATTTGTAGATAAAAGGCCCAGTCTCTAGGAGCCGCATGTTAGCATATCCCACAACCATCCATCTTGTTTTTTGTGTAAGAACATGGTGGCCATTTGGGGCACCATGATCTCATGCTATCTCACCCCAGAAAAGTGTTTGTTTTAGTGGTCACATCCACTTCTAGCCATACTGCTGGGTCTTGTAGTTTTTTAATCTTTACTCTGGAAGAAGAGGAGGAGGAGTTTGGATTTGATATCCTGCTTTATCACTACCTGAAGGAGTCTCAAAGCAGCTAACCTTCTCCTTTCCCTTCCTCCCCCACAACAAACACTCTGTGAGGTGAGTGGGGCTGAGAGACTTCAAAGAAGTGTGACTAGCCCAAGGTCACCCAGCAGCTGCATGTGGAGGAGCGGGGAAGTGAACCTGGTTCACCAGATTACGAATCTACCGCTCTGAACCACTACACCAAACTGGCTCTCTATGCAAGCACCATAGAGGTTGGCACAAAGGAGCAGGCACCTCTCAGCACATGCAGGCAACTACGAAGGAGCAGGAGAAGAGGGCATCTGCTCAGAGCAAACTGATGCTCCAGCTAACTTTCCCTTGCTCTGCCACTCATAGCGCATCAGCCTTTCTCCTTCCTAACTTCTCTTAACATGTAAAACCAGTGCGAAGAAACGCAGCAGAGACTGGTAAGTATGTTCTAATCAGCAGTGCTGGCCTGCCCATGAGGCAGACTGAAGCAGCCGCCTCAGGCAGCAGATTATCACGGGGCTGCACCCCCTCTGGCACTGCCACCAGGGTCACATGGCAGTGGCACCTTCTAGTGGATTTTTATTGGTTTGGGTTTTTTTAATTGCGTTATTGTTTTTGGTTTGATTTTATATGTTGTGGTCTTGTCTGTGAACCACCCTGAGACCTCTGGATATAGGGCAGTGTATAAATTGAATAAATAATAAAATAATAATGAGATCTCAAAAGATCTTGCCAGAAGACCAGAAGATCTTGTCACATGACCCTGGAAAGCGAGGCTGTGGCAGGGAGGCAGCAGGGGAGGTGGCAACTTCCCATTTTACCTCAGGTAGTGAAACAGGACAGGACAAGATGGCCCACTTAATCAGCAATGAATGGTCCCAAGTTCTCCAGAGAACTTGGTAAAGAAAGAAAGAAAGAAAGAAAGAAAGAAAGAAAGAAAGAAAGAAAGAAAGAAGACTGATATAGAGAATTGAACTCAAGACTGGGGAAATCAAAAACTGAGAGAAAACAACATTGACAGATTCAGCCATTCCTACGGGATGGGGAGCAGTATTTAAGCTCTTTCTCCTTTACCATTTCTCCAGTCTAAACCCCCCTCCTCTTCGCTATTAGGTCTACAAGGAGGGAAGCAGTGCTGAGGAGTCCCTTCCTCCCAGTGCTGCTTTCCCAATATTCCATCAGCTGCGCTGGGACTGTGACTTTGGTTAAAAGAAGAGGGAATCCTAAATCACAGATCTGCACATGACTCAAGACCATCTGGTCTACAGACTTTGACTGAGCACTGGAAAGAAATTTCCAGACAGATGGAGGTAGAATCATAGGGTTGCCATTGGTTATGGTCCCGCTGATCATTTTTACTCTCCTGCTGTAGTCTCCCTCTGGTCAAATGGCAGGTTTCTGTTGCACTTTGAGCAATAGTTGGGAGAAGCTGAAACTTGCTCCCAGCAGCAAAGCTAATGTGGCCGGGGGGGGGGGGGGAGGAAGGCCGGGCTTCTGCACTTTTAGTTGCACATTTCAGCAGTTCGGCATGCAGGAGCCTGACCTGTTTTTCTTTTAGCCGCTGTGAGCCCAGCCCACACTGCTACAAACGGATGTGTAGCATTGAGTGCGAGTATCATCTTGGCTGAGGTGTGAAACATGCAGACACACTTCCCTGCACACATACAACCACTATGCCTTTATGCTTTTAAATGTTTCACAAATGATTGTGCAAAGATGTACACTTAGCAAGATACTTGCACCACCACAAACCCTCTTCCTTCCCTTTAGCGTACTGCTGTTCTGCAGTTTTCTCTTGAATGCGCAGTGTTAATGCCAGATGCCATCTAGATGGCACTTGAGGGGAGGGGAGACGGAAGGAGTGAAGTGGTTCAGGTTTTGTTGAGCGGATGTTGACTCATGAAGAGCTGAAAATGAGGAAAAAAGCCTGAGATATAGCCAGATCTCTTACTAAATCTCAATTCAAAGTGCTATTCGATAGCCCTGCAGAAAACTGTGAGTGGAAACTGTACAGGGGATTCAATTAGCAGGCATTTAGTCCTATTATGCTGCACACCAGTGAACCTATCCACTCTAATTATTTCCCCAGGCTTAAGCATGGTACACTCTAAAGCACATGGGGTCAGGGACACGGTGGGGTTTTTTCCTTTCGGTAAATTTATGCTAGAATGGGCCCATGTGGGGATGATGAAGCCTTACTGCTCTGAACTTTGCAAAATATGGATCTGAATTCAGAACTGTTCCTTCATTTCCCAATTTCACTCCTGCAAAATGCTTTATCTATGGTTCCCACAACCCTTTTTGGACACTCAATCCAGTTCCCTTTATTAGTGAGGAAAGGGGATGGAATAAAGCTCAGAATGCATGAATTTTGCCAGATGTATACATTTCCAGTTTCCCTACAAGAACTTCATGTAGAAAAAGCACACAGAGATTTGACAGTGGCCTCGTCCGTTGACAAGATAATAGGAACTGTTGTGTATGTTTTTCATAACTTAGCCTTTCCCCCACTTAAATGGTTTTGTAATGCACTTAGACAGTTGACCTTGGTCAGATTGCTCATTTGCATTACAAATGCCTCTCCTTTCTATTCCATGTGTACAGGAGGGATGTTCAGATAAACATCTCTCACCCATTGGGGGAGTGCGGAAGGTCATGCCCAGGAGTAACATGCTCACTGCCAGCTCACACAGTGGTCTTGCCACCTGGGTCTTTGTCATACATGAAGGCGAGTTGTATACGTGTTTGTTGGGCCAATCAGGACTTCCCTTGCATGGAGGAGCACATGCATACCTATGCACATGTGGCTTCATGCATGCAATCCACTTGATACATACAATTGTGTATCATCTGACCCGTCTACTGCAATTATTAAGTTTGCAGATGACATCACCATAATGGGTTTAATAACAGGTGAAGACAAATCAGCGTATAGAGGGGAGGTCCAAAAAATATCTACATGGTGCCTAGGGAACAACTTGCACCTTAATATCAGCAAGACAAAGGAGATGGTGTTGAACTTTCGGAGGAAGAAAGGAGAACAAGCCCAGCTGTACATTGGGGAGGGCTGTGTGGAGAGAGTCTCTTCCTTTAAATTCCTAGGAGTTTATCTCAGTGAAGACCTCACTTTGAAAATCAATACAACCCAGGTGGTTAAGAAAGCCCAACAGAGACTCCATCTCCTCAGAGTATTGCGAAAGAATGATGTCAGTCAACATTTGATGATCTCCTTCTACCGGTCCTTTCATACTGCATCACGGTATGGTACGCTGGTTTAACATCAACTGATAGGAAGTGCCTACAGAGGGTGGTGAATACAGCACAAGATATTAAGGGCTGCCCCGTGAATCCGCTGGATGAAATAGTGGAAGAACGTTGCCTCAGAAGAGTGAGGAAAATTCTCAGGGCACTTTCTTGATCTCCTGCCCTCAGGCAGAAGATATAGAAGCATGATTAGTCGCACCAACAGGGTAAAGAACAGCTTCTATCTGTGGGCTGTTAGGCTGATGAATGAAAAGATAACAACAGGCTTTTGGGTTTGGTGGGTGTGCGTCAGTAAACGAGGGGAATTAAGACTAAGAGAGCTAAGAGCCGAGTGGGGGGTGCTCATGCAATCTCACTGTATACAAGTTGTACAAGTGACAATAAAGTATTTCAAATAAGGGCCTTCACGCTTTTCAAATCATGCTGTCCTGCTCACAGATTAGTAAAGTTCAGTCATTTTCCCCAACGCTTGCAGTTCATGCTTAATCAAAGACGCTAACCAACATTAGCCATGCAGTGCAGGCTGAGATGCACAGTGAGCCTGTACACAAACTCCCAATGGGTACAGCTTCAAGGAGCTTCAGCCTGATGGCTACATTATGCAATGTTTCTCTGAGAAGGACAAAGCTGCATGCTAATTCTGAATGCATGCAACAAAACCCCACCAGCAGCCACTTCTGTTGAGGGAGGGAGAGGGAGAGGGTGGGCGCTTCAGCGTGGGACAATTGGGAGTAGAAAAGTGGTGGGAGGGAAGGGGTCCTTCCATCTTTTCTCACCCGTATCGCTTTTCCACTACAATACCTTTCCCCTAAGCTTTTCTCATTTTTCTATTAAGCTGCTCTTGCATTGGTAAACACATGACTGGAACACTGTGAAGAGAAAAACAGCTTGCAGTGCAATATTCAGAAGCAAAGTTAGCAATATGGGAGAGGGTTAAGCACTCAACCACTCATCATCCATTACAAATTGCCCTCTTCCAAAGCAGCTTTCCCCCAATGTTGTGGTACACATGTTTGCAGGTAACACGTCGTTCTGCAATAAGAATTTAGAACTTCAGAGAGTGACACAGCTGACATTCGTTAGGTCTGAATGACTGTTGCAGTGAGAACAGAGCACAGCATGGTCACATTCTGTCCCCCTCAAGATAACTTGGAATGGCATCTCACCAGCTCCCCTGTTTTGCTAAATATATAGTGACGAAGCCAGCCGTCACAATGGCGCTTGTTTAGCATAAAATAAAGACACAGAGAGCCAGCAATATTTCCATGGACGGAGGGCAGCTCATTCAGACTTCTTCTCCTCTCCGGTCACTTTTTATTGTCCTTTGTTCTCCCCAGCCGCATGGCTGCATTCCAATGTCTCACGTTACCTCATCCGGTCATGGCTTTCCCCCCCCCTCGCCCCATTGGTCAATCACTGCTCAGAGGAAATACAACTCCTTTTAAGGTCAATACATTCTAATACATTGTAAGGCACGGACATGCTGGTCACCGAGGTCAGCAAGGCACCAGGTGGCGCTAGAAGCCTTTGCCATGACTTCCTGGCTCCCACATGCCCTCTTTCTTTATATTTTAATCAGAATCATACATATCAGTACCAATACGGTTATATCGAGAGCGATAGGCGACTCTTGTGAGACCGGAAGCGGGCCGCGGACTGGAGAACCATGCAGTACACATAGAAATTAAAGAAGGAATACATTGTATATAGCAACACAAAATAATGCAAATAACTACTATAATAATCACTATAATCAATAAATGTCGAAGCCAACTTCCATCCGGAAGCCAAGAATATAAGAATTCTGATTCCAAGCTGCATGGTAGGCTTCCTTTCTAGTTTATTAGCCATGCACTGGTGTCGCTTCTATAGCACTGAGATTGGTCACTTTATGTTCCTGTAAGAGAACAAGAGCTATTAAACATGAATTTCAATGTATATTGACAGTTTGGATATATGCCCCATGATTCTTTCCCCTCTTTAATTTGAAAACAAATGGGGGCAGGCATACACACCCAACATTTAGAAGCATGCAATAAACTGGTAAACTTAATCATATCTTGTACAAAAATATTATTCCTCCATATCTTATGATAATTTTCTCCCCTAAAAGTCTTATTCAACAACGCTGATCTTGTAGTTCGAGAGTGGCTGAGCCGTGGATACTGCCAGCCAGAGTAGGATTCAGGCGACAGCTGCTTGCCAGCCGATAAGGTGAAATATGGTGGTTTCAACTGGACTGTGTCGGCTGCTTCTCTTCCTTGTATAACGGTGCAGCAAAGGATGGCAAGGCAAATGGTTAGGAAGGCAAACACTGCCAGATGCAGCTCGTGTGCAGCACCTCTAGGTGGCGCATGCGGAAAGGTTTCGATGCTTCATTCACAAAATGCTGACAAAGTGTAGGGGATTTCCGCATGCTGTGAGGCAGGACAACCCACTGATATCGCTGGGTGGGTTGCAAATTGTTATATACTGGCAATGTAAAAGCAAAGCGTTCCTGTCTGCTGGAGCCAGTGGGATGAAGATGGTTCAATGTGGCCGAAAGTCAATTGTTCAGAAATAAGCTGTTCAGAACCAAGATGGTGCCATTGCTGCGGATTTTTCTTTTGGTGGAGGCCATTGTTCTACCCACACTGAGGTATCGGTGATCTTGGTTTGCCACACTGGAAACGTTGTATCGATGGCTACAGGCTGGTTTTTATTTTGCGCTGCCACCAGCAGATGAGCTGCTGTACCTACAGACTGACAAATGCGAAGCATGGCTGCTGTGTCTGTGGCAGGATTGTGTATTATCGGTTGTAACGCAACCTTACAATCCTCATTTGCATTTTCAAAGGCCAATTGTTTGATAATTATTTGTTTGGCTTCAGGATTTTCAATTTGGCTACTCACTGCTGTAATCAGCCTGTCCATAAAGGAAGAATATGATTCTCTAGGTTCTTGTCTGATTGAACCCCACCTGGACTGGATACTGGTGGGTTCCGGGATTTTTCTCATTGCTTGTTGAGCAGCAAGAGCAGTATCCCTCAATAAGATCTGCAGCAGTGTGGCTTGTACTGAAGCCTGAGCAAAAGGCCCACGCCCCATCACAGCATCCATCACATCTGCGAGGGTAAGATTAGGATTATTCCCTCTTGCTTGTTGCAGTAAAGCAGGAGCATAAGCACGACAGGCGATTTCCCACTCATGGGCAAACAATACACCAGCTGATGGGGGCAAAACTGTACGTGCCAAAAGCTTGATGTCATCTGGCACCAACAGCTGGGCTAATGTGGCTTCCAAAAGAGCCTGTGTGAATGGGGCTTGAAGTCCATTTGTCCTTACTGACAGTTGTAGCTCTTTCAAGATTTTAAAGTCAAAAGGTTGGTGCTGGGCTTGAGTTCCTGCTGGAGCACCAGCAGGGGGCACAATAACAGGGAATGCCAATAGTCAATTTGGAACCTCCAGATGCTGTGGATTACAAACCCTCCAATTATCCCTGGACATTGGCTAAACTGGGCTAGTGGGAACTGTAGTCTGAAACATCTGGAGGGCACCAGGTTGGCAAAGGCTGTCTTTACCTATGCTATACCTGGCTTTGAGCCAGAGGAAGGGCTGTGGTGGAGCACATCCTTTGCATGCAGGAAGTTCCAGGTTCAGTCCTACATATTCTCACAAGTTGTCACAACTGACAAGAGTCACAACTGTTCACATTTCAGTTGCCAACTAACTAGAAGGAAGTGCCCTGAAACCACAGTGGTGGTACATCTAGGGCTGGACCTCAGGGCTGATGCTCACATTATTTTATTATCCTTTTCTACAACCAAATGCTGCTTATTCCCAAGCAAATATATGAGACAGCAGGAGCAAAGTTCATTTTCTTCCTGAAGTCACAGTGGTGCTATAATTTCAGAGAGCTGGAAATGCTAAATTGTGCATGCTCAGAACCTTACTTTTTTTTATCATGTTTGGCATGCTGTTTTCGTGTAGAATCACAAACTCAGGAAGGGTGGGGGGCGCTTCAACAACTCAAATAATGCACACGGGCATCTAAAGATCTAAAGACCATTAGGTTTGGGGTCTAAAATTACCAAGTTACCCCACTGCTAGCCTCCTCCCATGCCTTGAATGGTGGCCTGATCTGCAGAAATGAGCAGGGAAAGCTCTTCACAGCATGGAGAGAAACAAGATCGCCTGCCCTTCAAACCATTGCTAATGACACAGCTACAGGGACCAGCTGAAGTGTTGGCAACCCTAATTAATATTCCAAACTGAATTGCACATTTAAAACAGGCACGTTGAGAAGCCACGGAAGATAAAGTTACAGAGTTTTCCTCTTGGTCATTAAGAAAGCAGTAAAGCATCTCTGTCCATATGCTTCAGAAGTTCCACTCGGTAAAGCAGAAGGAAGTGACCTCAGCCCCGATGTAAGATCAAGCAGTCCAGTGACTTCATCAGAGCAGTTCTGGTGCTCATCTGCAGCACAGAGTGACTATGCCACAGCACTGCCTATGATCCTCTAGGCTGCAAGCTGAATGAATTCTGCTGGGAAGAGGGGAAAACTGGGTGGTATTCAACTACGTTTTACTCAGAGCAGAACCACAGAAAACAATGGCCCCGATTTACTCATGTTCATTCATTTCAATCAATCTACTCTGAGTAAAATTTAGTTGACTGCCACCCTTTATTTCTCTCACACACAACAACTAGTTACAGGTAGGTAGCCGTGTTGGTCTGCCGTAGTAGAAACAAAATTAAAAAATTCATTCCAGTAGTGCATGCATACTTCTTCATACTTCTTTTGTGTGCATGCATACTTCTTCAGATGACACTTCTTCACACTTCTGTGAAGTGTGAAGTGCATGTACACTTCTTCATGCATGCACATGAAAGCTCATACCAATAACAAACTTAGTTGGTCTCTAAGGTGCTTCTGGAAGGATTTTTTTTTTATTTTGTTTCGACACACAACAACTGACAGTGTGTTTTGGGGGGAAATGTTTACCTTCTTCAACAGAGCAAGAACAACCTCAGCTTGTCTCAGCCCCTTGGTTTCCTTCCCCCTCCTTTTTCTGCACCTTTTCCCAGCTCTGCAATATCAAATTTGGGGTGCATCAACCAGAATGGCACTTGATACAGCAGATGCACCTTGAACCCCTTTCATACATTCAGTGAACATATGAAGGGGGGTCACAGGATCAGAGAGAGAGTCCTCCTCCCCCAGCCTATGCTTGTTACTTTCTAAGGTACAAAGAGAGGCCTATGACTGTACAGTTGCACTTAAATAGCCATATCTTCAACGTAAAGTTATGTAGGTTGTGGGAGCGAGCGGAATGTGGCCACAATCCCATTCTCTCACCCCATGCACATTAATTTAATGTCTGGAAGGGATGGTGATGAATCAGTAATTCCTGTCTTAGCTGCCTGACCACCACATATGAAATGTTGTGGGGCAGAAAAATGTCAATTGCTGGACCCCAAATGGCAGCAAATATGCGCTGAAATTCTTGGAGACTTCCTCCCCGGAAAATCTGTGATGAAATGCCTGCACTCCAAATACATTAAAATTTCAAGCATGAAAACTGCAGTTGGCATTCCCCATCCTCCCAAATGCTATATGATTATCCTTCGGTATTAAGCACCCTAATGTCAGGGGATGGCTTTCATTGAAATGCAGTCTATGTTCCTTCCTGTATCCAAACCTTTGGTCCTGCCTCCTTGCCATTTCATTCTACTGTGTTCAGCCTTGTGTGGGAAGGAACAGAGGAAATGGTTGCAGCTTTTTTAAAAAAACAACAACAACCAAAACCTATTTTAGCAACTCTATCAGCGTGACAGTGACATATATGAGATTACATACACAATTAACACATCCTAATTATCAGCCTGATGGATTAAAAGCATTGATAAGTGTTCTCATCCATGACCTTGTCTGACGCAAGATATTGATCTGCCTCACATTTTGTTTGCATGCAGCAACTATTCCTCTCAAGCAAGAGAGAAATGGCTTCTTCCTCCCTCTCCCAAGAGAAGCGTTTTGCGGATTGTAGCTGCTAAATCAAGACACACAATTTTTCTTCTCTCTTTTCTTCCAAAAATGACGCAGGCCAAAGCACCGCGTCTGCGCATGCATGCGGAGTGGTTTTGAGCTTCTGTGCATGTGTGAGCGGCAAACCCGGAAGTAACCCGTTCCGGTATTTCTGGGTTTGCCATGGATGTTCACCAGAATGGACGCAAACGGAGGCAGACGCCGCAGGACGAGGTTTGACTGTATTGTGAAAACTTTAACAGAAATGTCTGCAAAAACAAAAAAAGACATACCATTTTCCATTTGGACTCTGTACACATCAATGACTTAAAACACAGTGAAATCATTTTCCTCACGGCATTTCATGTCGTGCTATGTTGCTTTACACACACACCAGAGAGGGATCAGGAATGTCTTCACCTGAAGCGCATTACAGTACCCAGGCTGTTTTTCCCCACACCAGCGAGCCCCTTGAACTCCTACTCCATGTAGCTGTCATCTGCGCATGCACAACAGCTGCCTCCACCGTACATGCCTCAGCTTAACTGCAAAGTGAATGTGGCTTACATTTTCAAATCGGATGGAAGCTGGTTTGAGGGAAAGTGCATCAAGCAGCAGGAATTTTCAAAAAATGACAGGATCAGGGCTGTCTTAAACATATGCGGTGCAGGGGTGCAAAGATGCACCCAGCACGTGCCCTCCCCTGGTTGCCCAGTCCCAGGCTTGCAGGAGGGTGGAGCCAGTCACCTCAATGTCTCGCTGGCTCAGTCACCCCCAAACTCGTGGCGCAGAGCCGCCCGCAGCAGAAGAGCCCGCCGCGGCACTCCAACTGACAGATGAGCTCTTCCCTGGATTCAACTCTCGGGCCCCGGACTCTCGGCCTGGCGCCCCTGAGAGCCCTGCGCCCGGGTGCCCCGCACCCCAAGCACCTATGGGTAAGAGGGCCCTGGACAGGATAGATGTGGATTGTGGCCAACGCCATTGCTGGGAGCCATGACGCAGTCCCTCCAAGTGTCCCTATTTTCAAGGGACAGTCCCAGAACTACAGAAGCTGCTTAGTTTCTGATTTGATCCCAGAATATCCTGCTTTTCTTTAGGACGTCCCTATTTTCGCCAGAGAAAAGTTGGAGGGGATGCGGGAGGTGAGAGGGCTCATCTGGTTGGCCACTGTGAGAACAGGATGTAGGACCAGATAGGCCACTGGTGGCAATAAGTTCACCATCCCTGCCTTACAGCTTCCTGAGTGATCTACTTTGGAAGTGTGGGGTGCGGGAAGAGCTATACAGTGATAATAGTAAAGGCTTTGTAGTTTTAAAATCACCTGGTCGTCAGCGGAAGTGTGTGTGTTCATGTATGCTTCCCCCCAAAAAAAACTGCTCTGATCATTAGACCCTTCATAAGAAAGGAGAGCAGATGGGTCCTTTTCGTTGTGTCTGAAAAGAGATGTCATTGAATAAAGATGTTTTAATAGAGATGTCTGATGTTTCATTGTTCTCCCCTGGTGTAGAACAAGCTGTTTCTTGCATTGCAGGGGATGAGATAGAGAGGGTTTCATAAATGCAAAGGCGCCTACCTATCTCCATGATGCCTTGAGTTTTCCTGTTGCTGCAAAAACCATTATCATACATTTCTTTGTTGGCTTGGCAGCTGAGGTCAAGCAAACGGAAGTTTGGGGTTTTTTAAGAGTTATGTGTTAGCCATTTCAACAGAGTTGTAGCGGAATGTTTCATCATACAACAGAACCATTGCAGCCCAATCCAAACCATGTGTACTCAGAAATAAGTCAAACTGATGTCAACGAGACTTGCCTTTAAGTATTTTATCATTTATTCATTTAAAGTATTTCCATGTCACCTTTAAGAGTGAAAACTCTCTTGTGGCAGTCTCATTGAAAGCTGTAACATTCAACTAGCAATTCTTTCCCTGTTGAACATGTTGTGTTAAGAGCTTTCTATGTTCACTGCAAAATGCTGCAAAATGGCGGCTGTTAAAGGCTACACACTACCTTGAATCTGGATGGCTGTCAGTGGTGGAGGGGTGAGCCCAAGTCTCTGTTTTTTCCATCACTGGAATAGACACATTGAGCCTATGCAAGTGAAGCTACCATGCACCAGAAGCTACCATTCCGTGTTACAAGAACCCAAATAGCAACAAATACCATTCACACACAATGGATTTTGGAACAAGTCCAAAACAATCCAATGGGAGGGATTCTGACAGGGCCCTAGAGTCCTCCTGCCTCCTTCCCAAAGCCTAGGTTAGAGCTTTCCCAGCGTTGGGAAGGAGCTGGTATGGCTCTAGGACCCTGCCAGAGCCTCATGCATGCAACCCAAAGCCCAGTGCCTTGCTTAGCCAACTTTGGGGAAACAGTGCCAGGGCTGGGGGGCATCAAATTTTGGCCTTGCTCCCCCCCACACACATGACAAGGCAGTGTGTGTCCTGCTCGTTCTGTGTCAAAGTACTCTTGCGGCCTACTTGGTATGAAAAGTTGGGCTGCCCTGGGCTAGACTCTACTGTCTAGATGGATAAATAGCCTGACCTGGTTCAGTAAGAGCATCTATGAGAGTTGCAATTAGAAGATATGAAACCTGGACATCTGAGGTAGCTCTTAGTACATAAAAGTCATCAGGAAATTTTATTTCTGTAATCAAGAGAGGGAGCCAGAACATCCCCTCCCTTGTTTTTATTCTAACACACTGTGTTACCTCTGGAGAAGTCTGTTAACCTCGTTGCTCTATTTAGTTGTAATCGCTGTTCATGAAGCAGACTCCAGATGAACAGTAATGCTTGCTGAGAAAGGAATCTGTCCCATATAAGAGGATCACCATATGTCGCCACTCATAATTAAGCTGAGCTCGAATCCTGGCAAGATGGAGGCACTGCGGGCGAGTTGTTCTCATGTCCAAGAAATTGGTCAATTGCCTGCCCTGGAATGGGTTGCACACCTCTGTGCGACCACATTCACAATCTGGAGGTTCTTCTGGATCCAACTTTGTCACTGGAGGTCCAGGAAGCCTCAGTAGATAGAAGTACCTGTTACCAGCTATGGCTACAGCCATTCCAGGACCAGAAGAGCTTGACCACAGCAGTTAAGGCATTGGTGGCATAAAGACTAGATTACTAAAATGCACTCTGTGTAGGGCTCTGACAGGAGAAGGACCCTGTCAGCATATCACGCCTCAGCTCAGAGATTGGCCGATTTGCTACCAGATCAAGCTCAAGGTGTTATAGTTCGTGTAGTCCTTAACAACTTGGAACCAGTTTATTTGTGGAATTGCTTTAACCCATATATGCCCAGTGTGGAACTAGGACTGTTATGGGTGCCATATAATACTTGCATTCTCTCCAACATTTCTCTGATGAAAATAGGGACATCGCATTCCACAATGATAATTTTACTATTTAGACCCCACACATCTTACTGGGTTGCCCCAACCACTGTGAGCAGCTTCCAGCTTATATAAAAACATAATAAAACATTAAACATTATTTTTTAAAAAACTTCCCTATACTGGATTGCTTTCAGACAGCTCAGGGGTCGGAAAACTCCATACCCTCCAACATTTATCCAATGAAAATAGGGATGTCCTAAGGAAAAGCAGGACATTCTGAGATCAAATCAGAAACTGGGACAGCTTCTCTCCATCAGGGACATCCCTGGAAAACAGGGGCAATTGAAGGGTCTGTACTCGTTCCACATTTGTAAGAAAGTGTGACAGTGCCTGCACTTTGGAACATAAAGCACCTAGCTCTGCTGTACTCTTTCCGGTGCCTGCTCCCATTTTTTTTATTATTTTTTTTGTTTAGGCAAGCCTACCCAGACATGCTGAATGCTGTCGTGGGTTTTAATCTGGTCTTCAGTTTACCAATGATTTTAATAATCTTTGAATTGTTTCTGTTTTTAACTGCCTTTGATTGATAATGTTAACGTTTGGTGTTTGCTTTAGTAAAACACTTAGAGTTTTTAGTACAGTCAAGTGATATAAATTTTTTTGTTGAATGTATAAATAAAATAAAATTCAAAAAAAACTGGGAGGAGACTAAGGTGTTTTAGAGCAGGCTGTTTGCTTGTACTTTCCATAAAGACTTTTGAAACCTGCCTCCAGTTTAATCAGACTGAAGCAGAGCATAATAATGTCCGTGGTTAAGTGACATTATTTGGAAGGCAGAACATCTCTGTACTTATTAGTGAGCAGAGCTCCCACTTAGGCTTTTAAAATGAGCTATAGTGCTGCATGTGGTCTCCAAGTACCAGAATCAATTGTACTTTTGTGTTATGAGCCCACATGCATGATTGTCGTCTTGCTTATTAAGCTGTTATCAAGTGAACAAACATCAAAGCATGACTAACAAATGACATGGCAAGACAGAATATCGCTGATTCATTTGCACCTGTTCCTTTTCTATGGGGCGAAGTGACAATTTTGCTGTGACTAAGTTGATATATTCCAACACAAATTTGTTCCAACACAACCTCCTCATGCTCCGTTCTACAACCAAATTCCTGTGTCAGATCCAGGGCACGGCGTTCCATTTCAGTCTGAATCCTACTCAAACTGACGGGGAAGAAATTGGGCTCAGGTCTCATTTAAAGGTGAACCTACCTAATTTGAACTTTTTTAAACAATACAAGAACCAAATTTGCACTTCTCTGAATTTTCCAGGGCAGCTCCCCCATTATGGAATGTGTACAAAAATTCATATACTGGGGTGAAAGTCTATTAAAAGGCATTTATTCATGAAAGTAACTTTTACATATGCATTATTTTGGAGAAAATTGCTGGCAAAAATGCATGCAAACATGTCTATATTTGGAGAAATTCTCACTAGAATGATGAAGAATTTTTATGAGGATTTTTTAAAAAAAGAAAATAACAGCTTATGTGGAAATGTGGAGAGCTGAATTTAAGATTCAGAAAAATGAGAAACAGAGACACTGAAATGGACAAAATGAAGAGTGGAGTTGCAAGGCCTCTTTAAAGCGCTTCTCAAAAGTGCTGCTTGCCCACTGCTGCCACCCACCTGTTCTTGTGAGAATTGCACAAAGTATTTCAAGCAGTGCTTTTGAGCAGGACCAGGAGATATTACAGCTAGAAAGCCCTTCACCCTTGGGGCATAGCTATGTGATGCAAGCATACCACTATTTGACTGGGATGGAGCTCTAAAAATGAGAAACACACAACTGGAAAGTGGTGATATCACTTTCTGCTCAGACTAGCACTTTCCACATGGATAAAACCACAGAGGGATCTATCAGAACTAGCCTTGGCTTGCAAATTCCTGCTCTCTTTTACAGACCACATCCTGATGGAAAGAATAAATATGGAAATATATCACATAGTGGAAACTGCAGTTCCTCACCAAAGGCTCCTGAATAAACTTGGTTGTCATGGGAGAAGTGGAGGGGTCCTCTTATAGATCGGTAACTGCTTTAAAAACTAGGCAGTTGTGAATAGAAATTTATGGGCAATTTTCCTAATGAAAGGAAGCAAGCTGTGGTGGCTCTTAAGGATCTGCCTTGGGAACAACTTGAGGATAAGATAGTGTGTTAGCTACATATGCAAATAACATCAAATTATCCAAAACAGTGGATACCAGGGCTTTTTATCAGCTGGAGCTCAACTCTGGCACCTCTCTGGTGGGCGCCACTGCCATTCTAAGACAACAAGGCAGAAGTTCATAGTGAGCTCCGTCACCTTTTTATAGAAAAATAGCACTGGTGGATACCCACGTACGTTACAAATAGCTTCAGAAGGAAGTCTCCAAATTAGATGAATAGGATATCACAGAACAGGCAGGTGATCAGCAGTTTAACTGGCATTAAAGGCAAGCAAGCAAATTCATGTAAGGCGAGTTTATCAAAATAGTCTTGAGAGTTCAGAACCATCACATGCAGAGGCAGAGGTGCCACCTCCCTCAGACAACGCCACTTCTGCAGACCCACCCCAATGAGGGAGGGGGTTCTTCCCATTTCTAAACAAAACAAGTAGGAAAGAGGGACGATTGCAATCAGATCCATGACAGAGACAAAGGATTAATAGCTTGCCCTGTGCCAAAGTGGTAATCTGGACTTGAGGGGCAGCACTAGGCTGCATTGGCTACTGTTCAAAGCGGGGGGGGGGGGGAGACGACTAAGCAAATGTCGTGCCTCGTTTTGTTCTGAGACTCGTCAGCCTGCAAACCACTGCAAAGCATTTACCCGTTTTTTAAAGCCAATGTATTTTGTGCTCTGACATCACTTTATTCTCTGCATCTGCACTTATTTCTTTTAATGCAACCACCTCGTCACTGAAGGCTCTCTTCGACTGCTAAACGAGCCGATCGCGTTCTTTAATCCTGTGAATGGGATTCATACATTGAGTCAAGCAGGCAGAATCATCTTTCTTCACATTGATTTTTAGTTCAACATGCTAAAGCTGGCTGTCGGTAATCAATAAGGCACCGCAGGGAGCCCTCTTTGAATTCCACTTCCTTAGAAATAGAGTCAAGTAGTTTTTTAAAATAATAATAGTAATAATATATCGCTGGCTCTTCAGAGCTTGCAATTGTTGCTATTGCTTAAAAACACAACCCATCGCTGATGTATAGCAAAAAAAAAATGCCTTCTTGGTTTTCTTTTTTGTCTTCTAGGATTTTTCTTGTTCATGGAGTTTTAAAGGCATCATCATCATCAGTTATAAATCACTTTCAATCATCTCAAGCTGAATAAAAGCAAGAAAAAACAGCTACCTCAGGCTGCTCACATCCGTGTTCCAATCAGCTGTATCCCACACACCCAGTTGCAGACTACAACAGCCTTAGTAAGTTTCCCAGGGTGGGGAGCAAATTATGAAGAAGAGAAGAAGAAGAGTTTGGATTTGATATCCCGCTTTATCACTACCCGAAGGAGTCTCAAAGCGGCTAACATTCTCCTTTCCCTTCCTCCTCCACAACAAACACTCTGTGAGGTGAGTGAGGCTGAGAGACTTCAAAGAAGTGTGACTGGCCCAAGGTCACCCAGCAGCTGCATGTGGAGGAGCAGAGACGCAAACCCGGTTCCCCAGATTACGAGTCCACCACTCTTAACCACTACACAGCACTGGCTCCTATTATGCCAAATAGGATTCCCCGCACTCCAGCTCTGACTCCATCCACCACCAACATATGTCCCCCCCCTCCCCCACATCATAGATTTGGGGGGGTATGAAGCCGTCTCAAAAGAGAAGTTGCCCACCATCACCACACAAAGACAATGGAGTCCTTTTACAGCTATGTATGAGTGTTAGGGTTAAAAATATAGCTGAGGTATTTAAAGCACAGGGAAGTCCTTCCCAATTGCTGTATCCTTGATAGGGAAGCTGTCTTGCTAAAATCAATTCTCACAACAAACGGCTCCTATTTCAGTTTATGGTTGCAGTAGGCTGACACCTTGATTGCTCAATGTCTCTCTTCCCCATTAAAAGAGGAATAGCAACATCTTGCTTGCAGCTCAGGTTTACTTGCCTACATAGAAGTATCTTTTTAGGGAATTTCACACTATGTGGAATAATTGCATGGCATACAGTCAAAGCATCTGTACTTTCCGACAAACACCTCTCAGAGCTAAAATAATATTGACACTATTTGATTTCCTTCCTCTTTTTACATTTTTCTATCCATTCCAATGTTTGGTGATTATCACCAAGTATTCCAAAGGAAAAATATGACAGGCAACCAATTAGTGAGATTTTAAAATGTACCGATAATCCCCCCTCCCCCACCCCCAAACACACACATACTAATGTATTCAATTTGAACTCATTCATATATTCCATCAACATCTTCTTGATGTTGCCTTAATGTTGATGTGTTCCAAGCCCAGGTCATGGTCTGCAACTGTGACCATGAGCTAAAGGGGCCTCTCCTGGTAGTTTTGTATTATCCAAACCAGAGACAAACCCTCAGGAAGAACCCTCTATAAACCCCTATGAGGCAGGTTGTCAGCCACTGTGCCTGAAACTTCCATCATCCCATCTGGGTGAGAGGTATGGGGTATACTATTCAGCTTTCATCATGGGAGAAGTTATGGATTCTAAGTTATGATTTTAAGTTTACAGCATGTTATACGTTGAAAGAAAATTATATGAAAATAATGGACCATTGGTATTTAACTCCTAGTAAGTTAGCAAAAATGTATGACAGTACAAATATATGTTGGGAATGTAATATGTGGTGCACTCTGGGAAATGATATATAATGAACTGGGTAAAAAATGTTTTAAAAAACTTTTCAAAAAAGAAAAAACCAAAGGCTTTTTTATTAGGAATTGTAGGTGCTGAAATTCCAAGGGAGCAGAAAAGACTGTTCATGTATGTGACGATAGCTGCGTGAATGTTGCTAGCCCAGAGACGGAAAGAAGACAAAGTCCCTACCAGAGAAGAATGGCAGATCAAGTTGATGGACCATGCCGAAATGGCAAAAACGACCAGAAAGATCAGAAATCAGGAATAAAAAACTTTAACAAGGAATGGGAAAAATTTATAACTTACCTTGGAGACCACTGTAAACACTTAAAATTGTTAGCGGGAATGCTATAACACTTGTAATGTAACGAGAACTATGGAGATGTAAAAATTTGGACTATTATAAAAGATGCAGTAGAAAGGGTTTAACAATGGGACCCACAGAGAGGGAGGTTGGAAGTGCAGAGATTCATGGGAATCTTGTCCTGTTGGAATGTGTTGTGGTATGGTTGTTAATTTTAATATGTAAAACCAAATAAATAAATTGGGGGGATTTTCATCATCCCCGACCATTGGCCACTCTGGCTGGGGCTGATGGGAGTTGTAGTCCAACACCTGGAGGGTGCCATGTTAGCTATCCCTGCTATATCCCCTGGAAATCAGATCCCTTATCATTTTAGCTCCCCCACCCTGTTGAGGTTGACACCTTGTTTTTGATAGCCTGCTGTGGGTTCGCTCCTGCCTCGCTTGCTCTTTGATGCAAACAAATCATGAAGGAAGGAACAAAAGGGAGAGTTCAAATGCTAGAATATCCTCTAGGAGGACTGAATGGAGGACTGAATGGAGAAGGTGAAATCTGACCTGGCAGATACCAATTCCCAGCAGCAATAAACAAGAACAGGGACTGAGAAACATGCTGCTGTGCTCTGACAAATTGCCACTGGAAAGTGCAGTTCATAATTACATAAATGTTTGGGCAGATGTTCGTTCGTCCATCCAGTTTCATCTCACAAGGCTGCTCTGCATGGGGAATTCTCTAGCATGTTTGCCGGCCCAGATTCTCTTCGGTCTGAGGTAACTTGTTCTGAACTGCATAACATATAAGCTTTATTGCCGAGTGCTCTATTTAGGCTGCCCTGTGCATCCTTAAGTGGCAGTCATTCGCACATTTGCAATTTCATAACAATGTCATAAACGCTTTCCGACTCAGTTGATGGCATTAAAGGCTTTCATTGCATGACACTGAGTTTGAGGGCAACTGCAAAAGAATAATGTTCTTTAATGTCAATCAAGTATCATTAAATACGGGATCTTGTGGGATGGCTTGCTGTACTGTGAAATAGGATAATTTGCTATTATTAAGAGTGTTAAAACACACATAATACAATTCCATCAACAGGTATAGTGAATAAGGCACAGACCCCCATTGTGTGAGCATTAATTAAGACAGCTGAGCTTGACCTTTAAGAACAATTAGGTCATATCTATAGTGCTTGCATATTGGGTTTTAATATTGTCACAGTATTTCCCAAGGAATCCTCAGCATGTTAGTTCAGTTCAGAGCTCAGAACAGAGCCCAAGGAAGAGACCCACATTTTACTGGGGCCCAGAAATCCAGGATTTAATCCTCTTACCATGAAGGGGAGAACTGGATCTAAACTGTAAATTTTGCTTGAGGATATTTATGGAAATGTGTTCCCCTGCGTTCTGTATTTATTGTCCAGAATCAGTGCTAGAGCTGAACTAGCAATCTTCTCAACACTTAGACAACGTTAACAGAGGATTAGATGAATTCATGGAAGATAATGTTGTTGTTGACTATGTTCTACCTCTGCAGTCAGAGGGAGTGTTCCTCTAAACTTCAGTTGCTGGCAATCACAAGTGGGGGGAATGCTGTTTTTTGTGTGCTTTCCATGGGCATCTGCTTGGCCACTGTGGGAAGAGAGTGCTGGGGTGGGTGGGTTTTGGCCAGATCCAGCTGAGTGTTTCTTATATTCTTATGTCCATAAGTCCCAACATGCAAAATGGAAAAGGGCATGATTTCTCTAATGCAGGGTTGGGTCAAATGGTTAGAAATGGCCCTTGGTTAGGGCTGGTGGGAATCCAACAACATCCAGATGGCCACAAGTTCCCCATACCTGATCTCATGACATGACTATAGCTGTCAACTTACAGATTTGAAAATAAGGGAGCAGCAGCCTCGAAAATAAGGGATCAGCAGCCAAAATAAGGGATTTTCCAAGCACAGGTATGTTCGACTTCTGAGCCCCTCCGAGCCAAAAGCAGAAAGCCCAGCCAGCAGCCAAATGAAGCCTCAAGCGGTGGTTCCCACAGCGCAGCAACCCGGCAAAGGGGATGAGACAAGGGAAACCACCATCACCTCTCCGCTGGGAAGCGCTGAGCAAAGGCAAGTCCCCAGGCAACGCGGCCGATTTGATCGGCACAAGGCATGCAAGCTCTACCCCCCGGTCGTTCTTAGACTCCTTATTGGGTGAGCAACGCAGCCAAGCAACACAGTTGGAGCCTCCCTCCTCCCTAGCCAGCAGGGAGGGAGGGAGAGGAGCTGCTTCCTTTGAAACCCAGGAAATTTAAGGGACATAATCAACAAGGGACAGCAACGGGACACAGCGCTGGGATAAGGGACTTTCCCACCAAATAAGGGATGGTTGACAGCTATGGACATGACTGTCATCCATTCTATACTGTTTTGTTTTGTCTCTCCCAGAGGAAAGTCTCAGGTTCTCCAAATACAGCAGATCACTTCTCATACCTCTTGGCTTTTGCTTACAGTACCTCTTCTTGTTCCTTCCCTTCATTTGTAAGCATTTTATTATTATTATCACTTAATTCTGTTTGCAATATCAATGCAAATCATATTGATTTTGATAAGATCTCACTCATCTGATTTCTTCCCTGTTGTGACTGTTTATAACTGGTAATTTTATTCCTTTGTACAATATTTTAGCTCTTCCTCAGCCAATGGCTCATTTATAGGGCTTCTCCAAGTTTTTGCAATCAGATGTGCCAGCTGCTATTAACATACAGGATACCAAACCAAACCTTTATCTCCTAATCTGATGTTTCACGTCTAAAAGGACCGTCTATTTCGAAGTCACATCTCACCATCCCTCTAATAATATCATTCATTTGTTCAATATTCCTTAATTATTCCTACATTTTATGGACAAAAGTGTCCTTTTTATTACATCTCCAACATAATTTAGACACTGATGGAAACATTAGTAATAGTCTGTCTGGAGCATAATGACATTGATGAAGTGTTTTTTTAAAGTTATTTCAATAATAGGTTTATCAGATTTTTTTTTCATCCCATACTGATTCCATTCTTCCTCTCATGTGATAACCTTACCTTCTTTTTTCTTGTTTCAGTTTTATTGAACTAGTGCTAGTGTTATTAAGTCTAATGAAGCTCTATATCTTTTAAAGGGATGACCTTTTGGCTGTTCTGAAAGAAACAATTTATGAAAATCAGTAAGATTTCTTCATGTACTTATTCCTCTTACGGTGTACTGAATATAATTGTAAATATTGATAAAATGGGAAGCTAACTTCAGGATGTCTTTACGCTATTTGATTGTGTGGCATTAGGACACCATGAATCATGAAATCACCTTGCTTCCAAACTCCTTGATTTTATTAAACTCAGTGAAACACTTACGGAGGAGTTAGGTAAAAACACAGAGGCATGAAGAGAGAACTACATACCCGCTATGCGTTTAAAGCACAGTCATCATTGCCTAAGAATTGTGGGAACTTTAGTTTAGCACCTCCTAGAGCTACAGTTCTCAGCACCCTTCACAAACTATATTTCACATGATTCTTTTTTGGGGGGGTGAGAGATATGCTTTAATTATATGGTATGTACACAGCCTGAGACATATGGGGTGCTTATTATTCTGAACTCTTTCTACCATTCCATCAGTGGTCCATGACTGGATGACAAGCCAAAAGGAGAAGTCTTTGTCCCAAGGATCTTACAATCTAACAACAGACAGTCCAGAGGAGCAGCCTTCTGGGAGAGGCAAGAATCCATGTGATTTCCCACTCAAACTCCCATTGCATCTGACCGTAAAGGAAATTAGAGAGAGATCGAGATCTCTTGCTTCCTTCTTTATTAAAGAAACAATCTCCCGTTTAAGTCTTTGAAAGCTTTTTCGCAGCCTCTGTCATTCTCAGAATAAATTCAGTGACAGCCCTGCAAAAACATTCAGAAGCAAATGGCCAAAATATGTTTTGCAGGCATCAGAAAAATACCCTGAGGAGGAAGTTAATGGGAACAAGCAGAATAAAGCTTTTGCAGAAGAGTGAGATAGTGCGTGCATTTTATCTCAATAGCATTTTGTTATTTAAAAAAACACCTTAAGGTGCTTTGTGATGTTTCTTCATTTCAGGGTAAATGATTCAAAAGACTACTTTTACATGTATATGTTTAACATTAATGAAAATTCTAGCTTATTTTCTGCCTGTTTATTACATTCTCCACACCAAATATTTATATTTCCACATTGAGTATTTAGCTTAGATGTATCATGCTTCCGGGAGAGCTAGAATAGATGGTAAGATACAAAATGGCTTTCTTTCACTGCTGCTCCAGAATATTTCCCCTAGAAATGCTGGAATATCCACACACATACATCTATGTTGCTCATCACAAATGATTAAACCAATATGCAGGTGAAAAAAGCCTTTCCACTGTAAATTTAGTATTTGAATAAAAGAGCATTTCAGAAAAATTGATATTTCCGACTAAAATAAAACTTTAAAAACACCTCTGGGATTGGAATTAATCAATGCAATAAGTGGGCTATGCATGCATGCAATGAGGTTTGGTGGCACAACAAAGTTTTCTCCCCTCTCCTCCCCCCCCCCCGGTACCCCCTAAACACATTCTGAGAGTCTCCCCAACCCTCCAGTGCAAATTTAGGGAGGGGAGCGATGGGGGAGGAGAGTAGGGAATGATGTCCCATTGTGCAAGAAGATCTCATTCCGTGCACACAATGTGTGTTCTGTTCTGACTGACAAGGGGTGATTCATGAAGAAGAAGAAGGAGGAGGAGGAGGAGGAGGAGGAGGAGGAGAAGTAGTTATGGTGGTAACGATTGATGATAATAATAATTATAATAATGGTAACAAACATCACAAAGTACAATACAGACAACTTCCCATTTTTGTGGGGGTTATGTTCTGAGGCACCACACATTTATGTGAAATTGCGGATATTTGAAACACCATTGGAAAAGCCTCCAAACACCCTCTAAACCTCTGGAAACCCTTGAAAAACACTCTAAAAAGAACCTACAGAGCCAGTGTGGTGTAGTGGTTAAGAGCAGTGGACTTGTAATCTAGGGAACTGGGTTCGCTTCCCCGCTCCTCCACATGCAGCTGCTGGGTGATCTTGGGCCAGTCACACTTCTCTGAAGTCTCTCAGCCCCACTCACCTCACAGAGTGTTTGTTGTGGGGGAGGAAGGGAAAGGAGAATGTTAGCCGCTTTGAGACTCCTTCGGGTAGTGATAAAGCAGGATATCAAATCCAAACTCTTCTTCTACAGCACTTACCAGATGCCAAACTTCACCACAATTGCTCCCTCCAAACCTCTTTGCTCAAATTCCACTCTCCACAAGCTTCAATGGTCAGTGCAAGGGGTCATAGGATTGCACTTACAAAGGCTTGTGGGATTGAAGGCCCTGTTCTGTGCCTTTTCTGCACTTTCTGGGCTCTTTTAGGGCCATTCTGGTCATTTTTAAAGTCACTTCCGGGTTCAGCTCAATTAGTGTGTTCACACATGCGGGCAGTTGCACATCAATTGGGTGCTAGTAAATTGGTTGTTACCTATATTTTAAAAAAAAACAGAAGAGGACATGTGAAGACAAATGTCCCAAAGAATCCAGGGTGATCACATCATAATTTGAATCTGAATCCCACAGAACATGATTGATTCATCTATTGAGCCAATCTATATGATTTGGAACTGTCAAGGAATAGGACTTTCAACCATGTTGGGTTTGGGTTTTGGTCATAAACCTTGAGCTTTTTTTGTTTTAAAGGCTGTTCTGCACAGTGATGTCAAAAGTTCACAGGGAGATTGAATGTACAAGGGGCTTTTTGCGCAGAAAATTCAGCACAGGAGGGTCAAAAGCTTAAAGGGGGTATTTGCTCAGGAGGTTTTGCATAGGGCAGTCAAAAGTTCAGTCTGGAAGCCTAAGGACAAATAGAAACTTAACCAGGAACCTACTCTCTACCTGATTAATTAAAAAGATGGAGGGGTGAAAATATTGTACATAAGTTGAACTAGAAGCAGTTATTTTGGTAAGGTAGTTATTTGAATGAATTGAAGAGTCAGAAGCTCTGGAGTAAAAAACAAAACAAAATGAGTGGCTGGATTTGAAGAGCAGAGAGAGAGAGAGAGAGAGAGACTGCTTTAAGAGAACTGGAACACTAGGAAATATTAAGAGAGTGTGGTTGGGTACTGCAGCAAAAATGAGCTATATAAAAATAAAGATATCCACTTTAGTGGCAGTAGTGAAGTTAAGAAAAGGTAGGGTAGTTTGGCAGGTTTGCTTGTCTCCTTTCCCTCTCATGGCACAGGATACAGCCTGAGCTGTCAAAGAGACCAAAGGATTTACCTGTGTGAACATTATTGGCAATGTCAGAAAGCTATTTTCTCGTTGCACACTCTAGCACAGATGTGAATGAGGAAAATGTATTCCGACGCAGAAGGGGAACCAACTTGTTTCCAAGCATCTCCTAAAATGTTTTCGCAAGCCTGAGCTTTTATGTGCTGCCTAGATCATTCTAGCAGGAATCGAAAGAGCCCAGAGCAAATGTGATTCATCCCATTCCAATTAAAACTCTTGGAGTTTATCGTCCACTGAACTTCCAGTGGTAAGAGCTCTCGCCAAGCAAAGAGATATATCTTTAAATGCCCAAATGACGTATCATTAAAAACAGTCCTTTGGGACTTTTTTTAAAACAGTCCAACAATCTAAACTTAGAAGCTGTGGCGTTCCAGTGCTTCTGAACTTCCGATGCCAGCCTTCCACAACCTGGCAGTTGACTTCCAAATATTTTGGACTACAATTCCCATCAACCCCAGCCATCCCAGCCAACAACTCTCATAGGAGGTGCTGTCAAAAATATGTGCAAGGACTGGCCAGATTGGGGAAAACTGGGGTCAAAATGCTTGATCACCACAGAAGTTTTGGAACACCTCAGTTTCCAAGTTGTGCTGCCCAGTTTGTGGAATTGAGTGCCATATGGAGATCAGGAGAGCACCAACAATGGGGTACTTTTGCAACTAGCTAGAGATATTTCAGATATTCCAGCATTTTCAGACTGTTGATACTGAACTATTTTTGTTGTTCTGGAGGCTGCTGTTGTTGGGGTGATATGACTATTTGGATGTTTTAACTCATTGTTTATTGATTTTAATGGTTTTGTGCATACTGTGAACTGCTTTGAGATTTTAAAGCAAATAATAATAATAAATAAAGAGAGATCTACATATTATTTTTTGCTGACTGAGAGTTTTTACTGCACTCAGTTTCAAGAGCTGTAGCCCCAGACAGCACAGCCTACATCTCTGATGGGAGAATTATAGAGCTGGAAGGGAGCTCAAGGGTAATCTAATCTAACCCCCCAGCAATTCAGGAATCTCAATACACAGTGTCCCATCCAATTTAAAACCATACCAAACCCTGCTTAGCTTTGCAAATGTGCTGGCAGTTTTATTGCTGCACCACCAGGAGGAGTACCAAGGAATGCAGATCTCAGGTGTCAAGATTTGCAGCAGGGAATGACAACACTCCAAACCCATATCAATATCTACATAACTAGGAGACATTGATGATGGGAGGTTTGATGATGGGACCCTTTCACAAACAAGCAAACAAAATTCCAAAAGCCAGGGAGAACAAGAAATGGAGAAGTGATGAATCACACATTTTCAAAACTCTTACCAGTACTCTGATAAGAAGCTGGTAAGTTTCCCCCATGCATCAGGGAAGGCAGCTCTGTTGGTGAACACCAGACACTCCACTCCACCTATTATAATTGCTGCATGAACAGTCCTCATGACTAACTTTGCCGTACAGGATTTGTGTCAGGGCAACATGGAGCAGAAGAAACAGAGGCAAAGACAGAGGGCCAAACTACTCATTACATTAAATGCATCTCCACAAGACAACAGATTGCACACCATACAAAGTGCGAACACCTTATGTAAAATAACTTTTCCCTTCAGAAAGAATAGTGTTCAAAACACTTTGGAAATTAAAGAAGGCAGGCAGGCAGGCAAGGTCTGGCTGAGGAGGACATATTGAGGTTGGTGAGGCAGTGTCCCCTTTGCCCTAACAGACCAGCCTCTGTTGATGGAGGCCCCCTACCATTGGCTGAGCATGTTCCAGCTACTTAGCCCTTCACTCTTGCTTCAGAGAAGCGCTCAGTGAGAGTGGATATTTAATAAGCCATGACTGAAGGATGACATCACGGAAGAGCAAGGACAAAAGCAGGAGATGCCATCTCAACATTCCCAGCCCCATACAGACAATGCATACTGGGCTTGAATGTTATATTGTAAGAATATTTTGTAAGCTGCTTTGAGAGCCACTTGAGACTTCAACGTGGGATATAAGTGGTCTAAATAAATACACAGGAAGAGCCTGTTCATCCTGGATCTGGGCTTCTGTGTTTGGCTCCTGAACTCCGCTGAAACAACAAGCTCCTCTAGCCTTACATTGCAACTCCCAATCATTTCATGTTTCAAGAGGGTTGAGATACAGTTCATGAAATGAATAGTGAATCAGAGTAGGAGCGGAAATGTGTTCAGCTGACCTTATTTGTCATACCTTACGCAACTTCATCAAGCGAGGGGCCCCATCTGCACAATACATTTAAAGCAATATTGCTTACCCTCCAAGTGTCCTGATTTTCCGAGGACAGCCCTGGGATTACAAAAGCCATCCCAGCTTCTAATTTGTCCCTATTTCCCCTGCCAATGCGACTGCCACCAAGCTCAGGGAGGAGAATGAGCCGGCGCTTGTCCAGGGCAGCAGCTGCGGTGGCTGCGAAGAAGCACCCCAAGGCTTCCATGGCCACTGCTGCTGGCCTCCTCCCTTTGGGCAGCTTGTAGTGACCGCTGGAGAGTGGAGGAGTAAGAGGGGAGCCTGCCGCTGCCAAGGCCCAGCCCCACGTGATGCACCAACTCTGGGGGCAGGCAGAGGGCAAAGAATCAAGATGTTTTTTAAAAAATACTTTGTGCAACCGTGTCTGCTCTGTTCCCTTTCTAAAATGTATTTATTGGTGCATAAAAATAAAATAAAATCAGGATTAAGGGGTTTTCTTAGGATGGCGGTTGCTGTTTCCCATTGGTGTGGTGGTGATAGCACCCACTCATCTTCCAATAGGAAATGCTCTGAGGAGAGGGACAAAAAATTGTGGGGGAGAGAGAAATGTCCCTCTTTTCATCTGAGGAATCTTGGAGGGTATGATATCACTTTAAGTAGCCATTGCTTCTCCCCAAAGAATCTTGGGAAGTGTAGTTTGTAAAGGGTACTGAGAGTTGTGAGGAGATCCCTATTCCCCTCAAAACGTCCCCTTGGAAGATAGATTGGTTGTTAAAATACTGTGAAACTTGAAGCTCTGTGGGGGGAAATATGAGTCTCCAGGGGGAAAAGAAATTTCTTTAGGAGAACTATTGGTGTAAACCAACTTTAACCAATCTGGTGCCCTTCGGCTGCTTTGGACTACAACTCCCAGTCCCATCAGCCACAGCCAGCACAAATGCACATTTTAGTCCAAAGCATTTGGAGGGCAGCACTTTGGCAAAGGCTGACACAAGCTGTATTTTACAACGAAGACGCAAGCTGTATTTTACACACCATGGCAATCTTCAGTTCAGACAATTACATAGTCTAAGAGGTGCCAGTCATTTGACCAAAGGAAGCTCCATGATATTTTAAAATTATTTTTTTGTCAAAAGATTGTGTTGGTAATAACAAGGTTGTGCACTGCACATAGAGTCAAAAGTAAGATTCCATTCTGGTTGCTGTTGCCAATTCCTTCTTTCCCAATAGTCCCAGGCAACAGATCTATATCTCGCCCAACTCTTGCATTAAAATCACCCAGGAGGGTAATTTTATTCTCCTTAAGTGTCTCTGATAAGATGGCATCCAGCTGAGAATAAAAAAAAATTCTTTATTGTCTTCACTGGCATCCAGTGTTGGTGCATAAGCGCTTAAAATAGTAGCCTGTTTGTTTGGGGTGAGTTTTATTTGAGGGCTTGAAAGTCACTCAATGCTGGTAGGGATTCCTGACAGCAGCTTCACAAGATCGTTTTTGATAGCAAAGCCTATTCCATGTATTTGATGTTCTTGTTCAAGTAGACCTTTCCAGAAGAATGTGTAGCCTCCTCTTTCTTCCTTCAGTTGTCCCTCACCTGCTCTTCAAATTTCTTGAAGCTCTGCAATATCGATGTTAAAACGTCGCAGCTCTCTTACAATGATGGCAGTCCTGCATTCGGGATGTTCATTATCTGTGCTATCCAGCAAAGTCCGTATATTCCATGTTCAAAAGTTCAATTGTCTTTTACGACCGCTGGGTGGTGACCCCACTGGGCATGGTAATCCAGTCAGGAGAAAAGGGAGGCAGAGGTATGTTTAGGGCACATTTTCTAACCCCTTTCGGGGTTGAGCAGACTGGATCCTAAATTGGACTGCTGAGTCATGGATACAGCTGGAAGGAAATGTTAATCCCCCTCTTCCTCCTGCATGGGGGACGATGGGGATTTTAATTTTTTTTTTAAGCACATAAAATTTAGACCCTCTAGCATGCCTAGAATTGGATGATCTATGCACCATTTGTGATCCCCTCTCAAAGAAATACTGCACATCTGCACATCTGAAGCAGCTCTGGAAATCTTGTAAAAATGCACTCAAACATATAACTCTGGAGAATCAGAACTCTGTCCACAGACGGCTGTATACATCCTATACCTTTAAAGCACCTTTAAAGCACACAATATCCCCCAAAGAATTCTAAGCTACAGTTCCCAGATTCCTTGAAGGGAGTCATGTGCTTTAAATGTATGGTGCACAGACAGCCTATGGGAGAGGTCCTTGCAACATATGCACCTCAAGGCACAGTCTTACATTCAGCAACCTGAAAATATGCCATAAATGTACGGTATTCATTTCTACTGATACAGTACAAGAGTAATCCTGCTGGGTGACATTTTCCAGTAAACATTTTTGAACGACACTTTTAAGATATTTTACTTCTGAATGTATCGGATGCGCATCAGCATCAGAAGACACCCATATAAACAGCTGGTTTTTATATCATTTTTGCTAAGTAAAATAATCCAATCAGATGACCTGAACTGAGATGATTTGATCCCCATGACTGTGTCCTTGCTGATATTTGCATGTGTAAAGCAATTTCAAATCTCAATTGATTAGCTTAACCTCTGGCACTAGAGATAAAAAATAATTTGCTTTGACTCCTGGCGCATTGGGCTACATCTGGGAAAACTGATATTGTAATAACCTCGAAGCCAAACAACACAAAGCTGTCGCGTCATTTTCAAAGCCGGGATCTGCTTGGCTTAGAGTAAGGGTAATTAACCTCCGAATAACCTGTAAATATACAGGCTTCAAGAGCATCCGCGGAGACTCGTAGATCAGATCTACACAAATATATCTTTTAAAAACTCGTATGCTCCAATAAGTTGTCCATCACATGTTTCCTACCGGGTTTACAAAAGGCTTTGAATGGTCTCCAGTAACCTCGTAGTTCTGGCTATATCTGCATCTGCTGTGTGTCATGTGATATTTTCTTGAATGGGCAGTAGTTACGTTGTTTAACCCAGACATTTTTTAACATTCATGTCCCAGATTAGGGTTAGACTAGGACAGTGTATTACTGTCAATAGTGGCTGTCCCGTTCCAATAACTCAGGCTTTGGGAGCTGGGAACCCACAGACATTACAGGACTGAATTTCCACCATCCTTGACTATTCACCATGCTAGCTGCAACTGATGGGAGTGGGAGTTCAACAGCATCTGTAGGGACACAGTATCCAGCTCTACAATGCAGAAAGGCTGAGCCAGGATGGAGGACAAGGTGGTGTCCAGGCTAGACACAAGGCAAGGTTCTGGGAAACACAGATCTGAGCACTTTTTACATTAGGAGCACCTAATTATTAACATTACCTCAAGACGTCTCAAGATGCTGCACTACCTAAAGGGGCCCAGCCTGTTGGAATGTGAATCGACACTAGGAAAGGCTATATTTATTAGCTATTATCCTTCCTTCCTCACATTTGTCAGTTCAGCAGAGTGCCATTCCTTTGCAACTTAAAGAGAAAGCTTAGATAGGCTAGTTTTAGCCTTTAAGTTGAAGTAATCCAAGAGGCTTTAAGGAAGACTGGATTTTCCTGATGTTACGCCTTTTTTCTCACCCTTAAAACAATAATCACACAAAAAGTCATGTAAATAACATTTACTCACTCGGAGTACTTGTTGAAGAGAAGCAGATACAGCAGCTTTGTTCAGGCAGGCTTAAAATGATAATTCAGTTACAAAGACATACTTAAGTCTAGCTTAAAATGGTGCCTGATCTGGAGCTCAGACTTAGCAGCTGTTCTCACATTGCTGGCAGAGCAGAAGAGATGGGAAGAGCAAGAGAGAGTGCCCAGACAGGTAGGAGAATTTATAGCTACGCCCTCCCCCTGTCAGGGCACAGTGGGAGTGTCTCTCACAGAGTCGTCTCTAGCAAATTTACAGGAAAACTCTGTGAGCGTCAGCTCCTATCATGTGCCTTTCTAGCAAAACAGTGATTGTTGGTTTGACTGCATCTTAAATATCCCTCACAGCTTTCTCTAGTAACTTCTTACTGTGATAGAGAAGGGGGAGGCTTAGGTCTTCCAGTGGAGGCCTGTGAGTCAGAGGGCGGTAGTACCACATCTGTGAGCCAATTGCCCCACAGGTTCATCTGGTAACTGTGCTTCTGGGGCTGTGGTGGCTTGCCATTCTCATTCAGGCTCAGAATCCTCAACCCCCATCACCTGATGAAGGGGAGTCTGATTCCTGCTCCCTGACACACTTTCCCCAACTCTGCAATAACTACATTAAATAAAGTTTAGCGAAGAACCACATGCTACAAAACTAGAGCATCAAGCACTTATTCCATATAGAAAGTACTTAGATTGTTCTATAGTTCAGTGGTGTCTGACAGATACCTTGAGACGTTAATTGGAGCAATCTTTGTGTCACTTTCCGTGGAAGGTTGATTGTTTGCTGCAAATTCTGAATCATGAAGCCTTTTCATGGAGGTATATGCGGGGGGAGCACCCATTGATTCCACGTTTCCATTGTGCTAATACAAAAACGAGAGAAAATGCCACCTGCCCGTCTACTTTTACAAAGAAGGATTGCACGGGGGGGGGGGTATTTAATTGCACTTGGCATTTCTGATCTCAAATTATGGCATCTTCCTCTGCCCAGGACATATTTTTAGCAGAGGGTCATAAAACAAGTCCTCCTGCCTCCTTAATAGATTATGATATGGTACCATTGTCTGCCACAGGATTTCCTGCTTACAGAAAGCTAGTAAAAAGTACTCCACTGTTACAAATGGCATGACACTCAAGAGCTCATAACGGCTTTCCCAGCAGAAATCAGCCTTCACTGACTTACATAGCCTGTTTCAGCAGCTGCCTGAAACTTTCATTAAATACATTTTACTGGCTCCATAATTCAGCTGGTGCACTTCTGGAGATGATGTCTTCTGTTATAGCACTTGGAAAAAAGGAAATGCTTTTCTATTTATCTAGCTACTTTCACCCCAGATAATTTATGTCCGGTTCTCGAGCACAGCATCCTACTATTGAGATTGAGGGGAGGGGCTGTAGCTGCATGGTATAGACTTGTTCACAAGAGCCCACGGTCAATCTACCCACTCTGCATCACCAAGTAAGGGCTGGACATTTATTATTGTATGTATTTATTCTACTATATCGCTCCTTCCTCATGCAGGAGCCCAGGGTGGCAAACACATCAGTAATAAAGGTTTGGGGGGGGCTGGCGCAGGTTTTCTGTTTTTTAAGCGTTTATTAATTTTCCAATAAAAACATCCAATTATCAAATCAAATCCAATAAAAATAAAAAACTAAAATAAAAAGGTCCAATTGTCTTCCAAATTGTAATAATTTTGTTTTGACTTCCCACGGTCTGAATTTCGAAGTGCAATCAACATCATAGTCCTGCCTCTCATCATCCTCAATGTTATTCATAATTCCATGTCCGATTTTTCCCTTCCACATTTTGGGGGCTGGCGCAGGTTTTGAGAGCACGTGGGCAGAGGAGAGGAAGGAGGAGTCCTGTTGCCTGAGAAGAATACTGCTTGTGCCGCATTGTATGCAATCCTAGGGCTTTTTGCTTAGGGCAAAATCATGCATTGAATGTGTGTATTCTGTTTTATAAAAAGCAAAAACCCTACAGTGGGGTAATCAGAAATGAAACCATGGCTTGCAAGAAGGGGTCCATTCTCCCGCCCCATGTTGTGCTCCTGACAAAAATCACCCCCTGGTTATTTACCAGGGGAGTGAAGCTGCCCTTAATGTGCCAGAGTCTTGCTCCTGCTCCCCCGCAACTGCTATTTGTGTATGTGGTGGGGTGGAAATAGACACATTAAATGCAAGAATGTATACACAGGTTTCACTTTACGGACATTCTCAGTGCTAAAATTCATTTATCTGAACACATGGAATTAGCACCCAAACCTTACTATAGACATCACAGATTCAGATATCCAAACAGAAAGCAAGTTTTTACTTACTTCCTTGCCTTTCACTGGTTGGCTGAGGAAAGGAGGGAACCTGGGGGGGCAGGGGGGTTCAGAGAAATCAGAGGACATTTTTGGGGAGATTTCCTAAGTATTTTTTGCTTTTTAGAGTCAAAATTTCATGGTTGGGAATGCATTAGGAATTTCCCCATAGGAATCAATGGAAACTGGTGGCTCATAATCCAAACACTCAGCTAATGAACAATTTCCAGGGAACGCATTGTGTTTGATAAGCGGGACCTGCATGTACTTAATGTAACATGCATTTATGTTTGGGGAAAAGTAGGGTGGGGGTGTCATGGGAAATAATGAAGGCTTAGTCCTGAGTCCTGCTTTCTGGGTTGCTATGGACACCTGCTTGGCCACTGTGAGAACAGGATGCTGGACTAGATGGGTCATTGGCCTGATCCACCATGGCTCTTTTTACATTCTTATGAAATAAGGAATGCTATGTGAGAATTGAAATACTTTATTGTCACTTGTACAACTTGTATACAGTGAGATTACACGAGCACCCCCCACTCAGCTCTCTTAGTCTTAATTCCCCTCGTTTACTGACGCAGCTGTTCGTTACCCTGTTGGTGCGACTAACCATGCTTCTATATCTTCTGCCTGAGGGCAGAAGATCAAGAAAGTGCCGGCCAGGGTGTGAATCATCCCTGAGAATTTTCCTCACTCTCCTGAGGCAACAGGACAGACCATAATATCTTGTGCTGTATTCACCACCCTCTGTAGGCACTTCCTATCAGTTGATGTCAAACCAGTGTACCACACTGTGATGCAGTATGAAAGGACACTTTCTACTGTGGACCAGTAGAAGGAGATCATCAAATGTTGATTGACATCGTTCTTTCGCAATACTCTGAGGAGATGGAGTCTCTGTTGGGCTTTCTTAACCACGTGGGTTGTATTGATTTTCCAAGTAAGGTCTTCACTGAGATAAACTCTTAGGAATTTAAAGGAAGAGACTCTCTCCACACAGCCCTCCCCGATGTACAGCGGGGCTAGTTCTCCTCTATTCCTCTGAAAGTCCAACGCCATCTCCTTTGTCTTGCTGATATTAAGGTGCAAGTTGTTCCCTAGGCACTATTACTAAGGGGGGGGTCTGGTCTTCCTCTGAACAGCAGAATTCAGCAACTATATAATGTATCTGTTTGGAATTTGGACGGGACAAATGCAAAGAACTACATCCTTGCACAAGCATAATTATTTTGTGGGATTAATGGTGACAATATATTGTGATTAGGATTGCCCCACTTTTCCTGTGCTTTTAAGAGCTGCGAGGCAAGGAGGCTTATCCAGGTGTACAGAGCACTGTAATGAAAATGACAGGACAACGGAGGGTGGGAGGGTGAGGGTCAAGTTAACACAGATAAATCTGAAGAATGTCAAAGGAAATGAGACATGGTGTTAGAAAGAAAATACGCAATCAGAGCGTTGACTGCAGGAAGAGTGTTGCAGAAAGCAACTGGTAATGTGAGCAGAGGCTTAAAGAGCTGGTATGATCATAACAATGTTTTGGGGAGAGGCATTCAGCACTGATTGAAGTGGGTTGATATGCCAGAAGGCTTGTTCGCTTATTGGCTTCCAGGAGACTCTGGTTATTTCTGGGTCACATAGAGGCAACTCTGTTCTGACTAAATTCCTTCCGCCTGACCTGGAAATAATGAAGGTCGGATGGATTCCATTCAGGTGAGAAGCACAGTGTTAAGACACCCCCTCGAGGAATCTGCATATTTTCTATCCATTTCTCAGCCATTTTCCTATATGCATACACAAAAGTCTAATCTTTTGCTACCAGGTACACATCTTGCCTCAAAAACTAATACCCAAAAGCTATAAGAACTCAAATAGAATTTTTAAAGTAACTGTTTTCACAGATGGATAGATAATGCAATGTGAACTAGATAACTAAACCTAATCATAAGACACACACCCCACCTCACCAACTCCCAGGTTAAATATTCATAGCTTTATACTATTCATTCCTGTTTTAGGCTTTCTCTTGTAGGATTCTCCTATGTTATTCTGTCCAAGTTGCATGAAAGCCTCCATCCACATCTTACCCAACTGAAGTACCAAGAGGTATACATGGCTGTGATATCCAGATTTATAGCAATGCAGCTGATAACATATCTTGTAGACCGTTTCCACTAGTCAAACTAAGAGATAAATAAAAAGACATATGATTGCAGAATTCTTTTTAAAGATACACACACACACACACACACACACACACACACACTTTTACACCGAAGCTGAAAATTGAAGAGGAAGATGGCCATTTGGAAAGAGGGTCTTCCTAACCCTTCCCCTCCTGCCATTTTCCTACAGAAGCTTGCCCACCCCAAAACTATTTTTGCTCCTGCTGGATAAAAAGTAGGACAAGTGCCTGTATCTTTTCCCTGTGATGGTTAAAGCAGCTCAGGGGCAAAACAGTGGAAGGTTAAGAATTCCCTCTTCTCCCTTCCAGTTGCAGCCTTGGGGGCTGAAATGTGTTTTCAGAAGACTCTGCAAAAAGAAAGCAGAGAATGACACGGAACATGACTTTCCACCCCTAAAATATAATCGAAAAGCTGTAAGCAAGCAGCAATACAGTGGTGCCTCGCAAGACGAAATTAATTCGTTCCGCGAGTTTTTTCATCTAGCAAATTTTTCGTCTTGCGAATCACGAATTCCCATAGGAATGCATTGAAAATCAATTAATGCGTTCCTATGGTCAAAAAAAGTCCAAACAAAGCCAAATTTGGTACAACAAGAGTTTATTAAGTGCTCTTTAAAGTCACACATACTGTAAAGAGCATTTCAAAAATTGAAGGAACAATAATTTAAGTTTCTAAACATGACAGAAAAACATTTAAAAATCAACAAAGTGTACAGTACATTTTCTAAGACTCTGGGGGACAACTCGAAGAAGGTTCCTCTTCCACTCTTTGCTTCTTGCTGAAGAACCTGTCCATGGTCTGCTGCTTCACCCGCCTTTTCAGCACCTCCCTGAAAGGCGACATGACCCTCGTATCAAAAGTGTTCACAAGGTCATGTGCCACATGCTTGTCAGGGTGGTGCCGCTGTGCAAAAGCCTGCACATCCTTCCACTTCAGGCAAATGTCCCTCAGTTCTTTGGAGGACAGCCGTTCCTCAGTTGCTTCCTCCTCTTCCAGCAAGGCCTGCTCCTGCGCAGCCTCTGCCTGCAGTTCGACCAGCTCCTGGGTGGTCAGCTCGTGGTCGTGCTCCTCCACCAGCTCGCTGATGTCCTCCTCTGTGACCTCCAGGCCCATGGTCCTCCCCAAGGCAACAATGTCCTGCACCACTGTTGTCTCTGGTGCATCAGAGTCACTTGGTGCCACACAGTCCGGCCACAGGCTGCGCCAAGCGCAATTCAAATTTCTCTGGCTGATCCCGTTCCAGGCCGTGGTGATCATCTTCAAGCAGGTGACGATGTCGAAGTGGTCCTTCCAGAATTCCCGCAGGGTGATGGTGGTGCAATCAGCCACCTCGAAGCATCGCCTGAAAAGCTCCTTGGTGTAGAGTTTTTTGAAATTGGCGATGAGCTGCTGATCCATCGGCTGGAGCAGTGGTGTGGTGTTAGGCGGCAGGAACATGATGCTGATGAAGCTGAACTCCTCCAGCAAGTCCTCCTCAAGGCCTTTAGGATGAGCAGGAGCATTGTCCATCAGAAGCAAAGCCTTCAGCGGCAGGTCGTTGTCCAGCAGGTACTGTTTGACAGCAGGGCCAAAAGCATGATTGACCCAGTCCACAAACAGCACACGTGTGACCCAAGCCTTACTGTTGGATCGCCACATGACACTCAGCCGCTCCTTGTCGACCTTGTGTTTCTTGAAGGCCCGTGAGTTCTCTGAGTGGTACACCAGCAGGGGCTTGATCTTCAGGTCGCCACTTGCGTTGGCACAGAAGAGCAGGGTCAGACGGTCCTTCATGGGCTTGTGGCCAGGCAACTTGGCCTCCTCCTGTGTGATGAAAGTCCTTTTGGGCATCCTCTTCCAAAACAGCCCGGTCTTATCGCAGTTGAAGACCTGCTGTGGAACGTAGCCCTCCGTCTCCACAACCTCCAGGAACTCCGCTGCAAAGTCTTCAGCCGCAGAAACATCAGAACTGCCAGCCTCTCCATGCCAGAAAAAAACACACAAGCTTCCAGATTCTTGCAAACCCCTCCCCAACTGTTCCCCCAGTCACCCAGCATACAGAAATTCAAATCCAGAATTTAAAAAAAAAAACAGCAGAGTGGCCCAATGGTCACAGAAAATCATAAAAATGCAGGAAAAAACACACAAGCTTCCAGATTCTTGCAAACCCCTCCCCAGCACCAAATCCTTGAATTCCAAACACCCCAACCCAAAATCCAAAACCCCCCAAAAAAGTTTTAAAAGCTTAACTTACCAAATGGCTGCAAAAGAAGTTTTGGAAAAGCTTCAAAAATCACCAAAGTCTTTAAAAACCTCAAAAAAGGCTACTATGTACACTGCATTCTATGAGTTGCTTCTCGAAGTCAAGTCGCAACTGTATTAACGGTGTTAAGAAAAAGGAAACAAACTTGCAAGACGTTTTCGTCTTGCGAAGCAAGCCCATAGGGAAATTCGTCTTGCGAAGCAACTCAAAAACGGAAAACTCTTTCGTCTAGCGAGTTTTTCGTCTTGCGAGGCATTCGTCTTGCGGGGCACCACTGTATAAATAAAGAGCACAGAGAGAAAGAAAGCCTGGTAGATTTCCTCAGAAAACACTTTTCATAAAATATGAAAAATGAAATAGGAGGAATATACTGGACATTCAGGAACTATGCTGCTACAAAGAAGGCCACTTGCCTTTCATTTGAAGGTAAAGACACTGGGAAGAAGACTTCAATGACCAGAGAGCCTCATATGGGAGTAAGTTGTCCTTTAAATACCAAAGTCCCAAACCTAGATGTACTTTCAGCAACAAGTGCCTTGACACCACAAGCTGGGTCTTCCAGACTGACTTCTCTTCAGTGACACGAAGAAGGCATTCCCAACTCCCCTGAGCTGCCAAGATCAACATAGGAACTAAGCAAGTGTTATCTTGTTGCGGCATAACATTTTACTTACTTACTTACTTACTTACTTACTTTACTTATTTAACATGGAGAGAAAACAACATGCCAACTAGCCAAAGAAAAGTTTCGTTCAGTCAAATGATTGATACCTTCATCTGTAAAGGTAAAGGTACCCCTGACTGTTTGGTCCAGTCACGGATGACTCTGGGGTTGCACACTCATCTCGCTTTACTGGGCGAGGCAGCCGGCGTTTGTCCGCAAACAGCTTCCTGATCATGTGGCCAGCATGATTAAGCCGCTTCTGGCGAACCAGAGCAGCGCACGGAAACATTGTTTACCTTCCCATCGGAGTGGTACCTATTTATCTACTTGCACTTGACGTGCTTTCAAACTGCTAGGTGGGCAGGAGATTTTCCTCTGTATGATACTCTAAAAACAATGGAGGCAGATTTTTGCTTCTTACAGAAATTTACCATATCCACGGATGCATGTTAAACTGATGTTAGATAGGGAAGAAAGCAACAGTAATAAAAGGCTAAAGATAAACACAGCTTTGCCCTCAAATAAGGGTTATGATGGCTCAATATGCTCAGGTATACAACTGAGGCATGCAAGAAAACAAATGCACACAGACCCCTCAAAAAGTATGCCAACTCCAGTAATAAATTTAGGCTGGTTCAGATGTAAATGCTAACCCATGGTTTGGAGAAAACCTTATTGAGAAAATTCCTTGTTGTGGACCATGTATGCACACCTAGAGCTGAAACATTCAGGAGTGGTCCTACCATTAGGCAAAGTGAAGTAATTGCCTCAAGTGGAAGAAACTAAGGGGGCAACAGTTGCACCCACCCTCCACTGCCCCCCTAAGCTAGTAGGATCCCTTAAGCTTCATCCAGGCACAGATGAGAATGCTACCCCATTGCCAATGCTGAAGTAACTTCAAGTCAACTTCAGCTTTTGCAAGGAGAAGCTGTAGCTCAGTAGTAGAGCTTCTGCATTCTGTGTAGAAAGTCCCAGATTGAGCTTTCCTTGTTGGGTCGAATTGCAGTTATAAAAATGAATGTATTGCCTAGAATGTTGTTTTTGTTTCAAACGTTACAAATTGTGGACAAGATGGATTGTTTCAAGAAGTGGCAGAAAGATATTTCTAGATTTGTCTGGCAGGGCAAGAAGCCCAGAATAAAATTTAAAATATTAACTGATGTAAAGGAAAGGGGTGGATTTGCCCTGCCAGACTTTAAACTTTACTATGAATCAGCAGCATTCTACTGGTTGAAAGATTGGCTGCTACTTGAGAACACAGACATATTGGATTTAGATGTTTTTGGATGGCATGCATACTTGTGGTACGACAAGGTTAAAGCACACAAAGCATTTAAAAACCATATTGTCAGGAAAGCATTGTTTAATGTTTGGATAAGATACAAGGATTTATTGGAAAATAAAACCCCAAGGTGGTTGTCACCAATGGAAGCAAAAGCTCAGAAAAAGCTCAATATGGAGGCCAAATGGCCAAAATATTGGGAAATTTTGGAACAAGAAGGAGATAGATTGAAATTGCAGAGTTTTGAGAAACTAAAAAACAAAGTGCGAGATTGGCTTCATTATTACCAGATAATGGAGGCATATAATTTGGACAAAAAAATTGGATTCCAGGTGGAAAAATCAAAATTAGAAACAGAGCTGTTAGAACCTAAAACTAAGATTTTGTCAAAGATGTATAACTTGCTGTTGAAATGGAACACTCAGGATGAAACGGTGAAATCTGCTATGATTAAATGGGCACAAGACGTTGGACATGACATTATGTTTGCTGACTGGGAACAGTTATGGACCACAGGTATGAAGTTTACGGCATGTAATGCCTTAAGAGAGAATATTATGAAAATGATTTACAGGTGGTACATGACCCCAGTCAAGCTTGCAAAAATTTACCATTTGCCCGATAATAAATGCTGGAAATGTAAAGAAAATGAAGGTACATTCTTTCATCTTTGGTGGACGTGCCCTAGGATTAAGGCTTTCTGGGAAATGATTTATAATGAAATGAAAAAGGTATTTAAATATACCTTCTTGAAGAAACCAGAGGCCTTTCTACTGGGCATGGTCGGCCAATTGGTGTCAAAGAAGGATAGAATGTTCTTTATGTATGCTACAACAGCAGCAAGAATACTCATCGCAAAATACTGGAAGACACAGGATCTACCCACTCTGGAAGAATGGCAGATGAAGGTGATGGACTATATGGGATTGGCAGAAATGACTGGCAGAATCCGAGACCAGGGAGAAGGGTCGGCGGAAGAAGATTGGAAGAAATTTAAAGACTATTTACAGAAATATTGCAAAATTAATGAATGTTAGAATGATGTAGGATAGAAACTAAGTGGTTTCCAGCTGTAATGCCTTAAGAGAATATGGGAAAAAAGGTTTAGAAACAGGTTTAAATTTATTGATAAGGATTTGCTGAATTAACAATTTGAATTGGAATACAAAAAAGGGAGGTATCAGGAGGACTGGGAAATAAGTAAATGAAAAATAAGTAATGATATTTTATGTGTTTTTAACCATTTTTATTTTTTGTATTTTTGTTATTTTTTCTTTTTTCTTTTTGATTTTTATTGTATTATTATTGGAAACTTTAATAAATATTCTATAAAAAAAAAGAAAGTCCCAGATTGAAACCCCAGCCTCTGCAGGGAGTGCTGGAAGAGAACCCTGTCTGAAATCCTGGAGAGCCATTGTCAATTAATGAAGATAGTCCTGAGCTAAATGGACCACTGAGCTGGCTCAGTTTAAGGCAGCCTCCTGTGTTCTATGTCCATGGAATGACAGGGACATCATCCTGTCCTTTGCCTCAGGCAGCAAAATGTTTTGGACTAGCCCTAGAAACATTCACTGCAGAACATAGAGTGCGGGGAAGAGAAGGTAATTAAAAAAGGAATACAAGCTCAAAGCATCTGCGGCTGAAACGGAAGCAGAGGGATGCAATAGAATGATTATTCTAGTAAATAATCCTCACACACCAGAGGCAATAAGATCCCTCAGATGCAGGAAAGACCATTCCTTCTCCATCGGCTTTGTGTTCCAGCTCACTGAATCTCAGTTTAGCTTACATTAGCCACAAGGAGGTATAATTGCCTGAGGGGATTTATTAGTCCAGTGGAGAAAAGCAAAACAATGGGCAAGAGAAAGCAGCAGCAAATTGTGCTGTATCCAGACTTACAACAGGATCAATGTTGCATTTTTGGAGTACGTGCTCTTGCTTTACAAAAGTAAAACACATTGGTGGGCTGCAGGGATTGCAGAGCTTGGAAAGTGGATTGTGCAAGACTGAAGTTGACCCAACCTTGTTTCAAACCAGAGAGCATTCTGACCTTTGTGGACTTGTGGAAATATGGGAAGGGGAACTGAAAAGGAAGGGGAACAGGACCAGGCGCACACAAGTCCTATTCAATAACCCTATGTCATGTCTAGGGCTAGACATGTGCAAGGGAAGCAGGAGCAAACTTCCTTCCTTCCTCTCCTCCCCACTCCCTAGCATTGAAAGGAGACCTGTTCACATTCATTTGTTAAGCCTTATGCATGGAGAATTCCTGGAAAGGCCTACAGAGATCATTTTGCATTGCCTTGATTTCTGGCATCCCAGTGACCATGCTGGCTGGGGCTGATGGGAGTTGCAGTTCAAAACCTCCAGAAGGCACTAGGATGGGCATGGCTGGTGTAGACCAGGAGTGGCCAAAACCAGGGCTTTTTTCAGTGGGAACTTACCAGAACTCAGTTCTGGCACCTCTCAGGTGGGCACCATTGCCATTCTAATAAAACAAGGGAGGCATTCATGGTGAGTTCCAGTAACTCTTTTTCTAGAAAAATAGCACTGGCCAGGACAGTATCCTCCAGATGTTGCTTCACTACAACTCCCATCATCCCTGATAGTTGGCCATGCTGACTGGGACTGATGGGATTTGTAGTCCAAAACATCTGGAAGGTGCTACCCGCGGTGTGTAGACAATCCTCAGCTAGATAGATCAATAGTCTGGTTTGGTGTACATTCCTATGTGTTTAATGTAATGGATTTGTATTTCTTCTGTTCTTGCTTGCTCAGGCACTCCCCTGTGTGAATGCCTGAGGGCCCTGCTCTTGCCACTTACCATCTGGCCTGGGGCGGGGCCTGAAGCCTCAAAAGGACTGCTCTGCTGCCCAGGAGGACTCCCCTGTGTGAGTGTCTGAGGGCCCTGCTCTTGCCACTTACCATCTGGCCTGGGGCAGGGCCTGAAGCCTCAAAAGGACTGCTCTGCTGCCCAGGAGGACTCCCCTGTGTGAGTGCCTGAGGGCCCTGCTCCTTCCTGCCACTTACCACCTGGCCCAGGGCAGGGCCTGACAGGCCTCACAAGGACTGCTCCTGCCACCTACTATCTGGCCCAGGGTGGGGCCTCACAAGGATGGTTGTTGCCACTGATGCTGCTACTGCCCAGGAGGACCCGGAGGGGTGCAGAGTTCTTTTTAACATGTTTTAAATTTTTCCTTTCCCTTTAGATTTTTTATATATGGGGGTGGGATGGATGTTTGGGTGGGCTTGGGAATTTTTTAGATTTTGATGAATTTGTAATTTTTGCAGTTTTTATTTGTATTGTTTTAATGTTTTCTGGGTTGTTTTTGTTTTTTGTTTTTATTGTTTTAAGGTTTTATTGTTTTAGGCTGCGAAAGAATAACATTAATTGCCATCAATGGAGGCTACTATGAGGCTTGGGATTGCTACCATGGAGGGGCGAGGGAGGTATGCGGTGGGGGCAGATGTTATAGGCGAAGGGGATCGAGATATGGATATGCTCGTACCCCTTCCAATCTGCGCCTCATCCAGAGGGACGAGGGTAGGGTGAGCAAGGATCACTCACCTCCGTCACTGGTGCTGTGCAATGCCAGGTCTATAGGCAACAAAACCGCCACCCTACGAGATTTCTTTACCTCGCAGGGGGTCGACCTGGCTTGTGTGACGGAGACCTGGGTGCGCGAAGGGGAAACTGTTACCTTACGAGAGATGGCGCCCCCAGTTTTCTCCATCCTCCACCAGTCGCGGACTGTGGGCCGGGGGGGTGGCATTATTAATCCGGGAAGATTGTCCTTTCAGGCCTCTACCATCGCCATCAATCCCTGGCATTGAATGTGTTGGCCTAGTGTGGGGCTCCGATGAGAGCTTGGCTGTCTGGCTGGTGTACCGGCCACCTAGCGCACCAGCAGCCACCCTGTCAGGCCTATTGGAGGCGGTGGCCAGCTGGGCCTTGGAGTTCCCTAACCTATTGGTATTGGGGGACTTCAACATCCATGCTGATGCCACTCCCTCCTCACAGGCTCTGGACCTGGTGTCTTCCATGGCGACACTAGGGCTCTCCCAGTTTGTTTCGGGCCCCACACATCAAGCAGGCCACACGCTGGATTTGATCTTTGGTGTAGGTATAGATGTGATCATGTCTCCTTCGATGAAGGTGCCATGGTCTGATCACTACGCTCTGAAAGCCAGGATTGACGTTCCACCCCCACCCTGCTTAGGTGGCGAGCCGATTTGGGCTCGCCCGCAGAGGCTGATGGACCCTGATAGATTCCGCCAAGCCTTGCGGGACCTTGCTCCCCCTGGCGACTCATTGACTGAGCTCGTTGAGGGCTGGAATATCCAGCTCCTGGCAGCCATCGATGAGATCGCACCTAAGCGCCCTCTGCGACCCCGCAGAAACCGGGCTCCCTGGTTTACCGAGGAGCTCCGGAAAATGAAGCGGGACCTCAGACAGCTAGAGCGAGTATGGCGGGGTGCCCGTGATGGAGCCTCAAGAACATCTTATAGGGCTTTTATGAAAACCTACGAGATGGCGGTGAAGGCTGCTAAGAAGTCTTACTTCTCGGCCTCCATTGCATCCGCTAGCTCTCGCCCGGCGCAATTATTTAGTATAATCAGGTCTTTAACATCCCTTGAGGGACAGCCAAATTTAAATAACAATTTGACACACAGCTGTGAGGCATTTGCGAGCTTTTTTGCGGAGAAGGTCTTGTTGCTCCGCCATGACCTCCCTGCCAATTTGGATACAATAAAGGAACTAGAGGCCCCTCGACTGTCCTTGGGTCCAGTATTGGACCACTTCGACCGGATATCCACAGCCGATGTGGACAGACTCCTCCGAGCTGGAAAGCCCACCACCTGTCCTCTCGACCCGTGCCCGTCTTGGCTGATTAGAGCGTGTCCAGACGAGGTGCGGGCCCTCCTGGGGGATATCATCAATTTGTCCCTTGGCACGGGGACATTCCCAGGGGAACTGAAGGAGGCAGTGGTGCGCCCGCTCTTAAAGAAAACATCATTAGATCCTTTAGATCTATCCAATTACTGCCCGGTTTCGAATCTTCCGTTCCTGGGTAAGGTGATTGAGAGAGTGGTTGCTGAACAGCTTGGTGGGTTTCTGGATGAAACATCGGCTCTGGATCCATTCCAGTCCGGCTTCCGTGCTGGTCATGGGACCAAGACGGCTCTGGTTGCCCTAACAGATGATCTTTGTAGACAGCTGGATCGAGGCGGGTCGGGGCTGCTGATTCTTCTAGATCTGTCAGCAGCTTTCGACATGGTCGATCACGAACTTCTGGACCACCGCCTTGCTGACGTGGGGATCCAGGGCACAGTCCTTCAATGGCTGCGCTCGTTTCTCTCTGGTCAGGGACAGAGGGTGGCGCTTGGGGGGGAATTGTCATCGCACCACTCCTTGGTGTGTGGAGTACCTCAGGGTGCGATACTCTCCCCAATGCCTTTCAATATCTTTATGCGCCCCCTCGCCCAGCTTGTCTGGAGCTTTGGGCTGGGTTGCCATCAGTATGCCGATGACACCCAACTCTATCTGTTGATGGATGGCCATCCTGACTCGGCCCCAGACACACTGACCAGATGTCTGGAAGCTGTGGCTGGATGGTTACGTGGGAGCCGGTTGAAGCTAAATCCTTCGAAGACAGAGGTCCTGTGGCTGGGATGGGACGATATGGGATTGGGGGGGCAACTCCCATCTCTTGCGGGGGTGCAATTAGTGCCAGCACCATCCGTTAAGAGTTTGGGTGTAATCTTCGACACCTCCCTTTCCATGGAGGCGCAGATTGCAGCTACAACAAAGGCGGCATTTTTCCATCTCCGCCAAGCTAAGCATTTGGCTCCTTACCTCTCTCGCCCTGACCTAGCCACTGTGATCCACGCGACGGTCACCTCCAGACTGGATTATTGTAACTCGCTCTATGTGGGGCTGCCCTTGAGACTGACCCAGAAACTCCAGCGGGTGCAGAATGCTGCAGCGAGACTCCTTACGGGGTCTTCGCTGCGAGATCACATTCACCCGGTACTATACCAGCTGCACTGGCTCCCAGTGGAGTACAGGATCAGGTTTAAGGTGCTGGTTTTAACCTTTAAAGCCCTATACGGCCTAGGACCCTCGTACCTACGGGACCGCCTCTCCTGGTATGCCCCACAGAGAAACTTACGGTCTTCAAATAAAAACATCTTGAAGGTCCCAGGCCACAGAGAAGTTAGTCTGGCCTCAACTAGAGCCAGGGCTTTTTTGGCCGTGGCTCCGATCTGATGGAACACTCTGTCACAAGAGACCAGGGCCCTGCGGGACTTGACATCTTTCCGCAGGGCCTGCAAGACAGAGCTGTTCCACCAGGCCTTTGGCCAGGGCACAGCCTGACTCCCTCCCTCGGCAATCTTCGCGGAGCTCTGGCCCAATGGCTGCCAGTGGCTTGAGTTGAATTAATTTTATAATGAATGATTTTAGAGTGTTGTTTGTGCTGTACTTTTGTACTGTTTTATTGTTGTTAGCAGCCCTGAGCCCGGCTTCGGCTGGGGAGGGCGGGATATAAATAAAATTTATTATTATTATTATTATTATTATTATTATTATTATTATTATTACAGCATGCAAAGCCACTCTCAGTCGCTTGCCATAGTTCTGAAGGACACTCAAAGACAGCCAACATATTTCAGGTTGTCCATCATGTATGGTTTAGAGCAGGGTTGGGGTGCCCCTCCAGAGGTCATTGGGCTCCAGTTCCTATCAGCCACAGCCAGCATGCCCATATATATGAATGAATATATGAATACATATGAATGCCCATATATATGAATGTTGCCGGGGGACATTCCGGCAGCAGTGGAAGTAGTGGGGCAGGCAGAGCACAGCCTCCTGTACTTCTGCCACCTGAGGCGAGTGCTTCACCCCACCTCATGAGTGGGCCAGCTCTGAAGCCAGGTTATCCATCTAAATTTCCTCTCATAATTTCAGGCTGTCTGGTCCAGAACAGTGTTATCAGCAAATACTAAATAAATTTGCAAAGTCAAGACCGCTGTACATGTCCCACAGCTAAGCCAATCCACACAGGATCATATATATGATCCAAAGCCCACTGGATCAGGCCAATGACCCACCTAGACCAGCATCCTGGTCTCACAGGGGCTAACCAGATGCCTGTGGGAAGCCTGCAAAAGCCCTCTACCCACCTGAGATTCCTAGAAACAAGTTTTCAGAGACAAATCTTTTACAGTCCTGGAGGACCACATGTTCTCCATGCCTCATTTAGGGCTAGTAGGAAGGCCTCAGAATACAATTGTCAGAACTCTACATAAATGTGCTGTCTAGCCTTAATCACTGAATAATTCATTGTATCCAATTCCTTCCCAGCATATGTATGTGACTGTTAAGGAAAATGTAACTTTAACAAACATACCACTGCCATATCAGGGGTTTTTTCTGGGCAAACAGATCAGGAGGCAACTTCACCGCTCTAGCAAATGTATTATTCATCCTTTTAAAAAAACACACCATATTTAATAAGCAACACATTATTGCCATTGAATTATTCATTTTATTGCACATTCGCCACATCCATTTCTGGTTCGGAATTGATTGCCAGAGCAGAGGTAAGAGCAGTGATGTGAAATTGTTTATCCACATTACGCAGGAATAACAAATACTTGAGGGGATGAGTTGTTTGAGCAAACGTAAAAAAATAAAAAAATGCAAGCATCTTCTTAGCAACGTATAACGTTATCAAGACATTGGCCCTGACCCACAAATGTTCACACAGAGCATCCTGCCCTCCGTCCAAGACAAAAGGCTATAGATAACAGAGAGGCACATTTGGGTGAAGAGAGAAATGCAGAGGTGCATCATGTGGGCATACAGGCTAGGCATGCACCTCCCCATTCAGCAAGAAAACAGATCTATGGAAATCACTTCCGTGGGCTTATCTCCCTAGCTAGATCAGAGAATGAACCTGTAACTAAGCAAGGGTATTTGAATGCATTATTTGCAGGAAACTTGGAGAGGGGCTGCTACTCAACAGCAGAGCATGTGCTTAGCTCTCATAGGACCCAGGTTCTGTTTCCAGCAGCAAGAGCTGTGCAATAAAGTTGCAGGGCCTCTGTCAGAAACCATGAAGCGTCTGTGCCACTTGGCACAGTTGATGGTGCCGGCCTAAACAGACCAATGGGTTAACTGAAGCTATACGGTCCATGGGGATCACAGAGACTGCCTGCTAACACAAAAGAGCTGGCTGATGGTCGTCATCAGGCACGAGGGTTTCATTGAAAATATGCCTGATATCTATGTATTGTTATAGGTTTGGGAGGTTCAGTCTGGATTATTCCCTTGAGTCCTTTCCAAACTTGAGATTCTTTTACTGTGAGGGTAGAAGCTGCAAGATGAAATCTGGTAAAGCAGTCAGGCCATATCCAGCAATACATCCCTTTTTTCCCCTTCTTCTTCTTTTTGCAAGACAGCAGCCATTTCAGGCTCTGTGAACTCATGGTGATCTCCTCCTGAAAAAAGTGCCACAGCATCCCAAAACACACAGGCTATTTCCACACCCAGTGCTCCTGTAGTCTCTCTGCGCTCCTTTCTTTGTGGTCAGTGGAGGCACAAAGCTACACTTTTCACACTTTGGAGGATTCAGAGAGGATGAGCATGCAGATATTACCCATGCCATGAAGATGCCCAGTAAAAACAGTATCTCTCTGGTAGGTTTATCAACCCCACTTTCTCCCCCTGTAATATTTAGAATCATTAACTTCACAATGCAGCATCCTTGCCTATGGCAGGCAGTCATGTAGTCTGAAGGCAAGGAAACTCACAAGAAAATGAATGCTGGGAAAGAGCCGTAGCTCACTGACAGAGCATATGCTTTGTGTGCAAAAAAAACCCCCAGGCTCGATCCCCTGAATCTCCAGTCAGGGCATGGAAAGGTGATGTTCTTTCACCTTAGGCCCCCTAGATGTTTTTGGACTCCAACTCCCATCATCGCCAGTCAGCATAGCCAATGGTCAAGTATGATGGGATCAGTCGTCCAACAACATTTGGATGGCCAAGGTTGAAAAACACTGTAGACATGTGAGAACATTGTAGACAACAATTTGACCCAATTTAAGGCAGCTTTCTGCATCCTTTGAGATGAGTGTACCTAAGTAATATTACAGAAGGACTGGTCAGAAGTAACTTCTGCTCACACATTGATTTTATTCACAGCTAGGTCTGTGTCTAAAGGCCACAGAAAACACATTACGTGATTTTACTGTTTTAGGAGTGCACCTAAGTTAAATGAGTGCACACTTACTGCATGTTATGTGTGAATGCAATGAACAGGTTTGCAAGCACGGGTCTCATAAAGCTTCTCTTCTCACAATGCCAATGTTAATTTCAGCTCCCTGTTACACAGAATCATAGAACTGCAGAGTTGGATGCGGCCACAAAGGCCATCTAGGCCAATCCCCCGCAGTGCAGGGATCTTTTTGCCCAATGTGGGGCTCGAACCACATTGAACCTGAGATTATCATACTCTACCAACTGAGCTGAGCTTATGCATTCTGGCAAACCTACATTTGCTTCTACATAACACATGAAAAGGCCCTGAAAAGCATGTTTCCTTCATCTGCTCTTGATTCGGTAGCAGGTTCCGTAGCGTTTTTGACCACAGCAGATGTTGAAATACTCTTCCTTTTCACTGCAAAGGACATCTGCTTTTTTTGTTTGTCAAAGCTCTTGGAGCTGCTCGCAGAGCTTCCTAAAATATACATGTAATAATAGCATGGCCCCACTGCATGAACATTAACCTGACCATTTGAAGTATTCCCCTCTCCTAATTGACTTACATAAATTTGGCCAAAGCAGCCATTTTTGCTAAGTAATGACCTTTGGAGCATCTTGCTGATTACATTTTAAATTCTTAGAAACTCATCAGCCTGTCTTCTGACTCACACTTGCCATTCTGATGTATTACAGCCATCCATCACCCTGACATCCTCCCACTGATGACAACTTCCTCCAAGCTTGTAGCCAGAGAGATCCATTGTGGCTTTTCATTTAATTCCCCCCCCCCCCATTGTAAATGAGCTGTAACTAATCAGGCCTCCCTCATTCATCTAGCATGTCCCTCTGTGGATGTCTGTGTTATCAACAACTGTTTTGTGAATGACCACTGTTAATTATGTAATTATCGCAGTTCGTGTTTTTCTGCATTTCATTTCCTTCTGACCTCACAGTAACTCAGGATGGCACTTCAAGCATCTGATGAAGTGGGTTGCAGTTCATGAAAGCTTATTCTGCAATAAATTTGTTTGCTCTTACGATGCTGTAGGGCTCTTTGTTCTTTTTGCTGCAGCCTATGGATAACGCCAAGAAACAGCAATGAACCTCAGCAGCTTCCAGATGTCCTGAGACCTAAATCAGTGAGAAATTAAACAAGTAGAACCTGTAACAAAATGAAAACATTTTAACAACCACCAGTCGCAGCAGCCAAACATAAATTCATGAGGTGGCAGCCACTCTAAATCATTCCAAAGGCTTTCCTGAAAAGCCACGTTCTGGCTGCCCATCGGAAGACCAGCAAGGAGGTAGATCTGTGGGCCGGCCCTACTGTTAGGCAGAGTGAGAAAGCTACCACAGGCAGTTGATTTTTTGGTTGTCATTAGAAATGGCAATTTTATAGTCAGTTTATTTATTATTGTTGCATTTTTTTACTGCCAGGGAAGGAGGGAGAGAGGGGCAGGTGGGATTTTCTGCCTCAGGTACCAAAATAACTTTGGCAGGCCTTGAACTCTATGCCCGTTGAGTGGGGTGAGAGTCTGTAGGGATACCAATTGTTACTCCATCTCAGGCAGCAAAAAACTTGGGCTGGTCTTGGCTTTTCCCAAACAAGGTGCTCAAACAGAAAGATCCTGTCACACATTCCCACTCACCTGACTTTAAACACTGAGAGGACAGTTAACTGGGCCTGCACTGTTGAACAAAAGGTCCTAGCAGCAACACAGCCCCTCTGCCAGAGGTACTGCATTTGGCAAAATGGCCACGAGGTCAAGGAGGTTTGGGACTGGTCACACCACTATCTCACCTCACCCCATCCCCATCCTGGTAAACAGTGCTTCTGGCACTCTGCCTTCCCCAAATGCACTACAGATGGATCCACGCACCACTATTTGTTGCAGTGAGGGATGCAAGAAGGCATTACTTCCCATTCTAAGTCACGTTCGTCACACACAGTGCTGTTTCCGTTCCACTGCAGTTTGGCTTCCAACAAAAAAACTACAACTCACTGTTTGCAGTCACGGAATTTTACGCAGTTAATTACATTATCATTATGTTATTCCACACTGTTCCTTTCAGTACAAAGGAAACACAATGCAAATGGCGAAGGAGTCGTCAGTTATGCCTGTGGACTGAAAATAACAACAGCAGCAAATACGGATTGGTTCATCGGGTTGATTTCCATTCTGGTCAAGTGATGACTAAGCAGACATTGGCAATTTCTGCTCTCATTTCTGTTAGAGTTCTCCAACACCCCTTGTTGCAGTAAGCATGTACAGTATGTGGAGGGAAGGGATGCATCCTATAATAATATTTTTTTATTTATACCCTGCCCTTCCCGGTTTAGAACCAGGCTCAGGGCAGCTAACAGCAAATATAAAACATTGATTAAAATGTGACTTAAAAACAGCATAAAATACAACATAAAATGCAGCGTCAGTATCAATAAAATTCAAAAATTCAGGCGTCATTTGGGGGGGGCAGAGGAAAAAACCCCAGTCAGTAGACATCAAATGATCACCAGGGCTAACTGGCCAAGTTGGTCCTACTAGGGCCAGCAAGGAGACCAGGGAAGAGTTTAAATGTGGGGTCCCGGAAAGGGTTTCTTCATAGAAGAGGAAAGGGGGAAAGGGAATAGAGGATCAGGCTAATTCAAATTGAAGGCCAGGCAGAATAGCTCTGTCTCACAGGCCCTGCAGAAGGAGATCAAGTCCTGCAGGTCCCTAGTCTCGTGGGACAGAGCATTCCACCAGGTCGGAGCCATCACTGAAAAGGCCCTGGCCCTGGTGGAGGATAGTCTGTCTTCCTTAGGGCCCCAGACCTTCAAGCTATTATTATTCATGGACCTTAAGGTCCTCTGCGGGACATATCAGGAGAACTAGGGAACTTCAGTCAGCCAGAGGCTCCACAAGCTATATACCAGAGTGTTTAGGCCTGCGTGTCTGGCCTTCATCCTGTTACAGATGAACGGCAGAATTACTGCAGGAAACACGGATGTCATACTCCTGCTGCTATGGGAAACATGACAGTTGGTACGTGAAGTACAATGCAGGGGTGGAGGAAGGGGGTATGGTGAGGGTGGTCCACCCCGGGTGTCACCACTGAGGGGGGTGACAAAATGCTAGGCGGCACTCACCGCAGGACCTGCAGCGCAGCCGAGCCACGCGTCTCTTCTGGGAGTGACGTGGTGGCTTGGGTGCCCGCAGGCTCCGCGCTGCCCCAAAGAGTCTGCCCGCTGCCTCCCCCTCAACTGTAGGGCGGCTGAGTGGGACAGACTCCTCAGAGGCCTGCGGAGTGTCCAGCACCCACCTGGCACCCGATCGGCTTGCTCCGCCACTGGTACGATGCAGCTCCAAGTCATGTCAGTATTGTAAACAAAGCTTGTATAACCACCAAGTGTCGCCCCCAAAAAGGGATATTCTGTTTTTCGTGTGAGATTGTGGCACCCATTTTGGGTGCTGCGCTCTCACATGCTCTCATGCCGCAATCTCACCCTGAAAAGAACACTTTTGGAGGCCCACAATCTCACGTGGCACCCAAAAACATGAGTTTTGGGGCCCTGCATGAGATTGCACCCCCAAAAGTGTTTTTTTCAGGGTGAGACCACAGCGCAAGCCATGTGACTCGCCCAAGAGTGCATCCCAGAAGACGCGCATCCCAGTTTTTTACCTGAAAAAGTTGGATGGTATGAGCTTGCTGTACTCAGGGGAAATACTGAAGCAGGCCGAAAAATTGGATCTGTGATTTGCATAACATATGAAGCAATGTTGAAGGTTTCATAGACCTCTATTTCAAAACGGACTTGTGCAGCTGCTGATGATTTTCCTCTTGTATCCAATATTCCAGCTAAAGAATTATTGCTTTCATCAACAAGGCTCAAGGATGATCAAAATGAACAGCATGAAGAACAGTTTTTTGTTTTCTTTGATTACAGGAGACAAAGAGTGTTTGCTGCCTTTTGCCTAACAGCAATGACAGCTTTTAATTAAATACGGTTTGGTGGTAGGGGAGGCAGTATCTATGAAACTGGAAGTAATGTGTGAAAGGTAATCTGAGTGTGCCTCAAATTTACATACAACCATTTGCCTTAAACTATGTCCTTACTGTTAATTTGTTACTGTCCCTTTAAGTAAAAACCAAGTACAACTCTGGGAAAAGAGTGAAAAGGAACAGAATTCCGGCACCATTACAGAGGAATTCTATCACAGAATTCAGAGAATTAAAGAGCCTTGTGTGAACTGAAGGATGCCGCTGGATACAACCCATATAATTTAAATGTCCACTCCTGTGAGTCAGAGAACTAATCCCTATAAAAACAGGGTTGAGCATGCAGGCTTTGACAGGTTGCTAAAGATAGCATGAAGACCACAGGTGTTGCTTCCTTGGAGATCTATTCCTAGATTCTTTATCTTCCTTCAACACCTCCTAGGGGTTTATAGGCTGCTTTGCTCACCCAGGAAATAAGAGCTAGCTCCTAGAGTTCCTCACAGTAAATCTATCAACAGCATTTGAAGGTTGGAGGATGGAAGGTCATCATAAGTGTATTAGGGCACGGTAAACCTGACAGTGTTACTGAGACCTCACTACTGGCCATTTTATGAACCACCAGGGGTTAGATAGTTGGCCAGCAATATAAGACGATTTTATCCAGGAGTCTAAGAATTGGTTTTTCACCCATTAAGAATATGACTTGTAAAGGTGATAGATTAGATAGATAGATGATAGATGATAGATGATAGATAGATAGATAGATAGATAGATGATAGATAGATAGATAGATAGATAGATAGATAGATGATAGATAGATAGATAGATAGATAGATAGATAGATAGATGATAGATAGATGATAGATAGATAGATAGATAGATAGATAGATAGATAGATGATAGATAGCTAGATAGATGATAGATAGATAGATAGATAGATAGATAGATAGATAGATAGATAGATGATAGATAGATAGATGATAGAGATAGATAGATGAGATATAGAATTGTAGAGTTGGAAAGGACTCCTTTGGTCAAACCCTTTGCAATTCAGAAATCTCAGCTAAAGCATCCATGACTGATGGCCATCGAACCTCTGCTTAAATACTGCCAAGGAAGGGGAGCCCACAACCTCCCAAGGGAGACTGCCCCACTGTCAAACAGCTCTTGCTGTCAGAAGCTTTTTCCTGATGTTTAGTCAGAATCTCCTTTCTGGCAACTTAAATCCATTGGTTCAAGTCCGACCCTACAGGGCAAGAGAAAACAAGCTTGTTCCCTCGTCCATGTGACAGCCCTTATGACAGCCATCTTCAAATATCTCATCACCTCTCAGTCTCCTCTTTCTCAGGCGAAACATACCCAGCTCCTTCAAATGTTCCTCATAAGGAACAGTTCCAGACCCTTGATCGGTCACCCACCTCTGCATGCGTTCCAGCTTGTCAACATCCTTCTTAAATTGTGGTGCCCAGAACTGGACACAATATTCCAGGTGTGGTCTAACCAAGGCAGAATAGAGTGGTACTATTACTTGATCAGGACATAAATACATAAAGTCAAGCTGAGCCAAACTATTGCTTAGTATGAACGCATGAGTGTGCAGGTTCACAGAGAGGAGATCACAGGTGCTTTGCTTGTCCATAGTCATTTTGCATGGCATCTGAACCTTGGCTCATAGTTTAGCTCTCTCCAAACTAACCAAGAGATGTAACCAAGGTTTTCCTATAGTTTAGGACTCATGGTTTCTCCGGGATAGTTAAGCCATGAGCCTGGGTTTAGATGACACCCTAAACTGTGGCTTAGCTCAGCACAGCATCCAAATGAGTGGGGAATAGCAAAGCTATTGCAACCTTTTCCCCAGAACTTGCACATTTCCTCATTTGCACAAAGCCGCAGTTTGACATGTCTTATATTTCCACAAGTTCTCAGTCTAAATATAATTTTGTACATTGGGGTTGGCAAAGCACAGCCCATGGGTTGCACCCACCTTATGTCTCAGTCAAGCACCATCAATCAGGCTGCATAAACTACCTCTCAGTTGCATTATTATAATAGTGATCTATCTTTCAATCTTTCTTTCTCTCTTGTTGATGAGGCTGGAGTTTTTATGTGGTGCAACAGCTACCTCTGCAAATGGAAATGCTAATGAGCAACCAAGTGGTAGAGTTTGTCCTTGTTCTAGTGACCTAAAAAAAAGAAAAAAAGAAAAAGGAGTGCAAACACTAGAAAGGAAAAGCGCTATGCTCTAATGAAAGTCAGGAGATTAAAGTACAAGACTTCATTTAAGCTCTTGATGTATTTCATTTGTCAAGTGTATTGGCACACTCCAGAATAATTTTTCATCCTCTGCTGTCAGATTTCCTATACTGGAGGAACAGTATAGGTCTTATCTCAGCCTGTTTAATTGAACAGAATACAACAAGGATAGCCCAATACATTTTGTCTATATAGACTAACAACAGATTGGGACAAAGGGTGCTTCATTTCTCTGAGCTTGATGCAATACCAGTAGCATTAATACTTCAGTAATCTCTCCATTGAGCCGGAGCCAAGGAAAACTCAAGATTTTATCTCTGAAATTGTTATATCAAGCTCTGCAATGTCTGCCCTGTTATGTCAAGGATCCTGCTTGGTGCATTTATTTTCTAGTGTATAACCAATAAATATATTCCACTCACTAGATTTCTGAGAGAACACAAAATTAATATTCTGTTGCCACCTTCATTTCAAGGTGTCTCTTTCCTTCTCCCCTTTTTAAAGTTTGGTTACATTTGACTACATTGTAATGGATTAAAAATAGTGCACTCCTTAAATTCTAATAGTGCACATCTAGTCAGAAATAATCCCAACAGGGGTCACTTTCAGGAAAGGGAGTATAGTCATACCTCGGAAGTTGAACGGAATCCGTTCTGGAAGTCCGTTCCACTTCCAAAACATTCGGAAACCAAGACATGGTTTCTGATTGGCTCCTGCAGCCAATTGGAAGCTGAGGAACCCACGTTGGACATTCGGGTCCCAAAGAACATTCGCAAACCAGAACACTCACTTCCAGGTTTGCGGCATTTGGAAGCCAAAATATTCGACTTGCAAGGCATTCGATTTCTGAGGTACAACTATATAGGATTGTAGCACAAATAGGGGTGCCAACTTGAATAAAATATTGGGGGGGGAGGTGAGCCCCACCCCACATAATCAGGGTGCACACACACCATTTGAATGGCAATGCCCACCAACTTGGGGGCGGCCCCCTCAAATATTTTATTGGGGGGTTGAAGGGACCTTGACCCCTAGGAGTTGGTTACTATGAGCATAAAAGATTATGGGATGATGGGCAGGGAATGGCCCTTGTTAAGTATAATTGTTTAATTCACAGTGAATTGGAGAATGCCTGTGTGTATTGCTGGAAAGGGTTTAACTGGAAGATTCCATTGGAGCTTAAGTAGTGGTCTCTGTGCTTTAGCTGACTGATAATTGTGGCGATCACACAGGGTCCCCAGACGTTTCACCGTCTATTGATCCCTGTGCCACCACTTTATTTCTTGCTGCTGCCACCCAGGCCCTACCTGGTACAATACTGAGTCCAGTCAGGGTTAAATTGGAACATAAACGTCTGTTTATTTATTGCAGTTTAACAAGTGTGTGGTTTCATAAACGGTATTGGTCAATTACAATCATGGGGTGCCTATCCAGACCTATAACTTCCGCTACCTGCTCTCACTCACTAAACCACCTCTCAGTTATTTACTTGTCTTCCTAGCTCCTAACTCTTCCTGACTCAGCTTATTTCGCTACACTAACTCAACCTACCCACCGACTCTATCCCAATTCACTCCCACTCCAACCAACCACCCAACTCCCAACGAACTCCCCCCTTCTGCCCCTCCCAGAGCTGGTTTTATAGTACCTCTGACTCCACCCCCCAGGTTCTGATTGGGTAACCTGTTTAACTATTTCACCTCCAGCATTCTCATATGTTAACGTCACAATAATTCTCTGTCATGTTCCTGACTTAGATCACATGGAAGAGACAGGATTGCACTCTGTGCATATGTTAATCTGTGGGTCTCCATTTTGTGAGTTAGTATTTCTCTGAATGCCACAGAGGAAACAAAGGAGATGTAAATGATGAAGCTCACCAGGAACATACAACCTCCGACTACAATGGAGGCTAGAATGCGGGGAGGGGGAGAGAGTTTTGATCTCAATCCTGTTTAAAGTTATTTCAAGAGGCTGAACCTATGCTGGATATGCGCAAGATATTGTACAACTGTTTGGGTATATCATTTACTGTTTTTTGGTTCTGTTTTGAAGAAAGTTCTGCAAGTAAAGCTTGAATCAAATCTATGGGAATGGACAATGTTTTATTCCGAAAGGAGTCAGTTTTTATGCATCCAGTCACTTCAAGCTGCACAGTATTCCTATCTGCAATAACCCTTGTCTGAAGCCCCAGAATTCTGCTGTTGGTCAGCATGTCAACAATGCAGAGCTGGACAGCCCAATGGTTAATCTCTGTATAATACATCTTCGTATGTTCCTGTGTTCCAATCCCAGGCACTCATATCCCCCTTGTCCCTGACATGTCTGGCTCATAATGGCAAGTGAAGTAAAGCTGTGCATTAACTATCAAATACAGTTTGCCATACTGAACCACCATGGTCCCATCCCATGCCATCTCCTAGCCATGGCCCCAAATATCCATAAAAAACCAAAGCCCATCTGAAACTTTTGTACAGTGACTTTCTTATAACTGTCTCGTGTCTGTTATCATGGGAAATTTAGTGCATCCTCCTGAAGAGATAAATCTTCCAGGATGTGGTTGACCTCAGGTGCATAACAGCACAGTCAAAAGAAAAGCTTGCAATTGCCAGTGGCTCCAAAGTTCAAGCCAGGAACTTCATGAGCTAGGCCTGGAAACTGAACTGGTTAGCTATGGTTTGGGCACAGAAAGGAACAGGGGGCTGCAATATGAGCCCCTGCCATCAGCAGGCAATATTAAGCTTCTGGATTGGCCTAGCCTGGTAAAAATAGTAAGAGATGGGGCCAATTTGGTCTCAACATGTAGGGCTCCAGCTCCCAGTTCAGGCCACTGACTGTGGAGTGTCCCAGCCAAGCTTCTGGCATGGCTCTAAAAATGAGGAAAATAATGAGTCCCTTTACTACATCAGAAATAAATGTGAGTAGCTGGCCTGAGTCAGCTATTTATTGTTGCATGTGAAGGCATATATTTGCTTAGTGATTAAATATGACGCTTGTTTCATTGGCCTGTAAAAAGCAGCAACACTTATCACGTAAAACACTTAACCTCTGTTTTCGTAGTGGAGCAATTATGTCTGTAGCTGAGGGACAGAGAACCAATTTAACCATGATCACGGCAGCAGTCACAGAGCAGAATAGGGAACAGAAGTCAGCAGTAGCAGATAGCATAGAGGGACAGCAACACTCACCTGACCTCCTGACAGGGGTGTTGCTGCTGCTCAGGAGAGAGCGGAGGCTGGTGGGGTGCACAGTCTTGCCCTTCCCCCATCTCCTTTCCCAGTAAGTAGTAACGACTCATCTGTCAGGAGGGCAGGAGGATGCTGCAGCTCCGTCACACCTCCTGCTAATAGAAGCCAAATCTCTTCTCTCTTAAGGTCCGTCCCATACCCTCCAACATGCTGAGTCCCCAAACCGGGATGCATGTCTTCCTATCCATGTTCCACCACGAGTCATGTGACCCGCACAAGATCACGGAACCCAAAAGACACACTTTTTCAGGGCAGCGATATCACGGCGTCCCAAAACATACATTTTTGGGCCATGTGAGATCATGGCCTCAAAAAAAAGTGCTTTATGTGGGGCAAGATCTCGGGGCAAAATTGCATGATGTCATACTGCCCAAAATGGCTGCCATGCTCAGAAAAAGTGGGATGTATGACTTACAGGGTATGTGTCCGCATCACAGTCCTGCTACGGTTGCCAAGTGATGTTCTTCCATCAGAATGAAACATGGTCCGTGTGTCGTGGGGCATCTCCAGACTGTGGCAGTTTCAAACCCATCTCCCACACTTTATTATGAATTATTACAGCAACATATTAATGAAGTATTGAAATCAGCTTAAACTGTTTACATTAGGAAACCAGTGTAGAAAGTAAACCAATGCCAAACGGAAACCAAAATGGGGACTCTCAAATATAAACAGCTATTGCAACGCTACCCTAAAACCACCTCTGAGATCAGGCACTGGCTGTGGTTCCCAGCTAGGCTGCCCCTGGCTACCCTCCTTGCTGAGCCTCCAGCTGACAGTTTGAGTGGTGGGTGCGAAGCAATGACAGCTTCTGAATGGCCGCCAAACATGCCTCCCATCCACAGCAGCTTCCCACCATTTTCATTTCCCCGAAATGTCATACCTCAGCTCTCTTGGCCTGGGCCTGGGTGACTTATTTTGGAGAGCAGCCATTGCAGATGGGAACCAAGACTAACTTCCTTTCAAAAGGCACCACCATCTGCCCACCATGATAACGTTGTCTAGGGTCTCAGTGCGAAAGGTGGTAAGAAAATGTGTGACTATATGACAGGGTGTTGGGCAGTGGGGGCCCATCAGCACCCTCATTCTAAGGGCCCCTGAAGTCTGGCTGTGGTCCAGCATGGCAGACAGATATTTAATCAAATTAAAACATCAGTCAGACATCAGTCTTTCTTCTCCTCATCAAGCATCAGGTAGGCTGTTCACCCTTTTCTTTTTTTAAAGGTGTCACATATACATATATCAATTTGTACATTTATCATTTGTCTTGTTTTTAAAAAGCTGGTAACATTTTTTAAAAGCTGCATAGCTGCTCTTGGAATTAGCTTGTGCAACTGGGCTGGTGATAACATGGGCACTAGCCAATCAGCACTGTTCACAGATGGCCCTTCCTACAAACTTGTAAATATTATTATTATTTAGAATTTGACCCTGAAAAAAAGGGGTGAAACCATTTGTACTCAATGCAGCAAAAGTGCTTCCAAACCAGCCCCACAGCTGAACAAAAGTTAAATTGATCACCCTATTTTTGCCAGGCCGCTTTGCAGATCTCTATGACAATTTGCCCAAAGCCTTAATGGGTCACATCAGGCCATTGACTGGGAATAGTCCTTCCTCTAAAACCCACGGTGTGGTAGTTTTGCAGATTTTAAACTTGTGATGCTGTCAAATAAGTGCTCAAGGTTCCTTGTTGCTCCTCTGCCTCCCCAAAGAACTCAATTCTCAGAGTAATGCACCAGGGTAATAATTTAATTCTACAGCGAACAAAAGCAGTCATACAGAAAATTAAAATGTTTCCCTCCCTCTCCCCTCGAAACCAGCAACAACAGAACAAGGTTGCATCAATACTAGCTCAAGAGCAGAAAAGCACTTCAGTGCTTTAGCCTCTGCTGTTCTTTTCATTCAGCCTATTGGTGACGTCAGTCTGGCACTCATAAAATCCTAATTAGCATATCACCTTGTGCGTTGGAATGTACAAGTGGAGCAGTTCCTGATTCTCTCCGGCATGCTAGCTAAAAGAGATTAAGAATCATAAAAATCCTCTGCGCTTCACGCAGTGACAACAGCCCAATGAGGCTAACATATGAAAAAATCCTGACATGATCCTCCAAGGGGATCAAGATAAAATGTAAGCGTTCCAGTTTCTGAACTACATTTAGTTGAGCCTGGTTCTGGGATTTCTTACAATACTTCTAGATGCCTTCATCCAAGTAGCACGTCTGCCCACATCAAGAGCCAGGGTGGTGTGGTGATTAAAGCGTCCGACTAGGACCTGGGTTCAAATCTGCACCTGGTCATAAAGCTCACTGGGTGACCTTGGGCCAGTCACTGCCTTCTCTCAGCCTAACCTACCTCACAGGGTTGTTGTGGAGATTAAATGATATGAGGGGAACCACATATGCCACCTTGAGCTCCTTGGCAGAAAGATACCTACAGCCCCCAGCTGTCATTATAGGCCATGTGTGGGTGGGGCAGCTGTGGAATCTGTCAAGATCAGTAAAATTAATTCTCAAATTTCATATGTTGAAAGGAGCTCTTGGCAAAGCAGATTGTATAGTTGGCTGTGTTCTATCTGTGTATGAGGGATGTGTACTGAGTGCTAATATGCCTTCTAGCTTTCCAGACTGCACTGGGGGAAAGTGCCAGGCCTAGCAATCTAAGAGTGAAAATTTTCAATCTGGACTCTTAACACAAACAGCTCTGTCACTAAGCGCCCAGACATTGCAAGAAAATGTTGGCCTTCATCTAGCAAAAGGCCATTATTAATAGTTCTTCCACACTGCCAATCTTTTTTTATGGTGATTCATCAAAATAAGATGTGCCCTTCAGCTTCTTCCCAGGCTCCAGAATGATAAGATGTTTTATTGTCCTGAGAGTTTAAAAAACAGTCAAAAGTGCCAGCAGCCATAACATTCAGATAACTCACTCCAGGAAGGAAGGAAGTTATGTTCAACACGATCCTCCCATTTTCAGGTTGTTTTTCAGTGTCTATCCTCTGAGAACCAACTTAACCTGACAACCAAGACAGGAAAAATAACACACACAAACAAACGTACCTTTCCCCATCTACTATCTAGAATTGATTCAATAAATTTATCATTTCCCAAATTCCCCTGAACAAATTATTAATGAAAAAAGAATGAAGATGTAAAAAAAATCAAATCAGTAGCATCTTGCTTTGTGTGAAAAGTTTTTACACCTTCACTGAGCGTCAAAGTTGCTGACAACTTTTCTGGCTCCACCAAAGAGGACAATATTTAGCCTCTCACCACCGACATCATCCGCACAAGTTATTTCAGTTAGTTTAATTGAATGGCTTTTATTTTGTCAATTTCCTGACATTTATGCATATTTATGAAGGCTGGGTGGTGCACTTTGCGAAGGGCTGAGGCCTCTGGGAATTTGCCTCCATCAGAAAATCAGATCTATGGGCTGTGATTTTAATTTGATTTTAATTAATTTTATAATGAATGTTTTTAGAATGTTGGATTATTTTGATTGTTGTTAGCCGCCCTGAGCCCAGCTTCGGCTGGGGAGGGCGGGATATAAATAAAATTTATTATTATTATTATTATTATTATTATTATTATTATTATGCCAGTTGAAGGCATAATAATAATTTATTATTTATACCTTCCCCGTCTGGCTGGGTTTCCCCAGCCACTCTGGGCGGCTTTCAACAGAAACACGATGGCTAAAAAGGTACAGTATCCTAGGGGACACAAGTGAGGGCTCAAATTAAAGCATGAATTATAGATAGCATTATGAAAATATATGACAGGTAGCAGGTCAAATTTAACAGTATCCGACAGACGACTTGCAAAAGAATTTAGTACTGTTATGTACTGAAGTTCTCACCCTGGGCCAGCAGGGGGATACTGTAGATAGTTTTCACTCAGGTCCACGTCAGTTATTTTAGGCGGGAAACCCTGGGTTGTTGTTGCTACAATGTTGATAGCTGGCTGCCTATAAAAGCAGGCCAGCTGAGCTGTTTGCTGTTCAGTTTTCTGTTCCAGCTTACAAAATAAAGAGCTGCTTTGGAGAAATCACTGTGTCGTCTGCCATGTCTACCCACTATTTAACACTGGCGACGAAGGTGGGATCGGTGGACATCAGAGCACAGCCAGATGCGGCCATCCTCTGAACTGAGCTGAATCACAGAGCGAAATCACTGAGCGAAATCACTGGACAGAACCAATTCAGAGCTGACCGTTCTGGTGAGAGCACTGTGTTCCATCCATCGCCCTTCTCTCCGGCATCAGAATCATGGCTTCACTTGTGCCTCTACCGCTGTTTGTGCCAGCCTCTGAATCATGGGACTCCTACCTCGCTCAGTTTGACTGCTGCCTCCAAGCCAACGAGTTGACAGCAGTATCAAAGGATCGGAAGCGGGGCCTATTCCTCAGCCTCTGTGGGCCTGAGGTGTTTGAGACAGCCCGAGCATTGGTTGCGCCTGAAGCAGTCCAGGCAACACCATGGGACACGATCCAAGAGAAGCTCCGCAACCACTACGCACCAAAGCCGTCCAAGATTTCTGCCCGCCATGCGTTTTACCACCGGAACCAGGCAGAGGGGGAGTCAATCAGCAACTACACCACTGCCCTCAGACAGGCTGCCATGCACTGTGAGTTCCGAGACTTAGACGATGCCCTGATGGATCGAATCGTCTGCGGGGTCCGGGACATCCATCTGCAACGGCGTTTCCTTGCCAAGCCAGACCTCACGCTACAGAAAGCCATTGAGGAGGCTGTGGCCTCAGAAGCCCAGGAGATCCGCAACTCCAGCAGCCCGTGTCTTGCTAGGAAGCCAGTTCCAGTGCATCATGAAGAGGCCAGCAGTGATGAGGCATCCTCCAGTGAAGACGATGACGTGCACCAGACAAAGCGGGAGCGCAGGAAGTTCCAACAGAAGTCCAAGGGCCAACCGGAATGTGCCGGCTGCGGAGGCAACCATTCCCGTGCCAAGTGTCGATTCAGAGACGCCATCTGTAGGAAGTGTTCCAGAAGGGGCCACATTGCTAAGGTCTGCCGATCGGCTCCGTCTGACACCCCCCCTTCACCGACTCGCAAGTCCAAGTCTTCACTCCAATCTGCCAAGGAAAGCTGTTTCGCTCTCACCAACTGCCGCTGCCCGTCTGGAACCACGATTGGCCAAACTGACTCGCCTACGCGACGCAAGCTGAACGTCATGGTGCTCATTGAAGGTGCTCCATGTGACATGGAGATTGACACCTTCAATCTCCCTGTCCATCGTGTCTTGGAGCACCATCAAAAGACTGGTACCCAGAGTGTCCAAAAAGCAACTCGACTCTCACCTCGTACACCTGAGAGACTACCAGGGAAACGACATTCCCGTGGTAGGCGTTGGCCGGTTCCGGATTGCCTTCAAGGATTTTTCGGGCCTGCTCCGACTGGTGGTGGTCGAAGGTCAGCGGCCAAGCCTCCTAGGGCTAGACTGGTTTGATGCCCTCGGCCTGGAAGTCACCGGCATCAACTGCATCTCTAACGCAGAGACTGAGGGTCTGGTCAAAGACTTTGCCGAGGTTTTTGATGGCACTTTGGGGCAATATACAGGTACGCCCATCTCCTTTAGCCTTGATCCACAAGTCGCCCCCATCAAGCTAAAGCCACACCGGGTTCCCTTTGCTCTCAAGGCTAAGGTGGATGAACAACTGGACAAGCTGATCGCCCAAGGAGTTTTGGAGCCGGTTGACCACGCCAAGTGGGAAACCCCCATCATCACGCCTGTCAAGCCAGACGGGTCAGTGAGAATCTGCGCCGACTACAAGTGCACGATCAACAAGGCACTTCAGCAGCACGCTTACCCGGTTCCTGCCTGTTGTTCAACACCTGCTGCATTCCCTGGGTGAGGGTAAGGTCTTCGCTAAGCTGGACCTTGCCCAAGCCTATCAACAACTGCACGTCGATGATGCCACTGCTGAAGCCCAGACGATCGTCATCCACCGAGGGGCATTCCGTTGCCGCCGGTTGCAGTTCGGGGTGAGTGTGGCTCCTGGCATCTTCCAAAGCCTTATGGAGCGTCTCCTGCAAGGGCTTCCGGGCGTGGTACCATATTTTGATGACGTCTTGGTGTCCGCAGACTCACACCAGCAGCTGTTCGAGCGCCTCCGTGCCGTGCTGACCAGGTTCCAAGAGGCCGGGCTCAAGGTAAAGAGGGAGAAGTGCCAGATCGCCGTTCCACAGGTAGAGTTCCTGGGCTATCTTATCGACGCCTCCGGCCTTCACCCGACCACATCCAAGATCCGCGCTATCCAGCAGGCCCCCATCCCAAAGAACAAGACGGAGTTGCAGGCGTTCCTGGGGCTGCTGAACTTTTATAACATGTTCCTGCCCCACAAAGCCACGGTGGCTGAGCCTCTTGACTATGCTACCACTCAGTGGATTTGTAACTGGCTGACTGACCGAACCCAGAGGCCAGGACATCAAAGATATTCATTTTGTTAGATTAGTAATGTTACATCTCATAGAAGCATGCTGAGATTGTCGTTACTCTCTTGGTTCTGTGTTCCCTCACCTGGGTAAGAACAAGTGGTGTAGAAGTAAATTCTTACCACACACCTAAAAAGGACTATGTTTCCTTCTGAGTATACATTTGAATTAGCTGCATAATAAAACTCAATTAAATAGACATATTTGCACATCAAAAATCAGTCCCTGCACCTTTCCTTGTTACTTATGTACTCGTAGTAATAACCTGCCCTTCAGCAAATGATCCCAGGATGTGTTACAAAAATATCACAGTTAAAACAAATTCAAAGTCTGATACAATTGTAACATTAAACCACAAAATTAAACCAATAACGAAGTTTACAAAACAAAAGAGCAATGCATCAAGAGGGAACCCACTCAGCCAAGGGCCTGGGCAAAGAGGTACATTTTGACCTATGATTGAAAAGCATACAATGATAGCACAAGACACGCCCTGGAAGGGAGAGCGTTCTACAACCTTGGGGCCACCAGAAAGAAATCCCTTAGATTGTGGCCCAAAAGACATATGAATCAGCTGTTCTGTATCTGAAAAAAGTAATGTCAAGCTCATCTGGCATCTTAGTTACCTATATTTAGGTGCCAGGCAAAAATACTCCTCTTATCCCAAGCCTTTGGCCAATTAAAAAATCTATGGCCTTTATGTGTTGGTGGGGAGTATTGTTTTTGTTTGTTGTGGTGGTATTTGTGTGGTTTTATGTTGTAAACTGCCCTGTAATCTATGGGAGAAGGGCAGTATAGAAATTTAATTAATAATAATAATAACAATGGCCCAGATTCTCATGAATTGTTCTCTGTAAGGTCAAGGAGATAGTAAATAATAATGCTCTGGAATAGAGTTGGAATCTAGTCCAACCCCCTGCAATGCAAGAATCTTCTGCCCAACGTGGGGCTTGAACCCACAACCCTGAGATTAAGAATCTCACACTCTACCGACTGAGCTAACCAGGCCCTCTTTGATAGTGGTTCCAATGGCATCTAATGACATCATAGCTGATATTTGTGTTTGTGGTTGCATTTAGTGCCCATTCCTTTTAACTTCCGTGCTTTCCTTGGTACTACAGAGGAATGATTCCAAACAGACAATCGGTCCAGACATTGGTTTCCCACTGGAAGAAGAAACCACCAGGAATGTGGTGTGTGTGGGATGCCCTTGCAGTCACCCCTGCAAACCAGCCGTGAGAACCACTGGGCCCCGTCAGTTTGGTGGACTAGCAGGAATGAACACAGGCAAAGGCAGCTGTAGGATCTGAACTGAGCTGAGGAGACTGGGAGAACTTGAAACAATACCTTGCCGTTTGCAATTAGGGCCGTCTGGACATACCTGCACTACTTACATTTATTCTAGGTCTCTGGAGATCACTTGGCCAAATTCTCTCTTTTAAGGTTGGCTAGTCAGTAATCATGGGTAACACTTCCTCCACTCAAACTAGAATTGGGCTTTCCGTAATTCCCATACACCTTTAATTTAAAAAAAATCAGAAAATACATCCAAAAGAAATTCTGAGCCTAATTCTGAGCCAGTGTGGTGTAGTGGTTAAGAGCAGTGGACTTGTAATCTGGTGAACTGGGTTCGCTTCCCCGCTCCTCCACATGCAGCTGCTGGGTGACCTTGGGCTAGTCACACTTCTCTGAAGTCTCTCAGCCTCACTCACCTCACAGAGTGTTTGTTGTGGGGGAGGAAGGGAAAGGAGAATGTTAGCCAAATTCTTCTTTTTCTTCTTCTTCTTGGAAACCCACCATGCTCTTCACATCTTCCCTGGGAAGGATGGGAGCAAACACCCCTTCCCTTTCAAAGCCTCAGTTTTCGAGCCGGACTCTGTCACTGGCTTCTCTTTGCCCAAACATTACATACTGCAATGTTGCAGTGGTGACTGACCAGGATTCCCCTCTGCAAGACACCCATCCCTTCCGGGTCCTTAGAAAACCAAAAGCAGCCTCCTGTGCACCAGAGTCACTGTAGTTTCCAAGGGTTTCTCAGTATTCAGTAGGGAAATCAGACCCCCCAGTCTATTAGGGCAATGAGTCACTGTCCCATCAATCTCAGTCTGCCCTCAGCCAATCTCCACCTGACAAACCCCAGAGGTCATCCCTGGCTGTTAGCTTCCTCCTCCCTGGTCTCAGAGGAACCCTTGAAGAACTCAGCAGGGAGGAGGATGGGAACAAGACTTGAATGGGATTTGCTTATCATTGGCCCTGGCTCCACCTACTGTTGACCTCCTGCATTACATTACACCATACCAATTCCAATAGACACCTGCCACCATTACCAGAACCTCTGTTTATTTTCCAGGCTGGAGCACTTCTTGGAACATGTTGCTTCATCCATAAAGGCAGCAGAGAATTACAAACTGTTTTTCCCCCAAGCAAGGCAAATGCCAATTTTGGCAACATTGCAGTGACCAACGGTTGCGCTCCATTCAGTGCCAATGAATGCCAATCCTTCTGTAATGTGAGATGAATTTTTGATGTGGACAAATGTGAAATCTAAATTTCTAACACTTTACATCCTGGCAACTGGAATTTGTCAGCCCTGCCTTGGCCTTATCAGATATCTGAATCTCAAGTACTGATTTGTCACCTCATGTAATGTTTCCACTGTAAATCACTTGGTGGGACAGAATCTGACTTTCATTGTAAACAATAGCAAACCTTCACCCTTCCTCTGTGTTACAGTGCTTGTATTATATTCTGAGGATTATATTGCTTGATCCTGATCTTGTTACCTGAAGCTACATAAGATCAGTTTTCATATTTCTTTTAATTAAGTCTTTTGTTTTGCTTTGGTTTTTTAACAGTAATATTTGGGCAGGGGGGTTAAAAATATATATATTAGCAGGAAATCTCAGGATTCTACAGACACCATCAGTCAATGGAATAAGGCTCATCTCACACCCCAGCATCACTAAAAGCCTGCAACAATTTGATGAATTTGGTGCATTTCTCTCACAGTTCCTGAGCAGCCAGCAGGCTGAATTCAAATGGATCCATATTGGTAGGAAGAGAAGAGGTTTCCTTGTGCCAAGTCAGACCATTGATCCATCTAGCTCAATATTGTCTACTCTGAGTGGCAGCTGCTCCTTGAAGTGTCAGAAAGGTGTCTTGCCTGGAGATGCCAGGGACTGGGTCTGGAACCTTTTGCATGCAAGGCCTGTATTCTAACACTGAGCTACAGCCCTTCCAAGAACTCCCATTCAGAGCCAGCAATTCTAACCCAACAGCATAATTTGAGAAGACGACAAAGGTAGCAACAGCAACCTTTCCCTTAATTTCCCATCTCTAAACCGGGAATGATGTAGCCCTGAAATACCTTTTGTACGACAGGCATGCTAATGATCTGTGCTCTTTTTTCCAGGGGCTATTCAAGGGTACGCAGTACCAGCAGCCCTGGGGGGGGAGGTTTAAAAATGTGGCACTTACTGTTAACAACTTCATGGTGAGTACCGGCACCTATTTTTCTAGGGGGAAAGCACTGGTAATGATTGCAGAAGTGCTCAGACAGCTGCAGTAATAATAATCTGAGAAAAGGAAAGGACATGTGCTCCCTCTTCTGGCCAGCCATGAAAATGCCTGCAGCAGGTGGCAAAACTACCACATATTGCCATTTCTTTTGAGTATCACAGACCAGAAAAGTTGGAAGGGACCCTGAGGGTCATCTAGTCCAACCCCCGGCAATGCAGGGATGCTGTCCACAGCTGTCCCCGGGTGGACTCAAACCACCAACCTTCTGGTTAGCAGTCAGACACACCAACCCATTGTGCCACCTGAGCTTGAGGACTCTTTTCTATTACGAAAGCCTTAACTCATATTTCTCAATATATTTTTATCAGTTGATCCGATAACTTGCTCTTTCCCACAGGGAATACACTGGCAAAGAGGCACCCAAGGGGATTGACCCCTTGCCCATCAACTGGTGTGATTGACAGGTGGGCATGGTTTGGGGGAAATGGCCTTGCAAACCAAATTGGACCCCCAGGACAGAGGTTCCCCACTCTTGCTCTAGAAGAAGATGAAAACCTGGTTCACCTTATCAGTTGTTTTCGATGCCCAATCTCTTGTGCCCTTTGGCGAATTCCCTCTCCCCCAACCCCACACACACTTTGAGTGGTTGTATGGAAGTGTAGGTGTCAAGTGGGATTTTGGCGACAGCTCAGAAAAGAAAGAAAAGTAAGCTGCGACCATGCCGTTCGTCCTCATGGAAATCTATTTTATGGGTTTCTCAGTCTGCATCACTGGTTTTCCTCCACATGAAAGAGCCAAAAACAACATAAGTGAAAATGTCACTTGTAGTAGAGAGGAAATCAACAGGAGGAAAGGTCAGTGCACACAAAGCAGTTTGTCTCTATAGGCTGTTTTCATTTGCTCTTGAACTAGAGCTGAGACAAAAAATAAATAAATCAGAAAAAATATTTCCAAGAAATTAACCAAGAATATTGGAGAATATTTAGCAATGCACACGCACAGTGCCAATTTTGCCACCTGTCAATAGGGCAGTGAATTTGGGGCACGACAGTGAATGCACAGCAATATATTTGAATATTGCTGAAAGAAGCATCAAGGCTTGGCTCCTACACATTGCAGTCCTCCTCCAAGCCCATGGTTTCATTCAGTATTAAACTGAGCCAAAATTTCCCAGTAGAAAAATTCCTTGGAATTGTTCTTTTTGGGGGCTGTTTAAGAATTCACACCCCAGGAGGAATTGGCACAGTGCGATGTCACTGACGTGACATTGTTGTTACATATCGGGACAAGACAGAGGCAGAGCACGGTGGCAGCAAAGTTGGGGTGGCTGAGGCACACCAGTGAGAGTGTCAGATTGGTTCGCCCAAAGCACTTGTCCCACACCATCCTAGCAGTGACAACGCACGCAGAAAGCCAATTCTGTGGCAGTGCCCCATCCCACTGGCCACCACTGCCACCCATACACAGGTACAGAGAATATCTGATGAAATGCCAGCTGCCCAATTTCACTACTCTCCAATGGGATGGTGATTTATGGGAGACCATTTTTGCTCAGCTCTCTGCACAGAGAAAGGGATGCGGGTGGCGCTGTGGGTTAAACCACAGAGCCTAGGACTTGCCGATCAGAAGGTCGGCGGTTCGAATCCCCGTGATGGGGTGAGCTCCCGTTGCTCAGTCCCTGCTCCTGCCAACCTAGCAGTTTGAAAGCATGTCAAAGTGCAAGTAGATAAATAGGTACTACTCCGGCGGGAAAGTAAACGGTGTTTCCGTGTGCTGCTCTGGTTTGCCAGAAGCGGCTTAGTCATGCTGGCCACATGACCCGGAAGCTGTACGCCGGCTCCCTCAGCCAATGAAGTGAGATGAGCGCCGCAACCCTAGGGTCAGTCACGACTGGACCTAATGGTCAGGGGTCCCTTTACCTCTGCACAGAATTGAGCCGTTTTTCACAGCACCAAAGGCTGACATTCAGGTGAGTCTGAAGTAATATACAAAAGAGCTTTAAGAGGCGGTTGGTTCGGCTGTGAGAGAGGGTACCACAGCAGAAACAGCTCAGAGCTGCAACAGAGATAAGAACGGAGACCTGGGAACTAACATCAAGCAACCAAGTTCAGACCCTCCAAGTGTCCCTGTTTTCCAGGGGTGTCCCTAATTTAGAGAAGCTGTCCCAGTTTCTGATTTGATTCCGAATGTCCTGCTTTTCCATAGGACATCCCTGTTTTCATCAGAGAAATGTTGGAGGGTATGGAATTATCTGACCCCCAAGCAGTCCAAAGGCAATCCAGTATAGGGAAGGGTTTTTTTTAATTTTAATGTTGTATTATGTTTTTATATATGTTGGAAGCTGCCCACAGTGGCTGGGGCAACCCAGTCAGTAAGATGTGTGGGGTATAAATAGTAAATTATCATGATGAAATGGGATGTGCCTATTTTCATTGGAGGATTGTTGGAGGGTACACAAGTTCTTCTTTGAGAAACATGGGTCCAGAACGCTAGCTGGGGGGGGGGGAGGAGTTGTGAGGGAGAGCTGCAGAAAGAAAGGAACTTATTTTCGCAGCATTTCTCCCACTGCAAATTGCTCCCTCCTGACATCACTTTGCAGATTTGCAGGCCAATTAGGCTAAAAGGGGCGGGGGGGCTGACAATATACCTTTTGATTCTGTGATACTGAATGCTAACATCATATGGTGGCTAGCAGTGTGTCTACCTAGGATCAGCAAGAGCCGAGTTCAAGTCCTCACTCAGATTTGTATACACACACATATATTGAATTACATGCCACTCAGATGTACTGCACAGCTGCTGCCAACTTTTGCAAAGCTGTCCTTGTGAATTATAGTTTGCATCCCTAAGTATTCCTTTGCGTTTTGTTTTAATGCTGCAACTGTTGCCAACAGAGTAATGTTAAGAAAATGAGAATGCTTTCTGTTTCCAGATCGTGCCGTATGATTGTCTGCTCTAATGCCTTTATAATGGAAGGCGTTTTTTCATAACTTTTGCTAGTGGGAATAATTGGGTTGCATGCAAGATTTTAAAATTTGTTATATGCAGTAGACAGGGTGGAATTTTTTGCTCTTAAATATTGCGCAGATTAAAGGGCCTATTTCTGTATGGATCTGCCTGTTCACCAAGGGCCTCCTTGGAGGCCCATTGCTGAGTGTCTCCACCCTTTGAAATTTGGTGGACAGTGATTGCAGAGAAGACCACCCCCAGAAGAAGCAGCTTCCAATCTCCCTCACAATTGATAGTCTCCAAACTCTACCTATCTGACATGGCTCTACCCAGTTAAGATTCCTTTGCTTCAGGGCGAATTTTTCAAAGTCATTATAATCACCTTGACAAAGTCTTCCTTTACCTACTATGGATGAGTGCATGAGTTAGGGTTCTCCAAGGAGATGTCACAGAAGCACAGAAAAGACTCACCTGAGGGGTTTGACATCCCCTTTCTCCCCTTTGCATTTCCGCAACACTTACTCCCTGAAGCTGCCCTCACCCCAGAATTTCTTATGGGGCCTTCAGTCTCCTACATGCAGTTTTCAGTTTCTGTTCCTAAAAGAGAAGGCACCTATTTCAGGACAATGTGGGAATAGGTTCTAAGAACATCACAGGACTCTTCAATCTCTCTGGGCACTGGGTCCATCCAGCCCTGCCTAAGTTAGGGCCATTAATTTCGATAGGCCTGTTTTTCAAATTAAAATTTTACAAAGATATATCAAGCGTAAATCATAAAAACAAGATTCCAAGGAATCTCCATCCTTCCCTTTGTAGGTCCTATTATTCATCATTTCCTTCTGCATCTTTTATGATAATCCAAAATTTTTACGCATCCAGAATTCACCCTAAAACTACAAGTGATATTCCAATCCTACTGATGATTTTAACTGGCCTATTCTGAGTAAACTTTAGTTGGATCCTCTAGGCTGGCCCACCCATAAGGCAAGGTGAAGCAACCACCTCAGGCAGCAGACCCACAGGGGCAGAAGATCCCAATGCAGATCTTTATTACCCCTTTGTTCCTCATGTTGATCTTCATTCATCCCATCTTATCTGGCGAGGAAGGGGCGCCATTTTGTGGTTCACCTTAGGTGCCAAAATGTCTCTAGCCCGACTTACTTATCCTCACCAACAGGGAAGAACTGATCAATAAGGAGAAGTAGTGGGTTCCTTAGGAGGAAGGAAACACCTGGGTCAGTATATCTGCTTTGGGCACTAATACAATGCCGCAGTTTGTGAAGCTGCATACATTTTTGGAACTGAGCACATTCTTAGGAAGAATCCTAAGTCAGCTATCAACTATTTCCTTTCTCTTGCTTTTCCAACTAAAATTTCTGCCAGATATTTGGCCAAACCTTGATTAAATTCTGATAAGGCTACAGGGACCAAATAAAATTCATTTTGGCACCAAATCTGGCCTGCAGGCCACCTAAAGGTTTTTATATATATAAAAGCTCACTATTATTGCTTATTGCTCTTTTCATTGCTATACACTGGTGGTCTCATAGCTGAAGAATTAACATCTAGCAAAATCTGCATCTTGTGATTTGAAAAACTAGGAAAGCCATCACCTTTTTAAATATTAACTGCTGATCCATACCTGTACATTGGTACCTCCGGTTACATACTTAATTCGTTCCGGAGGTCCGTATTTAACCTGAAACTGTTCTTAACCTGAAGCACCACTTTACCTAATGGGACCTCCTGCTGCCGCCGCGCCGCCAGAACACAATTTCTGTTCTCATCCTGAAGCAAAGTTCTTAACCTGAAGCACTATTTCTGGGTTAGCGGAGTCTGTAACCTGAAGTGTATGTAACCTGAAGCATCTGTAACCCAAGGTACCACTGTATAAGCACCAAAAGCACAGTTTTCTATGTGTTTACTCATAAGTAAAAACCACTGTGTTCGATGGGACTAACTCCCTAGTTCAGTGTCCTCAGTAATGACTGGATGGTCAGTTTTGTAGACAATTAAATCTGAAATGTCAAATGCAGGTCTTGGACTAGAAAACCATTTTGTTGCAACCCAGTAAGAAGCTAATGTTGTGATGTTGGTGTTGTGCGTGCAACCCTTCTTGGTTAATCAGCTCAAACAAAAGTGGGGGAAAGATCCCAAAAGAAAGAAAGTTATGGTAGAGGCAGAACATAGCACAAAATTAACACAACAGAGAAGATGCTTGTTTTCTCTCCAACCTTCTGCAATGAACAGCATAGCCTTTACTAAGAAATTAAACAGAAGTGAATTTGGTTTAATTGCTTGCAGAGTCCTGAGGAACTGGTCTGAAGTGCACAACCTGAACAACCAGCAAAATCAGCTTGTAGGGAGAAGGCAGAATCAGAGCCAGGTGAGTTCTAGGGAGAGCTCAGCATCTCAAACAGCAGTTGCCAGCCAAGGTAGATCATACTGTGGGAAGGGTATTGTTTTTGTCTGTTATACTCCATTACGAATTTTTGTGTTTTTATACTGGAAAACATTCCTGTGGTCCTCGGATGAAGGGCAGTATATATATTTAATTAATATATACATTTAATTGATTGATCAATGAATTTATAGATGGGCCAATAAAATTATAGATGGACCAACTTGTTTGGTATAAAGCAGCTTTCTCTTTTCCTATGACTGAGAGCATAAATTTATATCAGTGTCTCCAGGTATGCTGGGGGTGGGATAAATGTCGCTTTCCCAATACATAAACAGAGGGTGGTGCTGCAATAATGAGAACACCCATCCTTTGTCCCTAGCCTCTGGACTCCTCCCTTAAAACTTCGCACTACCAGCTTGGAACCTGCATATCCAAGCCTGTCTTCTCCATGTTGCATATAAGGCATGTTTCAGCTTGCCCTGCCAAGAGGAACAGGGATTGCATTTTATTTATATTTGTGGTGTCACTTTTTATAGAGCAATCTGTTTTAATGCAGCTTAATATAAACCTGTAAATGTCTTCGAGACTTTACTACCCCGATCAGTCACCCAGCCCAGCCATCTGCTGAGAAAGCGTCTACAAAGCAGCTTGCAGAATACAGGAAAAGCTTGACAGCTGATTGGCCCAGCCAATAAAAATGTGCCTTTGGAGTGCTTCTGCTCCTGTCCTGGGCAGGCGGATGTCACTAGAGGGGGTTTAGTTCCTGAATTCCCACCCCACACACGTTCAAAGAACATTCTCCGGCCACCTGTATGTTTGAGTGCCCCTTGAAAGGGCTCCTGCACATGTACCAATGCGCATAACAATACACGTAACATTTTGTGCACGTTAAACTTACCTATAACAGAAAAGTCATGTTTGCCAAAGATCCCATTCCTCTCATTTCTGCACTACCAACTCTGTGGAAGTACTCTCTCCATATCATTTAATGTGTTTGTTTTAATACTGTTCTGGGCTTTTATTGCCGTTTCAACAGAAAGGTGATTAATACATTTTAAAATATATAAATGAATACCATATTCCCAGGTTGCTAGCTTTCACTGGTTTAATTGCTGGACATATGAACTAATGCTTTACTTGATTAATGAGAGCACATTTTAACTGTTGAACCTAAAAGTGAAAGGGCATTGTTTTTATATTTTTTGAAAATATTTTAGTTCAGGTTTACAATATAAAATATACAGTGAATAGCAGAGTTGGTTTAATAAAATCAAGTCCTTGCACATTTTTCAGTATCAATCTACTATATGAAGGTATTAGTGAGATGCATGTTTAATTAAACATGATAGAAAGTGAATCACTTAAAAGCCATCTGGTTAGGTCACTAAAGATTATTTAATGGAATACCTATATTGCAGATATAAATCGCACCTAAATTGGAGCTAGAATGAGCCAAAATGGCTGTGTTCTGCCTCTGAATATCACTTTCTGGGAATGTATTGTTTTATTATTACTTCTTGCATTTATATATCCCACCTTTTTCTCTGAGGAGCTCAAGGTGACGTACATGGTTCCCCTCATCTCATTTAATCTCCACAACAATCCTGTGAGGTAGGCTAGGCTGAGAGAAGACAGTGACTAGCCCAAAATCACACAGTGAGCTTCATGGCCAAGTGGGGATTTGAACCCTGGTCTCCCAGGCCCTAGTCTGACACTCTAACCACTACTCCACACTGGCTCTTGATGGTGCATCCCCTGTAGGTAGCGAAGCAGACAAAAAGGCAGACAGACTTGCTACCACAGCAAACTATGGCAAGTTCTTAAAGAAATGGGAGTGCCTGATCACCTCATCTGTCTCCTGAGAAATCTCTATGTGGGACAAGAAGCTACAGTTAGAACGGGATATGGAACAACTGATTGGTTCAAAATTGGGAAAGGTGTACGAAAAGGCTGTATGTTGTCTCCCTGTTTATTTAACATATGCAGAATTCATCATGCGAAAGGCTGGGCTGGATGAATCCCAAGCCGGAATTAAGATTGCCGGAAGAAATATCAACAACCTCAGATATGCAGATGACACAACCTTGATGGCAGAAAGTGAGGAGGAATTAAAGAAACTTTTAATGAGGGTGAAAGAGGAGGGCGCAAAATATGGTCTGAAGCTCAACATCAAAAAAACGAAGATCATGGCCACTGGTCCCGTCACCTCCTGGCAAATAGAAGGGGAAGAAATGGAGGCAGTGAGAGATTTTACTTTCTTGGGCTCCATGATCACTGCAGATGGTGACAGCAGTCACGAAATTAAAAGACGCCTGCTTCTTGGGAGAAAAGCAATGACAAACTTAGACAGCATCTTAAAAAGCAGAGACATCACCTTGCCAACAAAGGTCCGTATAGTTAAAGCCATGGTTTTCCCAGTAGTGATGTATGGAAGTGAGAGCTGGACCATAAAGAAGGCTGATCGCTGAAGAATTGATGTTTTTGAACTATGGTGCTGGAGGAGACTCTTGAGAGTCCCATGGACTGCAAGAAGATCAAACCTATCCATTCTTAGGGAAATCAGCCCTGAGTGCTCACTGGAAGGACAGATCCTGAAGCTTAGGCTCCAATACTTTGGCCACCTCATGACAAGAAAAGACTCCCTGGAAAAGACCCTGATGTTGGGAAAGATGGAGGGCACAAGGAGAAGGGGACGACAGAGGACGAGATGGTTGGACAGTTTTCTCGAAGCTACCAGCATGAGTTTGACCAAACTGCGGGAGGCAGTGGAAGACAGAAGTGCCTGGCGTGCTCTGGTCCATGGGGTCACAAAGAGTCGGACACGACTAAACAGCTAAACAACATCTGGAAGGTTATTGTATGAAATCCTAGAACTAGGCCTAAAAGAGAAGGAAGCAGAGAATGTTATGCAACCTGAATAATTGCCACATTAGCCTTGCCGAATTAGTTGTTCAAAACCATAACTTCTCTTTAAAGAAAAATGGTAAGGGTTTTAACAAAGAGTGCAAAGGGAACTGCTATCTTTTAGCCTGATTAATGTAAACTAATGAGTTCCAAGTGCCGTCTGTTTCTCTCGACCCACATCCCATCTTCAGCAAAGCCCATTCCAGAACAGCCGAAGGGCCTGTGCTTGCAACTGCAGAGCAATTGCCTTTTCTCTCGTCAAGTACAGCTTGCATAAATTTCTAGAGCAGATGGTGGAGCTGTGAGACAATCAGATGCCTCTGAAGTGTTTAATACAATTAAGGATATGCAATGTGTAAATGCCCCAGGCCCAGACATTTTGTCCACTGATTTCTGTAATGCTTTCAAAAAACAAATCTGCATAGCCAACCACCACTCCATTTTTTTTCTTTTTGCATGAGCTTACTAATGATTTCTATGCCAACAGCAGGAAATTTCAGCAGTTCTTTCTAAGTGAACCATATAATGATTCTTCTTGATTAACTCTTTCAGTCCTGTTAATTAGGGCTGCCATACGTCCGGAAAATCCCAGACATCGCCAGGATCTTGATCCCTAAAATGGCATCCAGGCAGAATTTGTTGTGTCCATTCTAAATGACCGGGCAAACCCGGGTTTATGGCAAAGTGGGGGGTTTTTTTGCCAATTTTCTTAAAAACAGCCAAAAAACTTTTTTTTTCTGGCAGTTTTGCAAGAAAGAAAAAAAAAGCCCAACAACTTGGACAAAAAACTCAACAACTTTGCCCCCTAAAAACACCTTTTTGTCCAGATTTTCACTTTCTGATATATGGCAACCCTATAATGAACATATTTTGGTTGTGTTAGGCCCCACACCAATGGGTCTTCTAGCACCTATTTCACACATTAGGCAGCAGCAAATTTTGGTTTGCTATCAAGTGTATGCCCAACTACTAATCCCTGTATAATTCCAAGTTGTGCCTGTATGTCTTCCTATATATATATAAATGTTAGGCTGCTGCCATGCTGCAATATTTCTGATCACCAGCAGGTGGCTAAACCAACGCAAGCATGATGACAGAATGGCAGGCAGGCAAGCAGTTCAGCAAACCCCTTTCTGGAGCACTCTGTTAAATACGGCAGCAGTAAGCTTTAATGGAGGAGGGGAGGAGCTTCAGAGAGCAGTTTGGCAAACAACTTTTCTGTCCGGATTTTCACTGTTTGAAATATGGCAACCCTAGTTGACACAATAATCGTAAAGGACCCCTGACAGTTAAGTACAGTCGCAAACGACTCTGGGGTTGCCAGGCGAAACCAGAGCAGCGCACGGAAACGCCATTTACCTTCCCGCTGGAGCGGTACCTGTTTATCTACTTGCACTTTCACGTGCTTTCGAACTGCTAGGTTGGCAGGAGCAGGGACCGAGCAACGGGAGCTCACCCCGTCACGGGGATTCAAACTGCCAACCTTCCAATTGGCAAGCCCTAGGCTCAGTGGTTTAGACCACAGTGCCACCCGCGTAACAGTGCATTAGCGGTGAATATATTCTGCTTTAGTTTTTTTCTGGGATGCTTCCCCAATGCTACCATGTTGTTATCCAGAAGGGCTACAGTGCAAACATCCTCACCACCCAGTTGTCCTCTTCTAAACCTGCTTTTGATTTTGATTTTCAAAAACTCATTGGAGAAATATTCCCCCAGGTCTGCATGTAATCCATCGAGTTCAGCCTTGAAGCCAGCACTCGGAAAAGCTGGCCATTGATTAAAAACTCTGCGAAAGTATGAATCCATTAGACACCGTACCTCTGAGTCATAATCCCAGAATGCGCTTTCATAACCTTTTTTTTTTTTTACTGTTGTTATTCAGCACTATTGATCAGAACCACTGGACTGACAGTGATAAATAGGACAGAGCCCACAAACGTACTCACACATTCTCCCAAGGACTCGCTTTTAGCATTCTGCAGCATTTTGGGAAACACTGAGCTCTGTACTTTTACCCAAAGGACTGTAGGAGTAATACGTGAGCAGCTGCTTCACTTTGGCTGGAGCATCAAAAAGGCAGCTTGGGGAGAGGAATTACGCTCAGTATATGTCCCCTGCGAATAACAGAGTCCAGCAAATGACTTCATTGTGTTCTAAATATGTGAGGTGTGACGTTCTGCACGGACTTAGATCTTCCCTTCTTTTTTCCTTTTCTTTTTTTGATAGCAGTTTGTACAGGTTGTGATGCACAGAATGTTGATATTCTCCTGTGAACCACTTTGAACCATGCTTGCGTAAATGTAAAAGGAATAATATTTATAGTTGTTTTTCAGGGTTTAATTTAAAACTTTGCTCACTATTTGACTGAGGTCAGAAAAGGGCTTGTTTGCGACGCTCAGTTCCCCAGTGAGATAATGGATATTTTTAAGGGATGGAGGTTAATCCATCCATGATTAATCAAAACATGAGATTGTACAGAGATACTTGACAGACGTAATAGAGCAAACGTAAAGGAAAAACAAGGAGAAGGGGGGGGATATATACAGCAAAAATTAAAAGCCAAATACTGATTGTCAATCACACAAACTTAAAAACTGGCGAGAAGGGAAATAGTTCAGTGGCAGAGCATGGTGTTTGCATGCAAAATATCCCATGTTTAAATATCTGGTGTCCTCAGATAGGGCTGGGGAGCAGTTTTCCCCCAAAATCCCTCAGCTTGACCACAGCTTATGTTTTCTAATTGAATGGAAGCTAGCTTGAGGGAAAGCACATCCAATAGGAGTATTTCCCAAGAAGCTACAGGATACAGTGGTACCTCAGGTTACAGACGCTTCAGGTTACAGACTCCACTAAACCAGAAATAGTACCTCAGGTTAAGAACTTTGCTTCAGGATGAGAACAGAAATTGTGCTCCGGCGGTGCGGCAGCAGTGGGAGGCCCCATTAGCTAAAGTGGTACCTCAGGTTAAGAACGGTTTCAGGTTAAGAACGGACCTCCAGAATGAATTAAGTTCTTAACCTGAGGCACCACTGTACCTACAGGTTGCAGCTAACGTCATGTATACTAGGCTTCAAAGACTGGAGCTGCAGTAAATAGTAATGTGTATTCCACCCAATATATTTCTGTTTTCGTTATTAAAGTTGGCTTTATTTTCAAAAGATGTCATAGATTTATTTATATTTATTGGAAGGCAGAGTAACATTACATTGAACGAACAAATAAGCAAACTAACTAATCTGAGGATGTCTTAATAATTACCGTATTTTTCGCCCTATAGGACGCACCGGCCCATAGGACGCACCTAGATTTGGGGGGGGGAATAAAGGGGGGGGAATTATTTTCCCCCCCAGGCTTCCCCCGACCCCAGCCCCAGAACGGGACCCAGAGCGATGCCGAAGCTGCGCGCAAGCTGGGAGCTTGCGGGGCTGGGGGAGGGGGAAGCCCTCCGCCAGCCTCCAAACCAGGTCAGGAGACAGCGGGATGGCGCGCTGCGCCTCCCCGCTGTCCCCCGAGTTTGCGGGGCTGGCGACAGGGAGGAGCAGGCTTCTCCCCCCCCCCCCCCCGCCAGCCTTCTAACAAAGTCGGGGGACAGCGGGATGGCGGCGTTCCGCCTCCCCGCTGTCCCCGGAGCTTGTGGGGCTGGCATTGGGGCTCTCCAGGCTTCAGCAAAAGCCTGCATTCGCCCCATAGGACACACACACATTTCCCCTTCATTTTTGGAGGGGGGAAAGTGTGTCCTATAGGGCGAAAAATACGGTAGTTATTTGTGATTCCTGCATTGCAGAGGGTTGGACAATTTATTTGTTTGTTACATTTATATACTGCCCTTCAGGGTGGTATGCAGTATTAAAACGCAAAAATACATAACATAATAAATAAAGTCATAACACCTCTCTCAGACACACTCCCTTTCAAAGGCCACGAATTGTTTAATTAGCAAAAGGCCTGGAAGAAGAATGAATTCACCTGGCACTGAAAGATATGTAACGAAGGTGCCAGGCGAGCCTCCATGGGGAGAACATTCTGCAAATGGGGAGCCATCTCAGAAAAGGACCATTCTTGTGTTGCCACCCTCCAGACCTCTGGTGGAGGAAGCACATAAAGAAGGGCTTCAAATGATGAGTGCAGGGCCCAGGTCAATTTGTATGAAGAGGCAGTCCTGGAGGTATTGTGGTCCTGAGCCATTTAAGGCTTTATAGGCCAAAACCAGCTGTTTTGAATTGGGCGCAGAAACTGACAGGCAGCCAGGATTTGTGTTATATGCTCAAGCCTATATCAGTAGTAACTGGCAAGTCTCCAGGCACCCGGCTTGATCTCCTGTTGACCTCCCTGTCTGCATTCCCCAGCAAGATTCAGGCTAGGTCACGATAGGCGATTCTTCTCAGCGTGAGAAGAACACACACCCTCTTTCTTGCCCCCCGGCAGGGGAAAAAGATAGACAGAAACGTATTTACATGCCTTTATTTCTGTCTTTGCAGCGTTACAAAAAACATGACTGCTCTCTTCAAGCTCCAGCAGTCAAGAGACAAACACTTCCTGTACTTCCTGTACAGGAACAATAGGAAGAGCTCATATTACACTCTGAGCTAATTCCGGTGCTTCGCACTGTGAATTGCCTGTCCCTCTGTTTCCCACGGAACAGTCCCAACATTCCATCATGTGATGTTTTCAAGCCAGCAGCTCGCAGCTGCATTGCTTCTATATCGTAACATGCTCCCCCATATGAATCAATGTGTGCTGCGAACAAAGCTTGATCCAGAGAAGAAAACAAACAGTTGTTATACATATAACAATCCCCTGTTGTTTCAGTTCCACCCTTGGAACTACCCGCCACTGGTTTCCCCAGTGTACCTCTCTGGTTGTCTGACTTCCAAGGAATGAGTGCATCTGCATTACCTTGGCTAGGGAATGTAGTGTTACGCTTAGCAACTCCCTGTTGTGTCTTTGTCTCTGACTTAGACACACCTGTAACCTGTCTTGAGTTTTCAACAATAGTAACACATGCAACAGCTGAGTTAGCAAACTCATTGGAATACCTCTTGGGTGGTACGCCCTTTGTAACTCTCTCAGACCTGCGTATGAGGTGCTGATCCTCTCTGCTCACTGGTTCAGTCTCAGGACTCTTTGGAGAACCAGTTCCAATAGTAAACAGTGGTTCATCCTTCACTTGTGAAGGTCTAGCCATTGTGTGAGATTTCCTCTCAATGACTGTGTCAACTGAGCTCTTTGAGCTATCACTGTCACTCTCAGTACCACTGTAATCAGTAAAATCATCATCATCATCTGAATTGTCCTCAGTGGGAAATGAACAATTACTATCTCCTGTTCAGGAGCACTCTCTAGAAATTTTGTGAGAATCACCTGACCAGATTCAGACAAAATTACTCTGTAGAGACCCTTTTCATAACCCACAAAAATGCCTTTTGCATTCTTTACTCCACCTGGAGCTTCAGACAAGACATGAGATCCAAAAACCTTAAAATGGGCAACAGAAGGTTTTCTGTGAAATAGCTTTTCAAAAGGAGAACTTCCCAAACCTTTTGAAACCTTTCTCAACCAAGTGTAACAATAGCACAATAAAGATTCAGCCCAATACTCATGTGGCAAATGTGAACTCAGCAATTGCGCCTTCATCCCATTTTGCAATTCTTTGTTCACTTGCACACAGACACTTTTGTTCCATGCACCTGCAGAAACAGCAGTCTTGTGCCTTATGCCTTTCTTATCCAAGAAATTCTGAAAATCCTGTAAAAGAAAAAATGGCTTTTCATCTGTGAAAAGACAATCAATGTTAGCATCATGAACATTTTTAACCTTGTCACAAAACTCTTTAAACCTTTCTAAGGCTTCTTGTGGTTTCTGCAATATGTATATCCACACATAATGAGAGAAATAATCCACACACACAAGATAATATTTTGCATTGCCTCTAGATGGTGCTAGAGGACCAATCACATCAGCATACAGTCGCTGAAAAGCTTTGGTTACTTTCATCGTCTTTTGGACGTCCTTCGTCACGCCTGCAAGAGAAATCATGTTAGACTCAGATGCATTACAATTTATGCAATCACTTTGATCAAAAATCAACAAATACAGTCCATCTTTCTCTCTGGCAGAAAGATACAGCTCTCCATCTTTGAAGATCTTGCAGCTTTCCTTATCGTAGGACAAAGTCAGTCCTTTCTTTGCGATCTGCGAAACACTCAGCAGATTGAACTTCAAATCAGGAACCAAATAGACATTGTTAATAGTCAAGTTCAGACTCTCAAGATACACAGTTCCAAACCCGGTCGCTTCCAGCTCCTGGCCATTGGCCTGTTTCACAGCGAAGCTTTGCTTCTTAAACGTAGAAAGCAGTTCTCGGTGTGATGTCATGTGTTGCGTGCAGCCCATGTCCAAAACAAAAGCGTTTTCCACTTCTGGTGTGGCTTTTAGTGACATCAAAGCCATAGCTGGTTCCACCTGGGACTTAGTATGAGTCTTGCCTGACGCTCCACAGCATCCAACAGAATAGGCTCAAGATCAGCTTCCACCTTCTCAGCCAGAATTCTGATCAAACGCTGCTTAAGCTCATTTTGAACTTCAGCCTTCCTCCCCTGTGCATGTCCAGCATCAGGCAGTGGGGATTGCACTAAGTGCCAAAGTTGCTCTCCCACCAGCAAATATTCCATTGCAAAACTCCATTGTTCCCAGTTTTGCCTACTCAGTTTTTGACTGAATAGGGCCATCTTCATTCCAAGCCTCTGTTCTCAGTCACGCGCTGGTAAAATCCAAAAGCTGGTTGTTTACTGCCTTTGGATTGGTGTGTGCAAAATGATATGAATGGCTCTATCTTGAGTGGTGGGTCCAAGTCTGATAACTCCTTCCCATGACTATACAACTTTTGTGACCCACCAAGCCAAACACAGCCACACCACCCATGTTTGACAGCTCATGTCTCCTTTCTAAACCTCCTTTCTAAACCTCCTCTATTGGCTGCCCCGCTGAGATTTCCACTGGAGCAGAGGGGATTGTAACCAGTCGGCAACCCATGGCTGATGGTCTGTGTTTATTAGATACAAATTGTTATCATTATTATTTAGGGTAGGATTTAGGGATCTTTCCCCCTCTCTATCCCCCATGCCCCCCCACAAATTGAACCAGTCACTGCCTCTCAACCTACCTCACAGGGTTGGTTGCTGCGGGGATTAAATGAAAAACCATGTACATCACCTTGAGCTCCTTGGAGAAAAAGATGGGATACAAATGCATTGTGCTCTATGTGGGGCTGCCCTTGAAGACAACCCACAAACTTCAACTGGTCCAAAACACAGCAGCCAGATTACTGGCTGTATGGGGTTCCATTTAGATGATAATTCATATAATCCCTGTTTTAAAACAGCTGCACTGGTTGCCGGTTCATTTCCGTACCCAATTCAAGGTTCTCACATTGGTGTTTAAAACGCTAAACAACTCAGGGCTCAAATATCTGAAATATTGCCTCCTTCCCTGCAGACTCTCTTGTGAGCTGAAATTGGCAAAAGGTGCCCTCTTGGTACTTGCTCAGAGGCTTGGGGGGTGGCGGCAGCTCAGGTGAGGGTCTTCTCTGTGAACTTCTTCTCCCCAAAGGTGAGTCTGGTACCTTCATTATACAGCTTCTGGAATTGCTGAAGAGGCACCTCTTTATCCTGACTTTTGACCCTTGAGGTGTAAGTTTTTAGGACCCATTTATTTTCATGGTCTTAAGTTGTTTCAAATGGTTTTTAATATGGATTTTAATGCTGTAACCTGGCCTGGGACTTTAGGGTAAAGGACAGGTAATAAAGAAATTATGAATAAAAAAACCAGGTGTGATTAACCATAATTTGGTGAGTGAACAGATGTCCGTACACTAAATGACCAAATGTAGTACAGCAATAAAAGAAAGTTGAAACTTCCACTAAATCAGATAAAATGTTGATAGGGCATATGAAATTCAACATTAGGCTGTCCAGTAGATTTAAAGCGCTAATTTGCTCTACCATGTTATTTTTGAAACACATGGTAAATTCTTCTAAACTTTTTGAATCTGACATTGCCTCCAGAATTCCTTCCTCCTGGGTTTTTGTGTGATATATTGGCTCCACCTAGCGGTTCTCAATTACATTGGTCATTACTGATCCTGTGGACGATGTTTAACAAGGAATTAAGAGTTTCACCAATGCATCACTCTATTACTTAAGAGTTTCACCTTATTCAGAGACGAGGAGATCTGTGACACCTTATTCAGAGACGAGGAGATCTGTAAAAAGGCCCAAAAAACTTTGAAGGATTATTTTGAAATTAATCTAAGATCTAAAGTAGAAAAAAGAATAATATGGGACGCAAGTAAAGCCGTGATGAGAGGGTTTTTGATACAACAAAATACATTAAAGAAAAGAAAGCAAAATGAGAGGAAAGAGAAAATTCTGGAAAAGATAAAGGAAGGGGAAAGGAAACTAAGATTGAAGCCAAAATCGCAAGTGGTTTTAAGAGAAATTAAACTGTACCAAACACAATATATGGAACTGATGAATCAAGAAATAGAATGGAAAATTAAACAAATGAGACAAAAGACCTTTGAATCTGCAGATAAATGTGGCAAGTTATTGGCTTGGCAAATAAAGAAGAGACAAAAACTCAACACGGTAACAAATTTAGAAGTGGAGGGAAAGAACATATGCAACCCAGTGGAAATTAGGAACTGTTTTCAGAGCTACTTTAGACAATTGTATACACAAGGGCCGCAGAAAGATAAAGACATACAACAATTCCTCGAGAAAAATGGGCTGAAAAAGATTTCTCAGGAAAGTAAGACAATTTTGAACCAGGAGATATCAGCACAGGAAATAGAAGATGCCATTCAAAACATGACGTTGGGCAAATCACCTGGACCGGATGGATTGACTTCCAAATACTACAAAGTTTTGAAGGAAGGGCTTATACAACCTTTGAAGGAAGTCTGCAATGAGATCATGGAGGGGAGAAGGGCACCCGATACGTGGAGAGAGGCCTACATTACACTTATACCAAAGACAGAGACTGAAAAGACCCAACTTAAGAACTACCGACCCATCTCCTTACTAAATGTGGATTACAAAATCTTTGCTGATGTTTTAGCAAAGAGACTGAAAAGAGTTTTGATGGAGGAGATCCATGGGGACCAGGCGGGCTTTCTCCCGAAAAGGCATTTGTCGGACAATGTAAGGAATATAATTGACATTTTGGAGAAGTTGGAAGTGAATATAAACACTAAGGCTGTTTTGATATTTGTGGACGCCGAGAAAGCCTTTGACAATATTTCTTGGAGCTTCATGTTGAAGAACCTCCGGGGGATGGGGGTAGGCCAAGGGTTTGAAAATGGTATAGGTGCAATATATTCTGAACAGAAAGCAAAATTAATTGTAAATAATGTGGTAACAGAAGAGTTTAAGATTGAAAAAGGGACACGTCAGGGGTGCCCTATCTCCCCATTACTTTTTATTTCGGTCCTGGAGGTTTTGCTTAATATGATTAGGAAGGACCAGTTGGTGAAAGGGGTTCAGGTCGGAGTTAAACAATATAAACTGAGAGCATTTGCAGATGATTTAGTACTTACTTTACAGGAGCCAGAAGCTAGTACGAAAAGAGTTTTGGAGATAATTCAAGAGTTTGGCCAATTGGCAGGATTTAAACTGAATAAGTTAAAGACTAAGGTATTGGAGAAAAATTTAACACAGATTGAAAAAGAAAGGTTTCAGAATGAGACGGGGTTGACTGTGGTTAAAAAAGTGAAATATCTGGGTGTGAATATGACAGCTAAGAATGTGAACCTATTTAAAGACAATTATGAAAAAACTTGGACAGAAGTGAAAAAAGATCTGGAGATCTGGTCAAATCTGAAGCTTTCCTTGTTAGGTCGAATTGCAGTTATAAAAATGAATGTATTGCCAAGAATGTTGTTTCTGTTTCAAGCATTACAAATAATGGATAAAATGGACTGTTTCAAGAAGTGGCAGAAAGATATATCTAAATTTGTCTGGCAGGGCAAGAAGCCCAGAATAAAATTTAAGATATTAACGGATTCAAAGGAAAGAGGGGGGTTTGCCCTGCCAGACTTTAAATTGTACTATGAAGCGGCAGCTTTCTGCTGGCTAAAAGAATGGCTGCTTCTTGAAAACACAGACATTTTAGATTTGGAAGGATTTAACAATATTTTTGGGTGGCATGCATATTTGTGGTATGACAAGGTTAAAGCGCACAAAAGTTTCAAAAATCATATTGTCAGGAAAGCACTATTAAATGTCTGGGTTAGATATAAGGACTTGCTGGAAAATAAGACTCCAAGATGGCTATCACCAATGGAAGCTAAGGCAGTTAAAAAGCTAAATATGGAGTCGAAATGGCCAAGATATTGGGAAATTTTGGAAAAGGAAGGGGACAAATTGAGATTGCAGAGTTTTGAAAAACTAAAAGGGAAGGTGAGAGATTGGTTACATTATCATCAAATAAATGAAGTGTTTAAATTAGACAGTAAAATAGGCTTCCAGGTGGAAAAATCAAAATTAGAGACTGAACTGTTAGAATCCAGTACTAAGAATTTGTCAAAAATGTATGATCTGCTGCTGAAATGGAATACACAAGATGAAATGGTAAAATCAAGTATGATTAAATGGGCTCAGGACATTGGTCATAACATCATGTTTGCTGATTGGGAAAAGTTGTGGACCACCGGGTTGAAGTTTACGGCGTGTAATGCCTTAAGAGAAAATATAATGAAAATGATTTATAGGTGGTACATAACCCCAGTCAAGCTTGCAAAGATCTACCACTTGCCTGATAATAAATGTTGGAAATGTAAAGAAAAGGAAGGTACATTCTTTCACCTCTGGTGGACGTGCCCGAAGATTAAGGCATTCTGGGAAATGATTTACAATGAACTGAAAAAGGTATTTAAATATACTTTCCCCAAGAAACCAGAGGCCTTTCTCTTGGGTATTGTCGGCCAGGGGGTGTTAAAGACAGATACAACTTTTTTTATGTATGCTACAACAGCAGCTAGAATACTCATTGCAAAGTACTGGAAGACACAGGATCTACCCACACTGGAAGAATGGCAGATGAAGGTGATGGACTACATGGGCTTGGCAGAAATGACGAGCAGAATCCGAAACCAGGGAAGAGAAGCGGCGGAAGAAGAATGGAAAAAGTTCAAGGACTATTTAAAGAAATACTACAAAATTAATGACAGTTAAAATGATGTTGGATTAAAATAAATGGTTACTATTAGTAATGGCTAAGACAAAGAGAATAAGGATGATTAACATAAATTTATAGTAAAATAAGGGAAGATTCGCTGAATAATTATAAGAATTTGGAATACAGAAACGGGAGGCAAGAGGAAGTCGAGGAAGAAAGGTTAAAGAAATTAGGATATGAAATGGTACCTGTTTTTTGTTCTGTTATTGTTTGTTGTTTGTTTATGTATGTTTTGTTTGTATTAATATAAAAATTGTTTAATAAAAATATTATTAAAAAAAGAGTTTCAGCTTAGTTTATTGGTATTATCAAATTGTATAGCAGGTTAAATATACAATAATTAAATCGGAAATGCTTCAAGAAAGAGGGATTGTGCCAAGGCAATTTTTAAGGTTTAGGCAGAGAGAGAGAGAGAGTGCATTGCAGCAAGGAGTGCATTTTGTGGTTTCTTGGGCCGGCCCTGCCCACAAGTGAATCCGTTCTGGGAGTTGGTTCTTACAGAAATGAGTGTTCTAATAAATTGCACAATCACAACTGATCCACAGCTGGGTCTACTTTCAATTTCTTGTGAGAGGAAAATATATACAGATCCATGTGGACCCACTTGTGTGAGTGAACAACAAAAAGAATTATCTGGGTTAGCACGTGGAGAGCCCAATAGCAGAGTATTAAATCCACAAAAATAGGCAGCACAATGAAGCATTAGGCATGTGGGTTGTAAGACCTTTCTTACCCTGCTTACAATGCCCCCCTCTTTTGACCCTTCTCGCACGACACATACCACTTTACTTACAAATATATAAAGAAATTTTTAAAAATGTCCAGTAGCACCTTAGAGACCAACTACGGTAAGTTTGTTCTTGGTATAAGCTTATACCAAGAACAAACTTAGTTGGTCTTTAAGGTGCTACTAGACAATTTTATTATTTTTTATATATATATCGACTGTGTCAGACCAACACGGCTACCTACCTGAATGCTTTACTTACAGATTCATAGGTCTGATACATGTGTTGTTCCATGCAGCTGCATGGAGAAACACAGGCAAATACTCTTGAATAGAAAATACAGAATATAGTCCCAGACCCATGCTCTTAAGTTTGGGAGCAAGTATACACATGCCTCCAGATGCAGAGAGAGAGGGGGGGCGGGTTTCACTTCCTCCTTCTCCAGATAGGGTGTGTCACCTAACTGAGTCTGTCCAGCTACACATCAGCCTCAAAATCTTACTGAATTGGAGAGGATCTGCAAAGAGGAGTGGGACAAAATACCTCCTGAGATGTGTGCAAACCTGGTGGCCACCTACAAGAAACGTCTGACCTCTGTAATTGCCAACAAGGGTTTTGCCACCAACTACTAAGTCATCTTTTGCAAAGGGATCAAATACTTATTTCACTCATTATAACGCACATCAATCTCTGACTTTTTGTCTTCTGGGTTTCTGGGGGTTTTCCTGTTGTTATTCTGTCTCTCACAGCTACAATAAACCTACCATTAAAATTATGGACTGGTCATTTCTTTGTCAGAGGGCAAATGGGCAAATTTAGCAGGGGGGTCAAATACTTCCCCCCCTCACTGTATAGTGAGAGGGTGGGGAGGGGTATTACTCAGAAGGGTGGTGGGAATGGGTGATTGGCTGATAGGTGTGGTAAACCAGTTGCAATTGGACTGCATTTCTGAGGCTTCAAACTTGGATAGCCCAAAGAGTTGGTAAAATTCATAGTAATAGCATAGGGGAGGCTGGGGGGGGAGAGAGAGAATTTACTGCTTCCCAATGGCAGCTGTGTCTAAATCCTGGGCTTCTCCCATTGTTTTCTAATGGGGTGTCAGCCAGCTTCCTTGCAGCTTCCAAATTTCCAGGGGAAAATAAATTTAGACCAGGCTGTGATTTTCATTCTTATACCCTGACCCACCCACCTCCCCACCTCCTATAGGGCCTGCATGGTTTTTTTTGCAGTCCGATCCATCATGTCTACGCAGAAGTAAGTCCTCGTGTAAGTCGATCGGGTCTTACCTTAATTGTTGTGAATAGGAATTCCAGCGTGAGACCGAAGAAGGAGCTCTTTCTGCCAAACTGGGAACGGGGAACTTGAAGCGACGCTGCTTGGAATAAAATGAATTTATTTGTATGTTGTGATGGTTTTCATACTATCTGGTAGAAATCGCTCTTTTGCAGTGAGAAGCAAAGTAGACATTGGACTTCAATGTCTGTACACTAATGCGCAAAGCATGGGAAATAAACAAGATGAGCTTGAGCTCTTGGTACAGCAAACTAAATATGACATAATAGGCATCACTGACACCTGGTGGGATAAGTCCCACGATTGGAATGTAATAATGGAGGGATACAATCTATTTCAGAGAAACAGACCAGGCAAGAAAGGAGGAGGAGTGGCGTTATATGTCAGGGATGTGTATACCTGTGAAGAGATCCAAGATTTAGAACCTCAAAGCCAAAGTGAGAGCATTTGGGTCAAAATTAAGGGAGAGAAGAATAACAATGACCTCATTGTGGGAGTTTACTATAGATCCCCAAGCCAAACGGAGGACATAGATGATGCCTTCCTGGAACAGATGGCCAAGCATGTAAAAGGAAGGGAGATAGTAGTAATGGGGGACTTCAATTACCCGGATATTTGTTGGATGTCAAACTCAGCCAAGAGCATAAGGTCAAACAGATTCCTCACTGGCCTTGCAGACAACTTCATTGTCCAGAAAGTGGGAGAAGCAACAAGAGGAACAGCCATTTTAGATCTGGTCCTAACCAATGTTGATGACCTGGTTAGTGGGGTAGAAGTGGAAGGATCATTAGGCGCGAATGATCATGCTCTTCTGAAGTTTACTATATAGCGGAAAGGAGCAGCCAAGCATACTAGGACTCAATTTCTTGACTTTAAGAAAGCCGACTTCATAAAACTTAGGGAAGTGCTGGGTGAGATCCCATGGACAGTAATACTAAAAGGAAAGGGAGTTCATGATGGCTGGGAGTTTGTTAAGAGGGAGATAGTAAAAGCACAACTTCAGGCAATACCAATGAGACGGAAACATGGAAGGTGCCTAAAGAAGCCAGGGTGGCTATCTAAAGAACTTTTAACTGAGTTAAGATTAAAAAAGGATGTGTACAAAAAATGGAAAAGAGGGGAAACCACCAAAGAGGAATTCAAACAAATAGGCAGCACGTGTAGACACAAAGTCAGAAAAGCTAAAGCACAGAATGAACTCAGGCTTGCTAGAGAGGTTAAAAGCAACAAAAAAGGCTTTTATGGGTATGTTCGTAGCAAAAGGAAGAACAAAGAAACAGTGGGGGCACTCAGAGGAGAAGATGGTGAAATGCAAACAGGGGACACAGAAAGGGCTGAACTCCTCAATGCCTTCTTTGCCTCAGTCTTCTCTGATAAAGAAAACAATGCCCGACCTGAAGAATTTGGAGCAAATGATTCAGCAGAGGAAACACAGCCCAGAATAACTAAGGAGATAGTACAAGAATACTTGGCTAGTCTAGATATATTCAAGTCTCCAGGGCCAGATGAACTGCATTCAAGAGTATTAAAAGAACTGGCAGATGTGATCTCAGAACCACTGGCAGTCATCTTTGAGAATTCCTGGAGAACAGGCGAAGTCCCGACAGACTGGAAGAGGGCAAATGTTGTCCCTATTTTCAAAAAGGGGGAAAGAGAGGACCCAAATAATTACCGCCCAGTCAGTCTGACATCAATACCAGGGAAGATTCTGGAGCAGATCATTAAGCAAACAGTCTGTGAGCACCTAGAAAGGAATGCTGTGATCACCAATAGTCAGCATGGATTTCTGAAAAATAAGTCATGTCAGACTAACCTGATCTTGTTTTTTGACAGAATTACAAGCCTGGTAGATGAAGGGAACGCAGTGAATGTAGCCTACCTTGATTTCAGCAAGGCATTTGACAAGGTGCCCCATGATATTCTTGTAAAGAAGCTGGTAAAATGCGGTCTTGACTATGCTACCACTCAGTGGATTTGTAACTGGCTGACTGACCGAACCCAAAGGGTGCTCATCAATGGTTCCTCTTCATCCTGGAGAAGAGTGACTAGTGGGGTGCCACAGGGTTCTGTCTTGGGCCCGGTCTTATTCAACATCTTTATCAACGACTTGGATGATGGACTCAAGGGCATCCTGATCAAATTTGCAGATGACACCAAACTGGGAGGGGTAGCTAACACCCCAGAGGACAGGATCACACTTCAAAACGACCTTGACAGATTAGAGAACTGGGCCAAAACAAACAAGATGAATTTTAACAGGGAGAAATGTAAAGTACTGCACTTGGGCAAAAAAAATGAGAGGCACAAATACAAGATGGGTGACACCTGGCTTGAGAGCACTACATGTGAAAAGGATCTAGGAGACTTGGTGGACCACAAACTTGACATGAGCCAACAGTGTGACGCGGCAGCTAAAAAAGCCAATGCAATTCTGGGCTGCATCAATAGGAGTATAGCATCTAGATCAAGGGAAGTAATAGTGCCACTGTATTCTGCTCTGGTCAGACCTCACCTGGAGTACTGTGTCCAGTTCTGGGCACCACAGTTCAAGAAGGACACTGACAAACTGGAACGTGTCCAGAGGAGGGCAACCAAAATGGTCAAAGGCCTGGAAACGATGCCTTATGAGGAACGGCTAAGGGAGCTGGGCATGTTTAGCCTGGAGAAGAGGAGGTTAAGGGGTGATATGATAGCCATGTTCAAATATATAAAAGGATGTCACATAGAGGAGGGAGAAAGGTTGTTTTCTGCTGCTCCAGAGAAGCGGACACGGAGCAATGGATCCAAACTACAAGAAAGAAGATTCCACCTAAACATTAGGAAGAACTTCCTGACAGTAAGAGCTGTTCGACAGTGGAATTTGCTGCCAAGGAGTGTGGTGGAGTCTCCTTCTTTGGAGGTCTTTAAGCAGAGGCTTGACAACCATATGTCAGGAGTGCTCTGATGGTGTTTCCTGCTTGGCAGGGGGTTGGACTCGATGGCCCTTGTGGTCTCTTCCAACTCTATGATTCTATGATTCCATGATCGGCACAAACCCAAACCTTGAAAAGCGTGAATCTGAGATGGATTATGTGATTTAAAAAACCCTTTCTAGAGACGGCCGGGTGGGGGCGAATGCATTGCGACAATAAGCCGTCCTTCGATTTGCTTTTTTAGCTGGACATCATACAATCATGTTTGGGGGCGGGGATCTCTCTCTTCAGGTCCAGGAGGAGGAGAATTGCTTTGGAAAACTTCCCCGGGGACGCACGATCCGGCTGTGTCTCTGCTTCGGGGCTGTAAGGTTTCTTTCTTTTTTTCCCCGGCGTTATGCACACAGCGCTTGGGGGGATTTTTTAATTAAAAGCTTGCTTTTGGGGTCTTCGCGACAACATCGATCTTAAAAGTCGATAAAATTGTAGAAGCATCCGGGTAGCATAGAACAGTACCATTCATTTGTATCAGCAGAACTGATAGGTGGCTCCATAGCTCAGTGGTTAGAGCACTGGTCTTGTAAACCAGGGGTCGCGAGTTCGATCCTCGCTGGGGCCTGGGCGGTTTTTTTCCCTCCTTTTCCTCTTTTCTTTCTTTAAGAACTTAGAATTTAATGCAAAACGTTTAGTGCAAGATTTGAAGCTCGTTGATAGAGCTCTGTGGAAGTCAAGACTGCTGCCCTTCGATCAACGTAGAAGAAAAAGTGGGGAGGGACCATTATGGCATTTTTTTCCCTCTACAGCAGGAAAAAATAATTTTATTTTATTTTTTAAAAAAGAAAACATAAATCGTATTTACTTACGTCTGCTTCAAAAGTGAAAATTACTCTTAAGAGATTTGAAGGTTCGAAAGGACAGCGGAGAGGCGTCGCTGGTTGCAAAGGCTGCAGTTTCAGGTGTCTTTCCAGGCTGCCAGCAGGTGGCGCTAAAGGACAAGGAATCTGCGTGGGTCTCCGAAGTGAGAAAAGTTCCCTGGAAGAAGGGTCGGATTTATCCTGGGTGGGGGGCGTTGCGCTGGGGGGCAAGCCATGTGCTTCCAAGGGATGGTTGTGTACGCAGCCTTATTGGGAGCATTTGAGGTCTCCCCGAAGTGGTACTTTAACCACGTTGCACAATCTGAATGAATCTGAGACCCAAAGAGAAAAAATGTGTTCTACTGCTACTGTAGTCTTTATTATGTAATAAACTCACGAAGAAGTATTGTATATCCCCAGCCATTAAGAATGGTGATCGGGGCTCCAGGCAGCCTGGAACACCTGGGACAAGTTTCACGGGGGGGGGGGGGAATTAATATTTTCTTAATTTAGTAATATTGCACAGGCACTTTGCTTTTCTGTGTTAGATACACAAAGCGCAACAGGCTGAATAATAATAACTGTAAACATTTTATTGGTTATTTCCTAACGTAAAGGTCTAGCCCAGTATGTGCAACATATACAGTTCATATGTACGGTATATTACCTATGAGACTAATTCCATTATTAATACATTTCTTCTTTTCTTACTGTTTCTTCTTGTACGTTCCTGTATAACACAATCCTTAGGTGAAAATAGAAAAGTCCTCAAGGTAACGAGTAGATCGTCAGTGTGTATAACAGGTACATAAGTAATTATACATGAATGATTCTCAGTAGTAAAGATATTGAATTTGTTTTGACGTTTTTTCTGTGTTAGATGGCAGCTAAAAGCTTTTTTTTATAGCAGCATGTCTCTTCCAGACATTGTTTAGTTATGTATAATGGTTTTTAACATTTGCAGGTTTTATCTGTGTTTCATGGCTAGTTGTTTTACAGAGTCATGTAACCTGCTTAGGTATTTTTTATTAAGTGATTTGTATTTTTTTTTCTAAATAAGGATACATTATCTAGTTGTATAGTGCTGAATGAGAGATGCATCCGTTCCTACAAGTCATACATTAGTGTGGTGGAACAGGCTGTAAATGCACTGGAAATATGGCAGTCATAACGTGAAAAAATAAAGGAGGCAGCAAAGATGCCTTCCTTGCCTTGCTTGATTTAGGGATGGCCTTAGTCTGGCCCTGCAAAGTCATTCTTAAGTCCTTGCCCACTACTAGGCATAAGGTTTACTGCAAAGCATAGCTTATTATCCTAATTGTTCCTCTCCTACCCATATCCAAACACAGGTGAATACCCACCCACCCCCCAATACTGGTGCATTTGGAATTTGTATCTATGATAGTATGATCTGAATCCCAGGTGTCCAGGAATATTGTACACCCGCGTTGGGTGTTGGTAGGATGTTGTCTAATAAAGTGACCAGGTGAGACCTACAACAAAAGGTCGCAGCATTTAAGTGCTTTTGTTGAAACATTTTTTGCCTTGCAAGAGAACCACACAAATAGACGCACTTTGATTTATTTGTTCTCATCCAGTATTTTATTATAGGGAGAGAGAAAATACATGTGCTTTAGAATGTATGTTGCAACTGATAATAGAAAATCAACTGCCCATCAAAATATCAGACTGGGCGATTTAGTTAATTCTGCTCCCTGTAGTTAATTCCTTAGAAGATTTGCATTTTATTAGACTGTTCAGCCATTGAAATGCAGCCAATGTTCCTTGCTTACTAACCTTTTGAGATACAGCCTTACTCTCCCCGAGACAAAAGTACCACAGACTTCTTAACCTTGCCATCTTTTCTTTGCCATGCAAGTCGATGGGGAAACTGAATTTCCCGAAGAGGGTGCAAATCACTTGCTGCTTCACACAGCCAAAGCAATCCCACTGACATTCCTGTAGAACTATGCTGCTGTAAATGGCCACTGCGTCACCTCCTTAAACCGGTCATCGGAGTAAGATTTCTGCAAAGCAACAACCTGGAATCCATCTGGGGCATTTAAACTCCTCATTAAGCGAATGTGCTGCATCTGTCACAGTGGGCTAGCAGCTGCTTGCTTTTCCTGGAGCGGAATGCTTTCATTCATATACATATATATATTTATTTGGCGTGTAAACTACACACTGATCTCACTCTCTTACTAAGAGCGGTACAGAAGCAAGTTGCCCAGCAACTTCATCTACATTCACATAACTCTGGTGTATACTGGAAGTTCAAGCAGCACTTCTTAAGCTGGCCCCCTTTCTTGTCTTCTTCTGAATTTCTCCTTAGCCGCTGACCTCAGCTTTGCAACCTGTTTCTTTTGGGCTCTGGTTAACCGGGAGCCTTTTTTCTTTGGCGGGGAGGTTGTCACCGTCGCTTTCGAGACCCGTGGAGCCTTTTGCGCCGTTCTGTCCGACTTTGTCTTGGATCCCCGGGCCTTGGGGGTTTGGGTCGTTTGCTGCTTTCTGCCAGACCTGGGAGCCTTCGCTGCCTTACGTTTAGTAGGGTCTTTGTGGGAGGCAGGCTTCTTGGATCTTGGAGTGGAAGAATTTGGGGGCAGTTCGGTAGCATTGAAGGCTGTTTTGGGGGGACGGGTTGTAAGACGCTCTTTAAGCAGTTCAAGGACGGTTTCTGTGAAGAGACATTTTAGGAGGTTACCATCCTTGTTTCAACAGGTTGAATTTAGCAGCGATACAGAGCAATTTAAGATGGTGGGTGGGAAAGGAACAGAAAAGATTATTTATGTATGCGACAACAGCACTGTGGATGCTACTAGTCCAGAGATGGAAAGAAGAAAGAGTCCCTACCAGAGAGGAATGGCAAACCAAGCTGTTAGACTACGCCAAAATGGCAAAACTGACCGGAAAGCTCAGAAACCAAGAAGACAAAAACTTCAAGAAAGAATGGAGGGAAATTATAATTTATTGAGGAGACCGCTGTAAGCAGATGAAAACATTAGCAGGATTTTAATCTCACTTGTAATGTAACAAATACTATGGACAATATGGATAGATATAGATTATGAAATAATATGCAGTTGAGAAGGTTGACAATAGAGGAGGAGAAGATGGTGGGAAAGTCTTGAGATTCAGAGAGATCTCTTTATATGGATATGTATTTGGTATTGTAAATCTATATTTGTAATATCAAAAACAATTTTTTAAAAATGGTGGGTGAGGTGTCATTATTATTAAGTAGTGGGTTGACAAAGCAGACGACACAGAGATTTCTCCAAGTAGTTCTTTATAAGTAAGCTGGAACTGAACTGAACTGCTCAGCTGTTTTACAGGCAGCTGGCTGTCAACATTGTAACAACAATAGCCCAGGGTTTCCCACATAAATTAACTGACGTGGACCTGAGTGAAAACTATATACACAATACCCCTGGTGGCCGGGCTGAGAACTTCAATACATAACAATTATCACAGTGCTTTGCAGCATTGCCTGAACCCCTCAGCCACCCTTAACAACAGCACCCCTGCCTTGAATCAGTCTATCCCTCAGCCTCACAGGTTTGTGGTAAGGATAAAATAGAAAGGGGGGAACATGGGAAATATTATGAGCTGTTAGGAAGAGGTTTGCTGGCTTGTGTAATCCACCCTAAGCCTCAAACATTTAGATTTGGGGTGAGAAGCCATTGACCAGTGCAGGGTTTCCCAAACTTGGGTCTCCAGCTGCTTTTGGACTACAGTTTCCATCATCCTTGACCACTGGTCCTGCTAGCTAGGGATGATGGGAGTTGTAGTACAAAAAACAGCTAGAGACCCAAGTTTGGAAGCCTTGGACCAGTGAGCCAAGTTGGGATTTCGATTAGGCCCACAGAGCCAGCCCTTAAAACCACACCTACCTGCCCCCCCACCTGATGTCATCAAGTGTGGAGCAGGTACCCATGTAACCACACGGGACTACAACTCCCATCATAAGGAATGATCGAGAGCTTAAAGTGAGCTCCAAATTGCTCTTCTGCAGGAGCAAGACCTGTTCCCCCTGCTCATCAGCTGACGGAGAGCAGGAACATGCCAAACACTAAGTGGTTTGCACTCAAGCCGCTTTGAAAATGGGAAGAGAAAACGTCCATTTTAGCCGGCACAGACCCTCCAAGTGTCCCTATTTTCCAGGGACATCCCTGATTTAGAGAAGCCGTCCTGGTTTCTAATTTGATCCTGGAATGTCCTGCTTTTCCTTAGGATGTCCCTATTTTCCTTAAAGAAATGTTGGAGCGTATGGCATTATCCCGACCCCCGAGCCATCTGAAGGCAATCCTGTATAGGGCAGGGTTTTTTAATGTTTAATGTTTTATTTTGTTCTTATACAGTGGTACCTCGGGTTAAGTACTTAATTCGTTCCAGAGGTCCGTTCTTAACCTGAAACTGTTCTTAACCTGAAGCACCACTTTAGCTAATGGGACCTCCTGCTGCCGCCGTGCCACCGGAGCACGATTTCTGTTCTCATCCTGAAGCAAAGTTCTTGACCTGAGGTAATATTTCTGGGTTAGTGGAGTCTGTAACCTAAAGCATATGTAACCTGAAGCGTATGTAACCCGAGGTACCACTGTATATGTTGGAAGCTGCCCAGAGTGGCTGGGGCAACCCAGTAAGATGTGTGGGTTATAAATAGTAAAATTATCATTATGGAATGGGACGTCCCTATTTTCATCGGAGAAATGTGGGAGGGTGTGGGCGGTTTCAGTGACAACTTGGACTGGTGTCCAATACACCTTTTGACGGGGGTGGGGACAGATAAGGGTCTTGTCCCCCAGGCTGAAAAGTTCACCCCTGATTCAAATATACTTAGATCAGAATATATACATTCAGACTGGAGGGTTTTGTTGTTTTTAGTATTCTGCAACATGTCACTGATACAGTACTATTGCATTAGTGATGGTGGATTTACACTGGAGTGTCCACACACCACATTACTTTATTTGTTGTTCTGCAATGCTTCCCCAGTGATACAGTATTAGTGCCGCCTAGAAGGGCACTGTTGGACTACAGCACAACAAAAGCAAGCCAATTCCTGCCTCCCCACCCCCACCCCCCCAAAAACCCCACAAATCCTAGAACATTTGTTGTGCCAATTGGAAAACTGCCAGTATGTCCATTGCAAAAGCGATTGCAGGTGCAAACAGTGTCAAAACGTGATTGTGTATAACCACCCCAATACCATCATGAGCAAAATAATCACAAGTGTAGAATAAAGAGGGGGGGTAACTAAATTGTTTATTATTGATTGATTGTAGTATTTACTTAGTTGGAAGCCTTTAATGGTTGGCACACACATCGAAAGTTCCTTTCAATATGTCTTAGCATTTCTGCTACATACCAAACAAAACAGAAAAACACCACATATCCTTGTTGACTTACTTGCACGGGGAATGAATGGGATTCGCTTACTCTTTGTTTTCACTGGAATAGGCTTCTGTTTACATTTCCCTGGTGGAGCTCTCCTAAAAAGCAAATAGATTCGGTCACAAAAATTATGTGTGGACATCTTGAGAATGGATAAGGAGCCTGTGTTTGTGGTGGTTTTCTAGAGGCAGATGGCCAATTTCAGTCTTTCTGTTAAATCATGAGCTTGCCAGCAAAAGACCTTGAAAGCACTCTCATGCGAACAGAACAAGAGCTATATCCTGCCCAAATCCTTCCATTAGTTTCTCTCCTTGTGAAGAAGCGGATTTTCAGTTAAGGAAAATGTCAAGCATTTTGTACTTGAAAAGAACTCTCTTCCTGATTTAGGTTTTGTTAGGTACTGAGTTGAATAGGATCCAAAATGCAGCAGCCTGATTGGTCCTAGAACAATAGGATTCAGAATGCAGCAGTCTGAGTGGTCCTAGAACAATGCAGCGGTATGATTGGTCTGCAGGAGCCACCCAATCCAGCTCCAGATGGAAGTGAATTCACAACCTGATTGGCCTACAGGAGAATTCCGGAATTAGCCAATCACGTGCAGCCCATTGTGTAAATAATGTATATAAAGCAGATACTTTGGGGGAACATTCGTTCCTCCTCACCACTATGAGCTGAATAAAGAGCATGAAATCCACCCTCGACTCCGAGTATATTTCAGGTTTCCTGTGGATATTTGCCTACTATATCTTTGGTTTTAAGTCTTTCCACTGCTCTGCTAAATTAATTGGAACTGTGATACATTTATCATTCCCAAGGGGTCACATGCGTGCCATACTTTTAAAATACATGCCCTCCCAAAGAATTCTGGGAACTGTAGTTTGCCCCTCCTAGAGCTACAGTTCGTAGCACTCTTAAACAAACTACATTTCCCAGGATTCTTTGGAAGACGCAAGTTCTCTGGAATCTCAGTATTTAGTGGGAGCAATTCATTTGTAGTAAAAGAAACAACTTCAAGGGTAAATATGAGCAAGTGAGTGAATTTCAGCAGGAAACTCACATGGTGCCCCAATCCAGATTGGACCCTATAGCTACATTTTTTTTACAAAACAGGCCTGTTTAACCACACTTTTTTAAAAAAAAATGTTAAATAATGTAACATGTCGTTTGGCTTTGGTGAGTTTGAGTTCTCGCGTTTCTGCCTTGAAAACTCCATGGCCTTTTTATGCTACTGAAGTTGAGACAGTTCTCACTTTCTCTCTTGAGTGTAATTCACAAACATGCTAAAGAAATGAATGGGAAATATAGACTTCTAAAAACCTGCAGAAAGGTCCATGGATCTTCCTGGAAGTTCTTGTTGGACACTTTTTCCACTGAAGGTGAAGTAATACCCATTCTCAGATAGCATGAACAACAGGTTGGTGAGTTTTGTTGTGTTTTTGGTGTGTGTTTGTGTGTGTTTAAAGCCTTACATTCTTCTCCTCCCCACACACAAAAAAGAGATTAAATGGGAGGGGAAATAGAGGCTGGTGGTTTGATCATGTGGCTGCTGCAAAAAAACCCAAAAACAAAACAATACCTGCATGAATAAGAAGCACCCATCCCACAATAAACGCACACCTGAAAGCACCCATAGGCTCAGAAAACTAAAAATAAAATCTGGAAAGTGTGTATCAAAGAGATTAAAGCTTCCCAGAACAGCTTGACATCTTCATAACAAGGTGAAAAGAACATGAAAATTACTATCTGCCCAGAAAAGCATCCCAAATGTTGGTAGGCCTAGAAGTCTTCCCTACTTGGGAGCAAAAGCGATGCTTTCTTGGTACATTAATCTTTTGGATATCGTTTGGATAAAAGGAGATAGACAAACAGTGAATATTTATTACTGTCATTGATGTGCCTTGCCATTACTTGGACGGAAGTTCTGTCAACAACTCTCATGTTTTTCTAGACTAGTTCCTGAGTCTCAGACGAATTCTATGGTTGGTCTCAACTTCAAAATAAATACAAACTACAAAAAGATGTATTTTTGTCTGCTTTCTATGCTGCGGGTTGCCTGCGAGCCAGCTCTCCTTGAGCACAAATGGGGACAGAGTTCCCTACAGTAGGGGTGAAAACAGACACAATATAAAACGAGTAACTGAACTGAGATGTGCGCAGCAACAGACTGAACACTGGCCAGGCCTAGCTCCAGATTTATTTCCAATTTCTCCTATTTGGTAAACAGGTCTCATGCTATGCTGCTGTTTCAATTATTACTAATAAAACATCCACCTCTTCATTTTGGCTGTTCTTATTTTAGTTAAGCCTTGGTTCTAAACCAATTCCTTGGACCTCTCGAGTTACAGCTGCTGTAATTTGGCTTCTTTTGCCTGAGGCCTCAGAAGCAGAGAGCAGTACTTTAGCTCTTGCTCCTTGGGGTCTTAGGGACAGCTAGTGTGGATTTACACACAGGGAAAAAATACTATAAATAAGTCAGAAATTAAAACATTAAAACCAAGGGGGGAAACCCCTGTGTAAAAATGCTAGAGAAAAGTTTTGTGCTCTCTGGCGCCATCTGGTGTTGCATGTTTATAACACATTCAAATCACTGGGTTGTTTTGTTTACTATTGTAGCTGAGTCCCTAGAGTACAGCCTGAGATCTCCTGCGCAAGTTGGGTGAACAAAGCAGGAGTGGTGGTAGCTCTTCTACCTAACATGGTTGGTTTTTTACTCCTTGAGAGTTGGCACCATCTGAACCACCAGGGGAAGAATGACTTAGGGTTTTGGGTCAGGTTTCTTGATATCAATTGTAGTAGCTTATGCGATATTTAATTCCTGTTACTGATGGAACATGCTCCCATGCTCCACAGTATTTTGTTATTCTGCACACACACACGAAATACCTTCATGAGACATTCTTCCCTCAAAGAATCCTGGGGACCCTTACAGAGTTACCACTCCCAGCAACTTTTAACAAATTACAGTGCCCAGAATTCTCTGGAGGAAAGAAAGTTGGGGAAACCAATTGTGGGGCTTTCAGGGCTCTTGGTTTCCTAATCCTCAAATTCCTTAAAAGGAGTTTAAGCCTGTGGACTCCCACTGATTTAACTGGAGCCCAATTGCTTTAAATCAATGTACTGTACTTCGTTTTAATTAAATTAGTGGATTGACCTGCAAGTGCCAGAGCAGGAAACTGTGGCTTCCCAGGAACATAGTTGTTCTGCAGGTTTAATGCATGAAACTGAAATCCAGTCATGTGAATGGAGTGTTTCTGTTGTATCTGTTAAGTTGTGGGTGAACATATCAGACGACACAGCGATTCTTCAAACAGCTCTTGTTTATTCACAGGCCAGAACAGAACTGAGCTGAAGGGTTCAGCCAGCCTGCTTATATAGAGCTCCACTAGAACGCAACAGTAACCATTTTCTGTAACTATCCAATCACTGAACGTCACTTTCGATCCCTTATTTGCAAATGTGGACCTGAGTGAAAACTATCTACAGTATCCCCCTGCTGGCCCAGGGTGAGAACTTCAGTACATAACAGTATCTATCACCCTGGAAGAAAACTGATGAATGTTTGTGTGTGATGCTGATGCTGTTCAAAAAATCAGCAGGTCGCGGGGACATTCAAGGACTTGAAAAAGTACCCACCTTGCAGGATCCACAACTTTGTATATCGATCCATGTGGCGCAAAGGCACTGGGGTAGGACGTAGCCATAAAATAGAGCTCAGCTGGAGACAACAGGAAGAGAGGAGAAAGCCAGGAATGTGAAATTCGTCAGACAAAGTTGCAACAAGTTGATAACCGTGCAATTTTTTCCTCTCTATGTAAGCCAGGCCTGTGCAAGTTGTAACCTACCACCAGCCTAAAGAAACCATGTGGCCTTCCAGGTTCCTGATTATTTCAGGGTTGCCATATTTCAAAAAGTAAACCAGGACACCCCAAAAGTTGTTGAACAACTCAGAGTCGGTGGCCTCCCCAAAAAATGCTTTCCTAAGAAAACAGACACAGCAACCAACATTACCTGCTTCATCCTCAGCGAAAGAAATGATGTATTTGCTGTAAGAGCTGACCATCCCTGGAAAGGCACAGGCTTTAGTGCTACCAATACAAATGTCTTGCTTCTTCCATTGATTTGCTCTCTCATCTTCTTGCAAAGCCATAAGCCGACTGGATGAAAAAACAAAAACATATGTTTTATGCTTTCACAGTTCCACTGTAGCTTAGAAAAACTCTTTCTGGTACAGTATATCCCAAAAGCCTCAGCGCCTAGGGCTTGCCGATTGAAAGGTCGGCGGTTCGAATCCCTGCGGCGGGGTGCGCTCGGTCCCAGCGCCTGCCAACCTAACAGTTCGAAAGCACCCCCGGGTGCAAGTAGATAAATAGGGACCGCTTACTGGCGGGAAGGTAAACGGCGTTTCCGTGTGCTGCGCTGGCTCGCCAGATGCAGCTTTGTCACGCTGGCCACGTGACCCGGAAGTGTCTCCGGACAGCGCTGGCCCCCGGCCTCTTAAGTGAGATGGGCGCACAACCCTAGAGTCTGTCAAGACTGGCCCGTACGGGCAGGGGTACCTTTACCTATATCCCAAAATAGATCCAAGGCTTTCTCTGGGGCCGTAAATACCTTTTGCTACTCTCCATTGTCATGAACTGTTTGAGCCCATGACTAGGGATGAACTAAAAACCAATATTCTGAAATGGTCTATAGGAAACCTACCTACTGTACTGAAAAGTTAATGGAAAGAAGTTTGTTCCTTACCCGTTCATAAAATCACCAAAAATGTATAGGCCATTCAGGTTTGGAGACTCACATCCTCTATACACATAACCTCCAGTGACTGATTTTCCCACTGAATGGCTGTAGGCAAATATTGGAAGTATATCATCTGTTAAAAACAGAGGAAATGCACTTTAGTCAATTAAAACTGTTTGATTATCTAAAAAGGAAATAGTCATCCTTCTTCAATGCACGAGCAATTTTTTTCTAAAACAAATTGGGCATTTAAAGTAAAATTAGTGTAGTTTATAGCAGCGTTGTCCAACCTTTTTCCTACTGTGGCCCCCATCCGACCTAGTTTCCTTTCTCTAGCTCCCCCATTGGCATAGGCACAGGAGACAACTGCCCCCCCAATAAGTAAAAATCAATACAAATCAGAGGTACTGCCCTCCAAAAAAACCTGCTCCCCTAAAAAAATCCTGGCTACACCCATCCATGTCAAAAGAGAGAGAGAGAGAGAGCCCCCTTACCCGCTTGTGACTGGCCAAGCAGATAGCTAGCCAATCAGGATTCCGCCCCCCTTCACTTCTCATTTCCCTCTGTGGCCCCCTAGCCTTGGGCTGTGGTTCCCCCATTTACGCATTGTTCAGCGTGATCCCCTTGGAATATCTTGGTTTATATGGAAACACTGGTTTATAGGACCACCATGCATCCAGCTTTGCAGCCGACAGACCTCTGTTTGAAGGCGTCCTCTGGTTGAATGGCTGATGGGCCCAAGACTGGTTTAAAAATAAGTAACCATTAAAATGGAGAGGAGGGGTCTTGAAATTACACATATTCAGAGACCTCCAGCAGTGGAGGTAGATCATCACTACCACGACTAGTGGCCATGAATAGCCTTTTCTGCCATGTATTTGTCAAATCCTCTTTTAAAGCCAGTCATGTTGTTGGCCATAACTATTTCCTGTGGGAGCAAAGTCCATAGTTCATGTCCGCTGTGTGACTTTCTTTTGTCTGTCCTGAATCTTCCACCGTTCAACTTCACTGAATGCCCCCAGGCTCTGTGAGAAATGGAGAGAGAAAACGTTTCTCTATTCATTTTCCCCATCCCGTGTGATTTTATACGCCTCTATCGTGTCTCCTTGTACAGTGGTACCTCTGGTTGCAAATGGGATCTGTTCTGGAGGCCCGTTCGCAACTTGAAAAGAACACAACCCGCGTCTGCGCGCGCGCGGGTTGCAATTCGCCGCTTCTGCACATGCACGTGATGTCACTTTGTGTGTCTGCGCATGCACGAGCAGCAAAACCCAGAAGTAACCCTTTCCTGTACTTCCGGGTCGCCATGGGACGCAACCTGAAAACGCGCAACCTGAAGCAAACGTAACATGAGGTATGACTGTACTTGCCTTTTCCTGAAACTAAAGCACTCTAAATGTTGTAACTTTGCCCCCAAGGATCTTATCCTTAATGAAGAACATGTGCACTTCCTATCCCTTCACAAAGGAATGACAAAAATGATAGCTGCAGAATTAACAGTTAAACCAAATACAGGTAAGATAAGGCCTTCCCACGAACACACTAAAAAATGACAGGTAACATTCTTTACCTAAGGAGGAATTTTGGCAAAGCTTGATGTCATAGCACTCAAAGCCTTCCTTAGCTCTCCAGCCGTAGTTCCCGCCTTTAACAATTATGTCCACTTCTTCATACTTGTTCTGGCCAACATCTCCACAGAAAATTCTCCCCCTCCCTTTGCGACTGAGCGGGTCACCTCTGTCCACAGAGCAACGCCACATGTTCCTCACCCCATAGGCATAGACTTCTGGGAGAGCTTGAGGGTCAGAGGCAAAAGGATTGTCAGAGGGGATGCGGTAAGGCTTCCCGTCAGAACTTCTTCCATCCACATCGATCCGCAAAACCTTTCCTAGTAAACTACTCCTGAGAGGAAATCAAGGCATAAAACAAGGATTAACAAACGTGACAAAGAAACAGAAGGGAGAATATTGTAGCAGTTTCCATATATGCTGGCTGGCTGCTTGACTAGATGGGATATCATCAACTTCTGTCAAATGATACTCAAGGGAACTTACATAAAAGATTTGGAAAAAAGCAATAAATGATAAAATAATCTTAAGGCAGCCCTGTTCAGGGAAGTTTTTAATGTATGATATATTAGTGTATTTTTGGTCTTTGTGGAATCCACCCAGAGTGGCTGGGGAAACCCAGCCAGATGGGCGGGGTACAAATAAATTATTATTATTATTATTATTATTATTATTATTATTATTATTATTATTATTATTTTAAAAGCACCCCTGAACAGAAAAGCAGCGTTATTTTAAATAGTATAATTTGCTTTTAAAGGCGAGGTAAGCTGTCTCATATGTAATCAGCACTTATTGAAGATGGACCTTACGTGTTCTGAGCATTCCCAAATTTACCAAAAGGGTCCCCGGCTTTCCCTCCATCCCCTGTAAACAGGTACATGTAGCCATCCAGGCCAAAGAGGATCTGTCCCCCATTATGGTTTGCGGCTGGTTCTTCGATTTCTAAGAGACTCCTGAAGAGAGGGGGTGGGGAGAGAAACACAAAGATCAGAAACTAGGAAAAAGAGCGAGGGAGGAAGGCTGCTTAATATTCAGGGCCTTACTAAGTTCAAAGACGTATTTTAGTTATTCAGTCACTAAGCAGAACATCTTATCTGCATAGCGCTCAATCTTCCCCTTTTCCTAGACAAAGCAAAAAAGGACCTTAAAATTCCTGGGATAATTCTATCCTTCTGATGAAATCTGTCTGCTGGATAGAACTGTCTTAAGTGCACATCTGGCACTCCCACTTGCCCTCCCAGGAGAGAAGCTGGGTCAGAATGTGATGCATCCATCAATGCTATGGAAAGGAAGTCAATTAATGGCTTTGTTTTGATCTATGATAAGTCTTATGCCAATAGGCAATCACCCATGGTGGACTGCGCGACACGTTGCAGGTCTAAGCCGTAGTCAAAGCGGGAAATCCGGACGGCAGATCAGCACAACTCCTGGATGCAGGAGTGGTGCTATTTTTCCAGAAAGAGAGGTGCCAGAGCTCACCATGAATTTCTCCCTTGCCCACCTGAGAACTGCTGGAGCTGAGTACCAGTGAACTCTGGCTGGGGAAAAAAGCCCTCCGCAAGAGTGTTAACTGTGCAAGGTCTTTCCGCATCCAACCATTCCTATTTGGCAATATACTTCTCAATACATCTATCCTGCTTCCAGGCACATCTTGAGGTGGCAGCAATTGAACGTGGGTGGAAGAATACTCAAAACTAGGACCCTCAATAAACTAGGAGACACTGTGGTCTGGTAGATGATAGGTTGGGTTGGGTTCCGCGCTGGACATTAAGCCCTGCACAGCAACTGGGAAAGTCACCAAATTCCCAAAAGAGCCAATGTTTGGATGCAGAGGGTGTTCCCCATTCTTCCTTTGAATGACCACCTTCGATTCAAGCCAACAACACAAAGGAGCATTCTTCCTCTGTTGACATGGATCAAGTCATACCTACAAAGGGGGGAGGGATTCCTTTTCATCACTGGCTTCAACTATGATTGAAAAGTGGGTAGCCCTTCCCTCCAATGTCAAGAGAGCTCAGGGTCCAGCCTGTCAGAATCTGGGTCCTGTTCTCTGTCTCTGTTCTAGAGCATTGGCTGATGCAACTGGTGGGTCAGGAACCCAAAACTGGCCACGCCATGGTCTAAGATAGGGAGTAAAACACTCACCTAGAAGACTACAGATTGTCATATATAGGTGGAAAAACAGAGCCAATGAACCTGGCAGTGATCTCCATTGAAGACAGTGGGATCAGGCTGCACAAGTAGCCCCCATGTTACAGGCTGAAACTGAAACTACTCTCCAGGTTGAAGATTTGTCTAGATTCTTTCCAAAGTGCCGAGCGTAGGGCTGGCAAAACCTCCTTTCTCCCCTCCCCATCACATTTTGCAAGCATCAGCTGCAAGTCAGAGCAGTCTCTCTTGTAGCCTGTGGCTACAAAGGAAAGCACACACCTTTGCTTTGCCTGCAGACACCTGTTGCCTGCTGGGAACAGGCCCACGCAGCCAATGAACAATGTGGACTCCGCCCATCAGTTGATATCATGAGTGACATCAGCTGATTGACAGGAGGACGTGGTTGGGCCTCATGGATCAAACTGGAACCTTTGTTGGCCAGCATTAGTCTGTGAGCCGAAGGTTCCCCACCCTTACTAGGTTGACCTAGGTTCAGATCCCACATCTGAATGCATTCTTTTATCTTGAACAGCACAGTAGTGCTTAGCACCTGAGTCCACCTCCACCCACATACCTATGAAATTGCCCTTTTGCTTGGCCAGGGAAAATAAATCACAGATCACAGAATTCATTGTTTCTTAAAGCCCAGTTGGGATTTGCTTTAGCACAGAGTGTACTTGGTTACTACTTATCCCACAGGGTCGATATGAGGACTAAAGGTGACAACTTCACCCTAAGCCCTTGGGAGGAAGCAGAGATCCCAAGAAGATGGAAGAAGGAAGGAAGCTTGGGGAAAACATTACCTTTCTGTGCTTGCATCAGCCTTGTTGACATCTGACGTGGAAACTCTTAATTCACTGATCCTGATTTTCTCCACCTTTTTCTTGTCCTGGTAGGAGTAATAAATGTAGAATTTCCCATTGTCCTTGTATTTGGGGTGGAAGGCCATCCCGAGGAAACCTCTTTCATCTCCTAACCAGGGGGTGGTCAGCACCATGTTCTTAATATCCAGAAAAGGCTCTTCCAGGCGACTTCCATCTGGAAGAAAGACCCAGATGATGCCCACTTGTTCAGCCACAAACATGCGATAGGTGTTGTCGTTCGCGTGCGCCATCAGCACAGGATTCCTCAGTCCATTGGCCACCTCTTTTAGGCACAGCTGAAGGCAACCTTTCTTGTCCTCCACCACAGAGCCCAGGTTACGGTTCAGGTCTGTGTTTTTCAGCACGTCGGGGAAGCAATAGTCTTCATCCTGGATGTTAAGCAGGTTGCAGAAGCGGGTCTTGTTCCTCTCGCAGCATTCCTGGATGTGTTTGTCATCGGTAAGCAACGTGATGGCAGAACGGCAGTAGAGGTGGAACTCTGAACAGTAGTCCGAGCAAAGCCCAGGCAGGTTCCGCAGGGGCGTCTGAGGATTCTCAGCATCATAAAGATGAGCTGCGTAGGGTGAGCATTCCTGTTAAAGGGCGAAAAGCATTCTGAAAGTGCTGTGCAACGGACTCTATCTGTGTGGCTGCTGCTGTAGCATGATCATGCCTCCTCAGTCTGCACATTTATGTATTACAAAGACACCTCAAATAGCAGGCCTGAATAGCGCAGCTGGTTGGAGCGTGCTACTGATAATACCAAGGTTGCAGGTTCGATCCCCACATAGGACAACTGCATATTCCTACGTTGCAGGGAGTTCGACTTGATGGTCCTCAGGGTCCCTTCCAACTCTACATTTTTATGATTCTATAATCCTAAGTGTGCAATGCTCCCTGATTTTAAGAAACGTAACAGCCCCATTGAATCAGACCAAAGGACTATCAAATCCAGGGGGACCTTTGGCCCTCTGGATACTGTTGGACTGCAACTCCCATCAGCCCCAACCAGCAAGGCCGATGGTTGGAGATGATGGGAGACATAGTCCAACAGCATCTGGAAAGCCAAAGATACCCCATCCCAGACCTAATCCAACATCTTGTTTCTCACAACAGCCGTCCAGAAGCCTATGGAAAGCTCACATGCAGGACATGAGGAAATAGCCTTTTCCACTGTTATTACCCAACAACCAGTATTCAGAGCATGGTGCCTCTGATGCCGAAGGTGGCATATAACCCATACCCTCTCACACGCCCCAGCGGAAAACCGGGATGTGCGGCTTTTGGGGCCGTGCTCCTGTGCGAGTCATGTGGCTCGCATGAGAGCAAGGCCCTGAAAGATGCAATATTGCTAGAATTGGCTAGAATTGTTTAAAAGTACTTTTCCAAAAAACAAAAGTCCTTTTTGTTGGGGATAATTCAGATGGAAATTGCCAGGTATCACAAAAGGTTATTTATGTCTGCCACTACTGTGGCCTGTGTTTTGTTAGCCCCAAAATGGAAAACAAACAAGGTCCCAATTAAAGAAGAATGGCAACTTAAGCTGTTGGAATATGCTCAGCTTGCAGACTTAACATATAGAATAAGAGAACAAGAATAACATATGTTTAAAGAAGATTGGAAAATGTTTATTGAATATATGGGGGGGAATTGTGTGCACTTGAAAACGTTGGCAGCATTAAGATAAATTCATCAGTGTAAATAAGTTTTGATGGATGTAATAATGGAATACTGAATGGTTTATTTTATGTAAAATATGCAGGGATTTATTATATGCAAAATGAACCATGGAAAGAGAAGAAGGAAGGTCATTGATATTTTAAGGATGTTTAAATGAGTATTCTAAATTATAAAACAGAAAATTGTGTGTGTGTGTGTGTGAGAGAGAGAGAGAGAGAGAGAGAGAGATGTGATCTCGCGTGAAAGCACCTCAAAAATGGGGTGTTCCCATTTTATTGGGGCAGTCGGGTATGATAACCATTGTTATTAGCAGCCAGTGATAGCCGTATCTTCCATGAGTTGTCTGTTCTCCCTTTAAAAGCTATCTATGTTGTGATGGCACTTGATGGCCACAACCACATCTTGTGTAGGCAGAATCCATAGCTATGTCCAAAGAAGTGTGCCATTCTCGCCATCACACAATAGCATTTCTCCATCTTCGCCACACGGAGAACCTACTATTACGTGCTTGCTCTTCTTCTTGCTTATATAAGGTAAAGGTAAAGGTACCCCTGCCCGTACGGGCCAGTCTTGACAGACTCTGGGGTTGTGCGCCCATCTCACTCAAGAGGCCAGGGGCCAGCGCTGTCCGGAGACACTTCCGGGTCACGTGGCCAGCGTGACATCACTGCTCTGGCGAGCCAGAGCCGCACACGGAAACGCTGTTTACCTTCTCGCTGGTAAGCGGTCCCTATTTATCTACTTGCACCCGGAGGTGCTTTCGAACTGCTAGGTTGGCAGGCGCTGGGACCAAGCAACGGGAGCGCACCCCGCCACGGGGATTCGAACCGCCGACCTTTCGATCGGCAAGCCCTAGGCGCTGAGGCTTTTACCCACAGCGCCACCCTTGCTTACATAGCTTTTTGTTATTCTGAGGCATCTGATCATAGCCTGCATTTTAAACAAGGCTTATATTTTGATCAGATTCCTGTATTCTAAAAATGACCTTAAAGAAATATATATTTGTAAATGTTTGTATCTCTCATGCCAGGCAGAAACCATACTCTGGCAGCTGTTTATCTTCTTGATCAAGGGCCCCCCTGATCTATAGCAGTGTCTCAGGGTTGTAAAAGGAAATTACAGGCTAGGAGCAAAAGGTCACACTGACCATACAAATTATAGAATACAATCAAGGTTGCAAAAACACAATTAAATAGTAATAATTATTGTGCCTCCCATTAAACTTGAGCCACATCTTCCTAAGGTTAAAAGGGCAAGAGCTAATACAAACAGCAGCTGGCTAGGGAAGAGGCTTCTCTCTGAAGCTGCTTTGAATCTTTAGAATTTAGAATTTAGCTTAGCTTTTGCTAAGTTCCCTTTCTTCTAAAAAAAAAACTATGTTATGAAATATATTGGCTTAAATGTAATTATGCAAAGGATTTAGAAAGTAAGAAATCATAGAATCATAGAAGAGTTGGAATAGACCATGAGGGCCATTGAGTCCAGACCCCTGCCAAGCAAGAAAAGCACCATCGGAGCACTCCTGACATATGGTTGTCGAGCCTTTGCTTGGTGACCTCCAAAGAAGGAGATCTTTCATTGATAATGTGTGGGAAGATGAACAAAAAGATCTGTTCAGATAAAATTAGCCACCATCTGTTTTGGAGTGAATAGGGCAATAGGGCAAAAGATGAAATGTTAGTTAAGGCGCCTAGTCTAGGGCAAAAGGTTATTTGGTAATTAAGGTGCCTGGTCGAGGTAAATGTAAGATATATGACTACTTATTTGCCAATTATAAATAGAAGGAAATATAGCTCTTTGTCTCCCATAAAAGGTAATAGGAAATGGGTGTATCTTTTATGATTGGTTCTAGCAAACAGCCAATAGGGATTTTAACCAGGCTGATTGGACAGAGGCAGCCAAAGGAGGAGCAAGGGGGCTGAGCTGAGGGAATATAAGTGCTGGCCATAATGGCAGGAGGCCAGGCCAGAGCTTGGTAACCATATACCACTGTGCCTCTTATTTATTTGTCTGACAAATAAATTATTATTTTAATTTCTCTATTGCTGCGTTGAATATTTCATTCCAGCTAAGCGTTAACCACAAGCAGGGTGCTACATTTTATGGTGCCTCTGTGACTCGGATAAGTGGTCTGCTGGAACGCAGCCCCTTCGCCTTACTGGGCAGGGTACAAGAGGGAGGACCACTAACTGCTTACCCAGCGCGCACTGGAACATTTTTTCCAGGGGAACGCAGAAGTCTCGTCTGTCTGATACCTTGCCCACCGACGGCGACGGACCGGGGGGAACCAGAGAAATAAACTGGGAACCAGCTAAGGGTAAGTGCACAAAGGGTTTGGCCCTCCAATTAATTAGGAGGAAGAGAAGTCCTGATCAAACTTCTGCGTCTCAGTAAGGGGAAACTGAGTACGCTACATGGCTGGGTACATCAGATGGTGATCTGATGTAGGGAAAAGGGAAAGGTTGGGAGGTAGAGTGTGGTGAAGTATCCAGCGCATTGTATGTGTGAGAAAGTACAATCTGTAAGTGTGGAGTGGGTACTACTTCGTTTCTCAGTAAGGCGAGTGTGTGAGTGACTGAGTGGATACTTCACAGGCCCATATAATGGGAGTTGGAGGTTCAAAGGGGGGAAATACACCTCTTGAATGTATGTTAAATAATTTTAAGAAAGCCTTCTCAGGGGCATATGGAGTCAAAATGACGCCAGAGCGCCTGAGAACGTTATGTGAATTAGAGTGGCCGAAACAAAATACTGAATGGCCATCTCAGGGAACCTTTGATATAAATTTAGTAAGCAAACTTTGGTCTAATATCGCCAAAGAAACGGGAGGGTGCCCAGAACAATTTTCATATATAGATTCTTGGCTGAGCACATTAAATAAAAATCCTCCATGGATAAGGGAATGCAAAGTCCAACGATGCAAATTATTGGCTGTAAAAGCCGAAGCTAGGAAAGGAATCTTGCCAAATAAACTCAAACCCATTTTTGAGGGACCAGAGGAAGAGGTGCTTCCACCTCCACCCTATGCTCCACATCGAAGGGAGCCTAATCCAAATACTCCACCAGTTGTAACCCCAAGGCAAGAAAGTGGAATGAATAATGGGGGTGGAGTCACAGAACTTGATTCCTTGATAGATTATGATAAATATCTTCAGGAGGCCTTGGAGTCCTATAATAAAGCCCAAGCAGAAGTGGTTATTCCACCTGTGAGTCCCAGTAGAACTCCATCTACAGTCTCCTTTAGTGGAACAACCAATTGCCCACCCCAAACCCCTGTACATCCAAGTCCTAGAGAATTATTACAGGAGTTACAGGGAGACCTTGATCGGTCAGCAAGCAATACAGCAAGGCGTATAAAGCTGCTAAAAGAACGCCTTGGGACAGATACCATCCCCTATGATTTGAGGCCCCTAGAGCAAAGCGAAGAGAAAGGTCACGTAGTAGCCCCTCTTAGAAGAGTATTTGATACACTTGAGGAGCCTGTGCTGGTTAACGGGCAACCCGGACCACGGCCACCTCGAACTTCGACCCTCCAGTACATTCCATTCACAACTACGGATCTGATGAATTGGAAAACACACACCCCATCTTTCGCAGAAAAACCTCAGGCTATGATGGACTTGGTGACTTCAATAGTAAATACTCATAGTCCTACTTGGACAGATTGTCGCCAGCTCCTGAATACTCTGTTCACCACTGAGGAAAGGAGAGACATAATTGAGAAGGCACAGATATATTTGCGTGAGCAGGCCAGAGTGGGAAATATTTTTAATATTGACCGTCATCTCCAGGATAACTTTCCTTTGGAAGATCCTAATTGGGATCCAAACAATGCAATTCACCTGGCCAGGCTTACCACCTACCGCCAGACGCTTGTGCAAGGTATCCGCAGGGCATGCCAGAAGCCCACTAATATGTCTAAAGTCTCAGAAGTAGAACAGAAACCTAATGAGAGTCCGGGAGACTTTTTAGAGAGGCTGCAGGAAGCCTATTGTATATGGACTCCTTTTGACCCTGAAGCCCCTGAAAACAGCAGAATGATTACTGCTACTTTTGTGGCCCAGTGTGCTTCTGACATTCGTAAGAAAATTCAGAAATCAGAAGGATGGGAAGGGATGCTGATGAGCCAAATTATGGCCATTGCACGCCGAGTTTATCGGAATAGGGATGAGGCTGAGAAACAAGAGAAGAAGAAGTGGCAGAAAGAAAAGATGGTAATGCTGGCCACAGCAGTGATGTGTTACCCATAACACTGTTTCGTGTTCAGTGTGCACCCACAAAAGACTTAAGTTGTCACCTTTTGAGCTCCTGTATGGGAGGCCGCCCTCCTTTGTTCAGGATATTCCAGCTGACCTCAAACAAATAGGAGACCATGTGACACAGGGACAAGTGCAATCTCTCTCCCGTGTTTTTGTCTCTCTCCCGTGTTTTTTGTTGTTGTTTATCTTAACAGGTGGGCCCTCAAGCACACGCCTTGCAGCATTGCCCAGCCGATTCATCAGTTCCAGGCTGGCATAGCGTATGGGTGAAAGAGTGGAAACGTGATCCACTTGCACCTAAGTGGCATGGACCTTACACCGTCTTGCTCTCTACTCCAACAGCGGTGAAGGTAGCTGAGGTGACCCCCTGGATTCATCACTCCCGTTTGAAGAAATCCGAAGGCAGTTGGACGTGCAAAGGTGACCCCTCTAATCCTTTTTTAAACTGACTCTCTCCAAAAAACCCCTGTATCTAGCCCTACGGGGAACAGGCTAGGTCACGGGCAACATTAGACGACTGGCCTGCTGCAGCCACAACCTGGAAGCTGGCTGACCTGCGCACGCCTGAAGCTTGAGGAGCGTCTGAACCAGCGATTGTGAACGGGAAGATTCTCTTATACAATTGATTGACTGCCCCCCCCCTGTGGAACAATTATTAGAGATATTACTCATTGGGGATCCTTGGGATATATGTTTTGGTCTTGGTGGTTCCCCATTTCTGTCACTGGAGGAATTATATTGGGGCTAATATTTTTTTGTTATCACAATAAGGTAATCTTTTGTGGAAGGAATGCATATACTAGACATCAACATGATTTTATTATTAATCCTGATCCCTTGGGAAGGGGAAGGGTCCTTGAATTTGAGCAAATTTGCTAAATATGGGTTCCGCCATGACCACAATATGTGGGTAGGCTTAGCTGAGATGGTAGCCAATGTTACAAATAGGACCAATTGCCTTGTTTGCTCTCTTGGGCCAGATGATTCAGAGGGAGGTATGCCCTTATTACCAATACCATTAAATGCCATTGGTATGGTAAGCGAAATGCCACACCAAACAGAAGTACAGAATTTCCCCGGATGGAACTCAACTAAACCAATACGAGTTATACCTGTACAAGGGGAATTCTGTGTACATAAATCATCAGAGGCAGCTGATTCTACCATGATAGGCTCTTCTCATTGCCACTATACTTGGGATTATATTAAGAATAGTCAAACCTGGGCAAACGGTACTACCTATCGAACTCGGAATACCTTGCCCTGTGCACCTCCTTTTATTCATGCATGGAAAATGGTGTGGAACATAACTGTGACAGAAAAAGGCAATCTAACATACTGCACTGTGAACTCTATGCCCCTTTTGATATTTCGCCTTATGCACTCCACGTACCAAAAACCTCAGACCCGATGGTTGTGGTGGATATGTGGAGAATGGGCATACAAGAAACTCCCTTCCAAATGGAGTGGGACTTGTTTCCTGGGATGGGTATTACCACCAATGTGGATTATGCCCACTAGTTCAGCCAAGCGTACACGAAGAAACGCTGATATTTCTCGTATAGCAGGAGGAAGTACCCAAAGTTGGAGCGATACTGATGATTGGCCACCAGAGCGCATTATAGCCTATTATGAACCTGCCTCCTGGAATCCTGATGAGCTCATACAAGGGGCACGGGATCCTATTTATAATCTAAACAGAATAATTCGATTGCAAGCAGTAGTGGAACTTGTAACCAATGCAACGGCCCAGAGTTTGAGACTTATTGCACAACAGTTGGATGAAAGTAGAGCCGCCATTTTGCAGCTGAAAATGGGAATGGATTATGTACTTGCCAGGCAGGGAGGCCTATGTGGAGTCTTGAACTTGACAGGGAATGCCTGTTGCTTTAACATTTCTGATAATGGTGAGGCAATCCGTGTGTTGGCCACAAAGATGGAGAATATAGCACATGTCCCAGTACAAACATGGGAAGGATGGGATATGGGATGGCTCACCAACTGGTTACCAAATGTCGCAGGACTCAAAGGGATACTATTGTCTTGCTTGTTTTTCTTGACGGTAGTAGTAATGGTTTTGTGTATGGTGCCATGTATCATTTCATGTTTTAGAAGTACAATTAGCAAGATGATTTCAAATGAAACTCTACCTCATATCATGGCCCTATACAGAGCTTTACCTCAGGAATATGATGAAGGTCAAGCTATCAAGGACACTTGGGAAGGTCCTTGAGCTTGAAAGGGGGGAATGAGGCATCTGATCATAGCCTGCATTTTAAACAAGGCTTATATTTTGATCAGATTCCTGTATTCTAAAAATGACCTTAAAGAAATATATATTTGTAAATGTTTGTATCTCTCATGCCAGGCAGAAACCATACTCTGGCAGCTGTTTATCTTCTTGATCAAGGGCCCCCCTGATCTATAGCAGTGTCTCAGGGTTGTAAAAGGAAATTACAGGCTAGGAGCAAAAGGTCACACTGACCATACAAATTATAGAATACAATCAAGGTTGCAAAAACACAATTAAATAGTAATAATTATTGTGCCTCCCATTAAACTTGAGCCACATCTTCCTAAGGTTAAAAGGGCAAGAGCTAATACAAACAGCAGCTGGCTAGGGAAGAGGCTTCTCTCTGAAGCTGCTTTGAATCTTTAGAATTTAGAATTTAGCTTAGCTTTTGCTAAGTTCCCTTTCTTCTAAAAAAAAAACTATGTTATGAAATATATTGGCTTAAATGTAATTATGCAAAGGATTTAGAAAGTAAGAAATCATAGAATCATAGAAGAGTTGGAATAGACCATGAGGGCCATTGAGTCCAGACCCCTGCCAAGCAAGAAAAGCACCATCGGAGCACTCCTGACATATGGTTGTCGAGCCTTTGCTTGGTGACCTCCAAAGAAGGAGATCTTTCATTGATAATGTGTGGGAAGATGAACAAAAAGATCTGTTCAGATAAAATTAGCCACCATCTGTTTTGGAGTGAATAGGGCAATAGGGCAAAAGATGAAATGTTAGTTAAGGCGCCTAGTCTAGGGCAAAAGGTTATTTGGTAATTAAGGTGCCTGGTCGAGGTAAATGTAAGATATATGACTACTTATTTGCCAATTATAAATAGAAGGAAATATAGCTCTTTGTCTCCCATAAAAGGTAATAGGAAATGGGTGTATCTTTTATGATTGGTTCTAGCAAACAGCCAATAGGAATTTTAACCAGGCTGATTGGACAGAGGCAGCCAAAGGAGGAGCAAGGGGGCTGAGCTGAGGGAATATAAGTGCTGGCCATAATGGCAGGAGGCCAGGCCAGAGCTTGGTAACCATATACCACTGTGCCTCTTATTTATTTGTCTGACAAATAAATTATTATTTTAATTTCTCTATTGCTGCGTTGAATATTTCATTCCAGCTAAGCGTTAACCACAAGCAGGGTGCTACAATTCCAGTCCAAAACTGACTTGTTAAATCCAAAGCTCTTGTTTGACTATTGACTATACAGTTGTACCTTGGAAGCCAAACAGAATCCGTTCCGGAAGTCTGTTCGACTTCCAAAACGTTCTACTTCCAAGGTGCAGCTTCCGATTGGCTGCCAGACATTCGGCTTCCGAAAGAACGTTCACAGACTGGAACACTCACTTCCGAGTTTGAGGCGTTCAGGAGTTCAGCTGCTAAGGCGTTCATCAACCAAGATATGACTGTAACTGGGAATCTCAAAGTGGTTTGGCAATCAATCCTTCTTTGCAGGGAGCTCTGGGAATGGTAGCTTTGTGAAGGGAATAAGAGTGTCTGAACAAGTATCAGCATCCTTGACAAACTGCAGTTCCCATAATTCTTTGAGGGATGCTATGATGACTGTTTAAAGTGGTGTGATGCTCCTTTAAATGTAAAGGGCAGATGGGGCCTAAATCTTCAGAGCTCAGTATTGTATGCTGAAGTGCAGTTCAACAAAATGTCCCCTCTGACAAGCCTTTGTCCCAGCATTTGCTTTGGATCCTACAGTCTCTCCCTGTCTCAAGTCCAAACTTAGCCCCTGCAGGGGCTGTCTTTCAGAGAATGCAAGCAACCCCCATTTGCGGCTAAAAATGTCTGAGGTCAAGACATTCCTAAGGGTCTACATAACAGTTGCTAGGATTAAACCGCCTTGCCAGTAAAAGGCTGGCCCATCTGTTCCTTTTTCCTCATCTATGTGAGAGGTTGCAAATGGTGTTCTGCTCATTGTTCCAACCTCTATCTCAGAGGGGCTGATGAAATATTAAGTCTTTAGGTCCCTCTGTGACTACTGTGTCTGCCGTTTTATAAGGATTTCCTCTCCCTGTCTCCCTGTCTGAAAAGTTGTCTCCACATAATAGTAAGTGGAGCTATGCAGAATTAACTATTGTCCCAGTTGTTAAGGGTTGGTGGGAACCGTAACTGTGAGGGATAAACTAGAGACACCAGGATTTTGATTTTTTTTTTGAGGTGTGGAAAATGTGCTTCAAATGTGCTTTAAAGGCACAGTGTGTTAAATGTGTTTTTCTGCATTTAATGAGCAGGGGTTTTGAAGTGAAACTTTTTGCATCAGCTTGGGTGGTGGAACTGATAATTAACAGGAGGAGAGAGAGGGAGTTTAACCCTTTCCTCCCCTGCTGCAGTCCGAAAGGAAATCCTTTCTCTGGAGCTAGTATTTGCATAGGCAGGAATTCCCTGCCCTCTCTGGCACTACTGCATTTTAAAAGATCTGCATATTGGGTGCAAAGACATATTTGAGGTCACCTTCCTCTTTGGCCCTAAGACTGACATTAATTAATCAATCAGTGTCAGGAACCCTCACATTTATCCACTATTTCCAGCAGTGGTGCCATCACAGCAAGATTTGGGGGCAGAGGTCTGAGGGGCCCATTCAGCAAAACGAGCAGAAGGGCTCACCTTTGCTGACAGACCAAAATACATTTCAGATTAAGCGGGGCAACAAACACATTGCTATCTGAAGAGGGGCAAAATCTTTAAGCCCTAAGTAAACTGAACCACTGGCTTCATTTTCCATCCAGGTTGTCTTTGCTTTACTTTAGACCAATTCCATCCCTGCCCCTGACACACACAAAGTGCCCCACACTGGAAAAAATATGGGTTCCTGTGGCTATGGAATTATTTTTTAAAATAAGCAGCTTCCTTTTGACTTCACAATCTGAGCAGTGTTGCCCCTTGAAGAGAGCGTATTCAGTGCATGCAGATAATATTTTAGCGCTGAGGAAGCTTAGATGGAAGAGTGCTAAGTGTTTGCCTGGTGTGTGTTTTGGCTCCTTTGTGCTGGCAAGGAGTGAATCACTGACCTCCATGACTCACTTTAAAAGGGGAACCCTTTCTGCTCATAAATCACTGGATAGGCAGGATGCCAATGGGAGCTGCACCCTTTGCTCATTGTTCTCCTGCTACACACACACACTGGCCGGCTTCTGCTTTCAGCCAGATGGGCAGCCTTCACTAGAAAGCAGGGGGAGCAGGAACCGAGCAACTGAGACTGGAGGGAACCCTTTCCAAAAAGGCATGGGTGCCAGCTGTTTGATCTGAGGCTGCTTTCAGAACTGCAGCTTTCCAGGGCACCAGGCAGGAGCACAATCTAAACACATCGCTTCATGGCATCTGGGAATCAAAACACCAAGGTCCACTTTGCTCAGCCCTGCATAAGCCGCCCAGCGCTGCCCAGTCTCGGTCTGCATTTATTTGCAAAGCAAATGGAAGAAACACTTATCTTTTTGTTCCGAACCTCAGACACAAAATGATTAGCTTCGCCACCTTTCCAGCAACGGAGAGCACCATTGCTGCTTCATTTGATCTAGAATATTAACTTGAAAGTGTGTTTTGTAGCCCCCTTGGGCACAAAAAAACCCTGCTTCACAGCTCGCCTTGAGCTTCACAACAACTTTGCGAGAAAGATTAAGTGGCTCGCCAAAGGGAGGCCGGGAAGAATACAGAAGTCCAAAGAGATTTGCTTCTTGGGGTGTGCATTCGTATTTCTTTTCTCGCACTTTTGCCACCGTTCAAACAGGTTCTGCAGGTTTCTGATATGAAATCCACAAAATCTGTTTAGCAGGGGTTAAAGTAGCATGAGTGAACAAGTTGCAAGCTGTGATTGCTCTTCCAAGCTATCTTCAAATTTCTGGGGGGGAAGACATTCATTCCTTGCTCTCCAGCCTTCATGTGAGAGTGAGGATGTGAGATTTTCACCACTGTGTCATATTGGTTTGAAACATTTAAAAAAAACAACCCACACCCTAAGATTATACAGCTTAATACCTGTATGCTAAGCAGATATGTAGAATGAATCAATGGAATATTATCCTTATCCTCCCCCTGAACAATATTACATTATCTTTTTACATACATCACAATTTGTCCACAGGAAAGATGCCATTTATATATATTCCCCTGTAGCTGCTAAAGATGCTACATATATATATTCTACACACACACACACACCTGCTAACTTAGTTTTATTTAATTTCTGTTCACTGTCTTCCCTCCTTAAAAAAATTAATAAACCAACAGTAGAATTTGCAATCAAGTGGATATCAGTGATGCATAATGAAGGTTACAACCCACCCATTGCCTTACCTGGCATAAAATATCTTTGATATATCCTCCACACAATTTGTGAGCCTGCGGATCGATATAATCCATCACCTCCCAGTATTTGGCTGCAATCGTATTGTCTTTGTCCTGATCGCAACAACCAAAAGTTTCATAGGCAGAGCAGAACTCCAGGTGGAAGGGAGGCTGGAAAGGAGGACCATAATCGAGGCACTGTGGGTGTCCCAGGAGTAGCCCACTTTGGCCCAAGAGCATAAAGAAGATGCCAGTGAGAAATTTTAAAGAATGGAAGGAAATCCCGGCTCTGTTGCTCTTGTAGGAGCTCACAGTAGCTTTCCTCACAGAAGTTTTCCTGTTGCTAGATGTCTCCAAGATGTGACCACCTTGAAGATTAGGGTTATTCATCTTCTGAGCTTTGAAGCATCCCAACCAGCAGAGAGCTCAGTGTTTGCTCAAGTTTGCTTACACACCCCTCTCTCTGTCTCCCATTAAGTTTACTATTGGTGTGCTGAGAAGCAGAGCCTTCAGACCGCCTCTTGGCAACTCCACACCTCACACTGCAGAATACTTCCCTCCTTCCTTTTTTTGCAATATTCTCTGACCCCTCTGATAGAAGGAGGCAGATGCCACACAGTAACATACAGTGTGTGTGTGTGTGTGTGTGTGTGTGTGTGAGAGAGAGAGAGAGAGAGAGAGAGAGAGAGAGAGAGAGAGAGAGAGGGAGGGAGGGAGGGAGGGAGGGAGCTTAAAGCATAAATTACAGCTGCTGCAAGCATTCTATACTATCTGGTCGACAGTTATAGAAAATAATCATTTTTTCCTATTCACAAAGCTCAGGAATCCAAAGCTCAGCAAATACTGTAGTAGCTAGGAAAGAAGATGAATCATTTCTGTCCATTACATTCCCACTCTCATTTACTTGAAATTAATCAAACTGAGATCACATTCTAAAGAAATTATATAGGATTTCCCCTTTACCAAATTACAAGCATGTGGATTTCTTTAAAAAAGGGTTTTGTTAATCGATCGTTAATATGCTTCCCACCACAAAAGCCTTGGGTTGTTTAATACGTTCATCCTGCCAATAATATTTTTCAATGACAATATTACAATAGACATCCTTTTTACAAACTGGAAACAAGCATATTAAGTGATTTATTAGATGCTACTTAGTAAATCCTATATTTTGACTTATTTTTTGCCACCTTGGCACATATGTATACACACACACACACACACAGAGAGAGAGAGAGAGAGAGAGGATTTTTGTACCCTCCCAAAGCACTACTTGTTACCCTAATTACATTCAGTGTATGTACATTGACCTTTTTAAAAAAAAGCTGTACATTTTAGGAGAACAGTGTTTGTGTTGGACTCCACTGTCAGATCTGAGCTCTGGCTCCTGGCTGTAGCCCTTTACCTGCTCTGAGCCCCACCCAAAAGGCTAACCAAGGTGAGCATTGGCGTCCGTGCAGATATAAGGGTTAATGCTGGAAAGCTCTAGTAAATATGAACAAAAGTAAAATTTGCTTCTCTGCTCAGATGCGTTCAAATTTAAAACTAGTACTTTTGGTTACACTTCCACACACAGGTACAGCGCTTGCTTCATAGGTTGATGGCATGCACCTTTAAGAATGCTTGCTTTGGCTGCCAAACTGCAAAAGGCCACTGTGACCCCTGCAAAAATGTGGTGAATGCTATTTCAAAAACAAAAAGCGTATCAACAGGTGGCAGACTTGCAAAAGATCTGAGATTAGTGAAAACTTCACCTAGGAACAACTTTTACAATGCGAGTTCATCCAGTGCTGCAGATGAGAAAATACTGTCTTTTATTCTACCCAAATGAACACAGGGTGCTGACTTATACCAATTTTGTCCATCTGGTCTACTATATCTGACTGGCATCAGAATGGATCCCAAGGGTCATTTAGTCTAACCGCCTGCAATGTAGGAAATTAATCAAGTAAGCGTCCATGACAGGTGACTATCCAACCTCTGCTTAGAAACATCCAATGAATGAAAGTCCACCACCTTCTGAGGGAGTTTGTTCCACTGTTGAACAGCTCTTACTGCCAGAAAGTTCTGGTGTTTAGGCAGAATCTCCTTTCTTGTAAAATGAATCCATTGGTTCAGGTCTTGCTCTCCAGAGCAGGAGAAAACAAGCTTGCTCCATCTTCCATGTTACAGCCTTTGAGATGTGGGTGGGTTTCACATCCCTTGTTTCCTGAGCACCTTTTAACATGAGATGCCAGGGATATATCTAGAACACAGAATGTTCCCTTATACCAACTCAGACCATTAGTCCATCTAGCTCAGTATTATCTATGTTGACCGACAGCAGATCTTCAGGGCTTCAGACAGTGGACATCCCCAGGGGTATCTGTAGTTTCTCCATCGCTGATTTAGATGAAGAATAGGATATGCACAAATGACAATAGTAGTATTATGTACCGTATTTTCCGGCGTATAAGATGACTGGGTGTATAAGACGACCCCCCAACTTTTCCAGTTAAAATATAGAGTTTGGGATATACTCGCCGTATAAGGCTACCCCTCTTCCAACACACACTAAATAAAAAATTTAAAAACCAGTCTCCAGTCCGGCTCAGAAATACGCTCCACTTCCCAGTGGCCGGGGGCTTCTGGGGCCAATTTTCAAGCATATTTCTGCTTCGTCTAGAGAGATTGGTGTCCTCTGATTTAATTTGCTGCTGTTTTATCCCTGCTGTTTTATCCTGCAGGGAGTTGCTGCAGGAGCTGCTGCTGTAGCCGCTGTATAAAACGACCCCCGACTTTTGAGAAGATTTTCCTGGATTAAAAAGTAGTCTTATACGCCAGAAAATATAGTAATTCATTTCCCATTGTTGTAACTTGATGAAGTCAATAATATACTGCATTTGTCATTTAAGTGAAACCGTTTAAAAACACATTACAGTTCCACACTGCTTCTTGAACCTCCTCCAATGCATGGTGTTGTTGCTGTATTCCACCAATACAAAACGTACTTTGCACCACTTGTAGCAGTTCTCTCACTTATGTACGCTATTTATTAAGCATTTGTTTCCATGTATTTGCAGAGAAGTTATACAAGGGACATTCACAGAACCATAACCACTGGGGGGGGGATGGCTAGCTGGGGTTTTGGCCCCGGGTGAAGCCTCCAGGGGGTGCCATTGAGGCTCCCAGCCTCTGTGTGTGTGTGCAAATGCACAAGGGGGGGTGTCAAACTGTGTCTTTGACCCAGGTAAAATAAAGCCTAGTTTCACCCCTGGACATTCATCCTGATTGGTTTGCACAGGAGTTATACATTGTTCTGTCAATTGTTCTTTATCCCATACTTGTATTTCCCCATCACTTTGCTAACCACAAAAAGTGTGTTTTTAAAGTGGATCTGTTGCACCAGAGCACTTTAATCCACTTTAAATGCACAAACCTGAATTTTCAGTTGAATCCTTCCTGCAAAGTAGTGACAGTCTGAAGGCAACCGGAGTCTAGACATTCTCTGCAGGGTGCCTCCGCAAGCCACTCTCCCAAGTCAGACTTCTGATGAAGTCACAATTCAAGGCTGTGCCAAAGTGATGACCATGACCAGCAGGAAGGTGCAGGGGGGGGGATTAATTAATCCATTCACGAGCTCCATCCTAAAGAAAGCATTTCATATGTTTGAATGCCACAGTGCAGCACAAGCAAATAAATAATTCTACTGGGTACAACATTCAGATTCCTGGGATTCTTGAGTTTTCTTTTCTTTTGAAAAAGAACATGTTTCTAACCCTTATGTTATGAACTTTTGGACTGAAAGGATGCCTCGGATACCTCCGAGAAGCTGCTGGTCTTGCAGAATGCAATGTCTAGTAGGCAGATGGCAAAGCATTGGATTACCCAAGTCATTTGTGCGTATATGCTAAATGTTCATAATGTACACCAAAGGTGCTAAATGGACACAGCAGAATTTCTTGGGGTTGCTCTGGGTTTCCCTGCTTTGCCTAATGTACTCAACCATGCATACTGACTTCAGGTCTGAACATCTTGCTACCTACCGAGTTACCAGAGACACACTGCAGTGTACCAGCTGCTGTCTCCATTTTTGTTACCCAAGGAGGGCAGAAGTGCCTGCAAGTCAATTAGCACCAGAAAGCCTCTACCTCTCTCAAAAATGTGTTTAAATGTGCAAAGTGCATGCGCACAGACAGGTTCTTAAAGACATGTGTTAACAACAGTGCATAGAATGGGCTGGTGTGGGCCTCTTCTTTTAACTGCACAATGGGTGACTGGAAGAACTTCTAAAGGCAAACTATTTTACACTATTGTTATAGGATGCAAGGCAAACTGTAGTCACAGCATGTCTATATTATATATTGTCTGCTACAGATACACACACACACACACACACACACACACAAGCACCATCAATTCAAGAACATATTTCAAAGGTTTTTATATGGAGACTTTGAAAGATCAATGATAAAATGTGTTTCCTGTGAAGTTTTATTTTAGCAATGACTCAAAGTAGAATTCCTTTGGAAAGATTTATTATAAAACTGGAACTTCATTTTTTTTTTAAAAAAAATGGTTGTCAATTATCTACAAGGTATTTTCCATTGCAGGGGAGATCTGTATGCAGAGCAAAACATGTACAATTGGGGGGGGGGGCAGGGGAGAGAATATAGTTCCAAAAAGAAAAGGGATTTCGCCTCTAAAAGCAATCAAATATCAGACGATCTTCAAACTGACCCAGCTGTGTTTTTTCACAAATGTCTTCAACGGTTTGAACTTTTTCTTATTGGCTTCACAACCTTGTCGCATGACGTATCTAAAATATTTGCAATCTAGACACACACAAAAGTAAAACGGCATTAGAATGAATGGGACAAGACTAACTGGGCACAATCAGACCCTTTAGAACATGTTGTGATTATGAGATGGAGCTTCTGAAAGGATGGAGAGGGAGAAGAATAAAAAAATCCCACTGAGCATCCTCAAACCTCAGTACTCCACAAGTGTCAAAATCTCAGTGTATAGAAAAATTATGGGTAAATTATTTCTTCAGTATTGTTATAATGCGGAGCAAATAATCCAGCGATGTTAGCCTACATCTGGAAGTCACTTTGCTTAATGACAAGGTCCCAATGCAGAAGCCTGATGAGGTTTGATGGCCATTTTCTTTAAAAAAATTATCTAGACCATTATTACAAGAGCTTTGAAGGTACTGTATAGAGTTTAAGATACTGACAAACAGCACTATTAATCTACAGACCATGTGCTCATCTCTCATGTTAGATGTTTCCATTAGGGAGTCTGATGGGTGCTGGGTTTTGTACATGCAAAAGAAAATGCATCATCTTGCTTTGTTTGGGCTCAACTAATGCTGTAATGAGTAACCAGCAGTATGCATGGTATTCCCACCAGCAGCTAGAACTGCCTCTCCTCTCCATTGAAGGCCATGAAAATAACACATGTAAGAAGTAATACGAGGTTCATTAACGTCCTACATTTTGTATGGTCTCTCAGCACCTCAAATTTCCTTCCTACAAAAGGGAGGAAGGAAATCCCACGGTAATAACGGATGCTTCAACTAGGCTAAAGGTGGAATGCTCTCTCGGGGCATCTACAGAGTTCCACCTCTCTTACTTTCTTCGCATCGCTCCTCAAAATCGATCTCTTCTTTGAAGCTTTTGGCTTAACTCCACAGTCCAAGCTGAAAGAAAGCCTAAGAACTTTTAACAACAGTTGCCTCTTCCTTTCGTCGTTTTTGCTTGCCGCTCTGGTGAACTTCAGATGCTAACTGCCTTGGTTACGAAAACCAATAACTTTTGCTTATGTTACTTGATACAGTTCTCTGCACCAAATGGCAGTGTGGAGCAATAGATTTAGTGTTAGACTAGAAGCTGGGAGACCAGAGTTCAAATCCTCCCTCAGCCAGTGGGCAAAACCTTGGGCCAGCCATATTTCTCAGTCTGACCCATCTCACAGGGCTGGTGCAAGTATAAAGGGGGTCGCAGTTGAGAGAAAAGGCAGAAGATACAAGATAAAGCTTTATGCAATATATGCTTTGCCAGGATTCTAATTATTGCATGTATACAGGAGACAGAACATATATTGCGGGGGAGGCAGTTACCTTTTCCCATCAGCATTCCAGCCACCAGTACTTTTTCACAAGCGAGACATTCATCTTTCTGCCAGTTTCTTTTTGCCAAATAAAGGCTGAAATGCAAGGCTGGCCACCAGTCCTTTCGAGGTGCCCACTTGTTTTTGAGCCAGTGAAGCTGTTTGTCAGAGCTGGGAGAGGGGAGAGGGAGGGGGAGAGAGGGAGAGAGAAGAGGGTGTATCTCAGTTAGATCCAGGCTGAATGCTGACAGATTTCTGTACTACTACTACTACTACTAATAATAATTTTTAAAAAATAAAAAATTTTTATATCCTGCCCTCCCCAGCCGAAGCTGGGCTCAGGGCGGCTAACAGTAAAAATAACACAGTTTACATTAAATCATAATCAATTAATTGAAATACATTCTAAAATCAATTCATTCTAAAATCAATTCAGAGTCAAATTAATGGCAACCATTGGGCTAGAGTTCTATGAGGGTTACAGAAGGAGGGGGTCAGACTGTGCCAGAACACAACTAAGCTAGGCTAGGATGTGTGTATTACTTATGCTTGGCTCTACCAAGCTGTGTACACAGGCATTCTCATCATGGTCCAAACTTCCCTTTTTCGTTTGGAGTTTTAGGCTAGAAGGAGCCAATGTAGTATTCTCCAGATGTTGTGGACAGCTGCTCTCATTGTCTCTGATTACTGTAGTCTGCCACGTTGGCTACCCCTATTTCAGGGGCATGGAAGATTACTTATGGTTATTTAACTCAGTGATTTAAAAGGGTGCTTTACTAATATTCAAATGCTATCTCTTGTTTTTGGCTGAGCCCTTGCAGCAAAAACATGTTCAGTTTCCAGTTAATGTCCTAAATTCAGGAAGAAAAACATGCAACCTGCTCTGCACATTTTTTATATAAATTGGTGCCGCATGGAGTAAAAAAAAAAAAAGGTAGGCTACTTTTTTGTAGGCTAGTATCTTTCATGAATGCAGGACTGTATAACAAATTATTATTATTATTATTATTTGTATTCTGCCCTCCCCTGCCGGAGCTGGGCTCAGAGCGGCTAACATCATATAAAACACAATATACATAAAAATAAACAAACAAACAATTAAAATGCATCTCAAAATTAATTCAAATAAATTAAAATTAGACTGGACAAATGGCCATCCTCAAGTTAAAATTGAAAGCCGTTAATACTCACCAGGACCAATTATTTCCACTGATATTATAAGGACTTAGGAGCGGGCTGGGAAACCTCCTTCGTACTTGTTCATACAAAGAGAAAATGAGTCAGACTGAACCCTGGCCAAAGGCCTGGTGGAACAGTTCTGTCTTGCAGGCCCTGCAAAAAGATGTCAACTCTCACAGGGCCCTAGTCTCTTGTGAGAGAGCATTCCACCAGGCCGGGGCCACGGCCGAAAAGGACCTGGCTCTGGTTGAGCCCAGTCTAATCTCCCTGGGGCTCAGGATATTCAGGGTTTTGTTATTTGTAGACCGTAAGGTCCTCCGTGGGGCATACCAGGAGAGGCGGTCCCATAGGTACGAGGGTCCTAGGCCGTATAGGGCTTTACAGGTTAAAACCAGCACCTTAAACCTGATCCTGTACTCCACCGGGAGCCAGTACAGCTGGTATAGCACTGGATGAATGTGATCCCATGGCGAAGCCCCGTAAGGAGTCTCGCCGCGGCATTCTGCATCCGCTGGAATTTCTGGGTCAGCTTCAAGGGCAGTCCCACATAGAGTGAGTTACAATAATCAAGCCTGGAGGTGACCGTCTCATGGATCACAGTGGCGAGGTCAGGGCGAAGAGAGATAAGGGACCAACTGCTTAGCTCAGCAGAGATGAAAAAATGCCGCCTTTGTTGTAGCTGTAACCTGCGCCTCCATAGAAAGGGAGGCTTCAAAGATTACACCCAAACGCTTGACAGAAGGCGCTGGCACCAGTTGCACCACCGCAAGGGATGGGAGTTGGCCCCCCAACCCCATATCGTCTCGACCGAGCCAAAGGACCTCTGTCTTTGAAGGGTTTAACTTTAACCGGCTCCCACATAGCCATCCAGCCACGCCTTCCAGACATCTGAACAATGTGTCTGGGGCCAAGTCAGGGTGGCCTTCCATCAACAGATAAAGCTGGGTGTCATCAGCATACTGATGACAGCCCAAACCATCTCGGTCCCATGACCAGAGAGAAAACCGGACTGGAATGGATCCAAAGCTGATGTTTCATCCAGAAATCCACCAAGATGAATGAACTAAAAGGTATTATGAAATGAAAACAGCTTAAAAAAATTAACCAATTATATCCCATTAGAAAACTGGTGCAGTTTTGAATACTGGTAAAAGTGTCTAAAGCCTTCCCCTGACATATTTTCAAATATGTTGAGAAGTTTTTGAATGAGGGGGCAGTCAAATATCCACAGTCAAGCAAGAGATAAATCACATGGGGCAGCTGATCATTCACCCACTTCTGCAATATTTCTACGATCGCCTTTGCCAAGCAGCTCCAGGCTTTGACATTCTCCTTCCACCCAGCAGAGTCCAAGGCTGCAAAAATAACTTCCAGCCGTAGCTTCTGGTTTTTCCTTTTTTCTGAAATTAAGAGCGAATCACATTAAGTAGGGAGGGCAGGGAGGCAACCTGATCCTAATTCTGTGTATCTTCAAGCACAATAATTAAAACGCCTTACTTGACTTTTTCAGCATGGCGTAATATTCCAGCATCAGTTCGTGAGAAGGGACAAGCTCGTGCAAGATCTAAAAAGAAACAGACAAGACGCTAAACATCCATCTTGAGACAATGTTATGCACTTCCCTATCCCACCAGTTTCAATGGACAAATTATGACAGAGGCTTGTGCCAAAGTTCACTATAGCAGGGGCCTGGATTGGTCTAATAATTTCACTTTATAGCCTAAGTATACACAGGGACAAAGAATTTCTTTTGCAATTCTGCAACATCAAGTTTGAGGGGGGGGTGAAAATTGAATTTACAGTGTGCTTACAGGAAAACAAATCTCCATGTATGTGTGTATAATAATTAATAATAATAATAATAATAATAATTAATAATATTAACATTGTTCATAGGCTTTCCAGACACAGTATACCTCAACCTCATGTCAAAATGAGCCACAGTTAATGGATTACTGTGACATTTTAAAATTTAATTACTTTTATATCTCACTTTCCCTCCAAGAGCTCAAGGTGGCTGGCATACATGGTTTTCCACCTCTCCAATTTCTCCTCACAACAATCCCTGTGAGGAGGGCTGGACTGAGAGACAGTGACTGGCTAAAGGTCACTCAGTGAGCTTCATGACTGAGCAGGAAATTGAACTCTGGTCTCTCAGCTCCTAGTCCGACAGTCTAACTGCTACACAATTAAATGGTGACCATTAAAATAAGGCCTGAATATAATACCTGGAGTGCAGACATCTGAGTTTTCCTCGATTCACCCCTTCTCTTTAGGAACTGATATAAGAAGACATGTGCATTAGGGTTTGGAGGAAATTTGGAATTATATGCATATTCGCTCAACACTTCTCTTGCTTCTTCATACTCCTCATAATATTCCAGCATCTGAGGAAACACACAAATGTACAGCTGATTATTTAAGGTTTTCACCTTGAGGTACCCAAAGGAGTGTTTTGCAACAAGGAAAAAAAAATTGAAGAAAAATCTTCTCAAGTGAACATAATACAGTCAATGATCAGGTGACTGAAATGATTTTTTAAAACAAAATTTGTAAACCACTTGATTGTCAATAAAACAAAAAACACCTCTAAGCTGTTTACCAAAAAAAACCCATTTAAATAAAGATAAAACACAGTTAAAATGAGGTATTTAAAAATATTCAAAAGATTAAAATAAACAGCAAGCGGCTAAAAAGAAATAAAGCGTGTTTAACTTCAACGTGTCTGGATAGTCTTACCTAAACAAAAATGTTTTAAGCTGTTGCTGGAAAGTGTACAATGAAGGTGCCTGCCTGATGTCAGTACACAAGGAGTTCCAAAGTTCCACACGAAACTATCCATTTCTTACAAGTGTGGAATCAGTATTTTGTGGCAACTGTAACAGTACCACAGATTGAAGAGACTAAGTGGGTATACGGTCGTACCTTGGAATTTGAATGGCTTAGTTGCCGAATGTTTTGGCTCCCAAACGATCAAAAACCGGAAGTTATTGTTCCAGTTTTAGAACGTTCTTTTGGAAGCCGAACGTCCGACTGGACTTCCGTGGCTTCCGATTGGCTGCAGGATCTTCCTGTAGCCAATTGGAAGCCACACCTTGGAAGTCGAATGTTTTGGAAGTCGAACGGATTCCGGAACAGATTCCGTTCGACTTCCAAGGTACGTCTGTTACAGGGGTAGGATGATCCTGCAAGTAAACTGGTCCCAAGCTGTTAAGGGCTTCATATACTAATTGTAACCTCTTGAACTTGGCCTGGCAGCCAGGTGCAGACCTCTGAGCAGAGGTGTTATATGCAGGCAAGGTCTCACTCCTATCAGCAACTGTGCTGCAGCGTTCTGCACTAACTGCAGCTTCTGGGTCAGGAACAAGGGAAGCCCCACATAGAATACACTGCAATAATCCACTTTAATGGATCAGAAATAAGAGCTTTAGAATAAAAAGCAAAATCCAGGTGAGAACATATGGCTGGATAATATATACACATCACTAAATGTGATTGGTTTGGTGCACACAGAGAGAGGAGAGGGAGAGGGAGAGGGAGAGAGAGAGAGAATAATTTGGATCAAATTGCCAAACCATGGTTCGGTCATTGGGTTCAAAACTTGGGGCTGACAGGCTTTCTCCTCCTACAATTACCTCGCTTCCTGATCCAAGCAAACTCCAGTTAGCCATTACATTTGAATTGGCAATCTATCTAGTATTTTTTAAAAGCCACATTTTTTTAAGCCAATGAACATCACCATATGTTATGACAGAAAATTCCCAAGACTCCCCAATGCTTTCCAGACTTTTTCAGAGTCTTATTTTACTAATTGCTATGAAAGACGTTTTTCGAGTGTTCCCCGAGCTACAAAATCTTGAACAGCCAGCAATTACTTAGATCAAGATTTGGGGGGTGGGGGAGGAGTAAGATGGTTGTGAAGCATGCGCTTACATCCACATAACACGTCACAAAAGGATCCCAAACTCCAGGAATTTTAATGATCTCCTTGAGGCTGACTTTAGCCTGCCGGTACAAGATGCGCATTTCCTGCTGAATAGAAGACACTGCGTAGCTGTCCTCATCTGCGAAAGACAAGGCATAATATAACCTCTTATATTAAGCACAATGATCTGCAACTCAGGTAAATCATGACACTAATCTCACTTTCCAAGCACCCTAAAAACAAAAACAAAAAGCTTTCTGAAAGAGAAGAACCAAAGAAATTCACAACGTATCTTTCTGGTCCCAAAAGAGTCAAACAGAGGACTATTAAGCAGGGAACCTCTTTCAAGCAGAGGCCACGTTGACAGGTGAGCAACCCCCAGTGGCGTAGCGTGGGTTGTCAGCACCCAGGGCAAGGCAAGTAATTTGCGCCCCCTAACCCATGGATTTGCGCCCCCTAACCCTAACCCCCAGATGTTGCGCCCGGTGCGGCCGGCCCCCCCTGCACCCCCACGCTACGCCACTGGCAACCCCACCCATCTGTTAAGGCAACAAATGATGATTAAGCTTTATGTTTACTGCAAGCCAATGAACCTGATTAAACTTAATGGCAAAGCAGACTGAAACGAAAGCATCAGTCAGTCTGCTTTACCGAGAAAGCCACTCAGTTTGAGTTCCTGCGGTACAGATGCAATGATGATAAGAGCAAAAAACTCTCAACAACATATTCAAAAAAACTAACCTTCACCTGATGAGGAAGGCAGACTTAACAACACAATCCTAAGCATGTTTGTTCATAAGTTCCGTCGAGTTCACTGGACTTAAAGGTAAAGGTAAAGGGAACCCCGACCATTAGGTCCAGTTGTGACCGACTCTGGGGTTGCACGCTCATCTCGCTCTATAGGCCGAGGGAGCCGGCGTTTGTCCACAGACAGCTTCTGGGTCATGTGGCCAGCATGATTAAGCCGCTTCTGGTGAACCAGAGCAGCGCACGGAAACGCCGTTTACCTTCCCGCCGGAGCGGTCCCTATTTATCTACTTGCACATGACGTGCTTTCGAACTGCTAGGTTGGCAGGAGCAGGGACCGAGCAACGGGAGCTCACCCCATCACGGGGACTCGAACCGCCAACCTTCTGATCGGCAAGTCCTAGGCTCTGTGGTTTAATCCACATCGCCACCCACGTCACTGGACTTACTCCCTAACAATTGCTTAATGCTGAAATCCTAAACACACATGACTTCTGATTTAACTGTGACCTCAGGACAGTTTAGTAGTCCAAATACCACTGACTGCTGCACTGTACAGTGTTATTTTGTGTGTTGTTCTTAATTATTGTTTCATACTGACTATTCCTCTATTCATTCATCCTTGCCGTGGGTGGGATACAAAACAGACAATAAAAACATTATTAGGACTTAGGTGCATATTCAAAGTCCAGCATTAGAGTCTCATTCTATGCTTCCAATTTCAAGAGCTGAGCATATGGCCATCTACGTACTGCACTGATTTCTCTTAAGGAGCATACTCACCAAGCCCCAACATGTCCGTCTTCTTTTTCAACCACTTAGAATAGTCCAGCAGCCCCCTGTAACCTTGAATGAGTTTCAGTTCTTTGTTCTGAATGACTGTTTGTTCTCCATACTTCCAGCTTTCTGCCAGGACCAGGTTCTGATAAGCCTCATCCTCAAACCCGTTGCACAGGAGGTGGAAGGCGTGCTCTAAAGAAACCTACAAGAATTTCAACCTAGCTTACAATCCTCAGCAGCAGCTCTGAATAAAATGCTACAATGCAAACCCAATGGGCTCAGAGACCTCCTACATCTGGAGGTTTCCCCAATACTTTCAGTGAAAATTTTAGCAGCTTTCCAAGAGCAACAGAAACATGCCGTTTGAATGATGCTGGACTTGGAAATAAATGGGGGACCACTGTCAAACTGGCGATGCAATTAACATCAGCACACGCCATTCAAATCTTGGCAAATGCACTAACACTCACTGGATCCCAGTCAAGGTTCAAACTGGCTCAGTAGCAACCCAGTGGAACAAGGACTAAAGCTTCCGTACACCAAGAATGAATGAAAAAGAACTAGACTTCTGAATGTAAACCAAAATGGAATTACTCCGTTTAGCTTAACATTTAAAAAAAATATGCAAATGATATGAAATAGAATTATAAATGAGTGGAAAACTGAATATAAAGGAATTAACACAAAATCAGGTAAAATTTTTAGGGACTCCCAGTTTGAACTCTACAAGTATACAAATGGTACACTTTTTTGCATGTACATGGGGTCAATTTACCGGAGATCAAGGTGCAGAACTGTGCATATATATACATATATATATATATACACACACATACACACACACAAAAATAATAATATCCAGTTCAAAGAGTTGCATCCAGTGCTGCAGTACCATGTGCGCAAGAGACTTCCTTGTGCGCAATAGTACTTCCCCTTCCTCTCCTGCCATCTGCTGTGCCCCCTGCTCTGTGCTTCATATGGTTGAAGGACCAGATTTAGGCAAAGTGTGGGAGGAGAAGAAGCGGAAATCACACATTCCAAGAGCATCGGCTAAACCCAAAGTTGCATGAACTACATCAGCATTCATTGCTCTATATTGTTGTTGTTGTTGTTGTTGTTGTTTTATATACTGCTCTTCAGCAAAAGTTCTCAGGGCGGTTCACAGAATAAAATGCAGGATAAAAACAAGCAAATCCATCTTCCTCAAACCATGCCCACCCGCCACACCCCTAAAGTCACATGAGAAATCAGGTGAGAGGAAGGCAAAAGCATGGCTTGCACACTGAATTATGTTCAAAACAAACCACTTGGAAAACGCACTTCAAAGGAGTTGCTACCCAAAATCGCTATGGTGAACTAAAAAGTTCCCCATCCCTGCTATACGTGGAAGAATGAGCAGCACTCTTAATAATAGCAATAATAATGTTAATAATGTTTTCTATGAAAAATAAGTATTATGATCTTAAGGATCCTTTGGAACTCTCCTCACCTTTAAATATCCTTTTACTCCTAAATTTTTCATCTGATCTGCAAAGTGGTTGGTCTCTTGAATATTGCTCCGTGGATGCCGCTGCAAGATCTCAGTTCCTATTCTCCAGATCTCCTAGCACAGAGAACACACATTCAGATCACAGAAGCAAACAACAGCTACAAAAAGTGAACATAGGCATAGCTTTGAAGTATACGGTCACTTACAACAGGCACAAAGAGCACTTCTAATTGCATAATGCAAAAATTTGCAGCCATCGTGACACAGAATGAAATGCACACAAAACAGCCTAAATTGGGGATAGGCAACCTGTGGCCCTTGGTCTAATTTCATGTGGCCCTCAAGACTGTTTCAAAAGCCTTCTGCAAGCAATCAGGTTATATCTCTGGCAAGCGCAATCTATCCCTATCCCAGCAGCCCACTGGCTGGAGAGGCAAAGACAGAAGGAGTATAGCTCAGTCCGATAAACTCAGAGCATGAGACTCTTTACCTCATGGTTGTGGGTTCAAGCCCCATGTTGGGCGAAAGATTCCTGCATTGCAGGGGGCTGAACCCCAATTCTCAATAACTTTTGATAACCATTGACTGTGGTATCCTTCTGGAGCGACCTACTTGGCTGGTCGTTCCCAGAGGCAGTATTCTTTGGCCCCATAGAGCCTTCAATGAGGGGTTCCTGAGGGTTCAATGTTATGCTGTTTAACATCTACATGAAACTACTGAGTGGGGTCATCCAGTGTTCTGGAGCACGAGGTCAGCAATATGCTGATGACAAACAGCTCTACTTCTCCTTTACATCTGCAGGTGAGGCAATGAAAGTTCAGGACCGTTGTCTTGCCCCACTAATGGATTAGATGAGAGCCAATAGGCTGAAAACTCAATCAACATTTCTCTTCAATCAGGTGTTTGGCTGATGGCTTTTAAAATGTGTTTGTGGGAGGGGCTTTTTCAGCTTGTTTTTGTTTGTTTTTTATTATCATTTTGTATTTTTCTGTTGGGAACTGCCCTGGGATCTTCGGAAGAAGGGCGGTATACAAAACAAAGAAACAAACAAACAATAGATGACCCTCGTGGTCTGTTCCAACTCTACAAGTCTATAATTGCAATTTAATGTTGTGACCCGCCCTCAGATCTACGAATATAGGGCAGTATATAAATTTAATAATTATAATTATAATAATTCTATGAGATGGCAGAAAGGAGAAACCACTTTAAGTTTTGCCCTTTCCACCACTGGCATGTACTTCAACAACAGGCTATCCCCAAGAGAACAGAGCCATCAATAGAAGACAGCCCACCCTTGGTCCAAAAATTATTCTACCCTGTTCCTAAACATATTACCTGATGGAAGCATAGGACACAGGAATCACAGAGATCCTTTTCCGTCTTTCCTGCTCAGAATCAGGGAATTAGCTCATCTACTTACTTCAGGAGCAGCCCGCAGTTTGTCTTTACTGTAATGCTCCAACATTTCTATGTAGCTTATGATTAATTCTGCAGCCCTCTGCAACTGGCCTTGCAAAAGTGAATCCTGGATGCAGTTTAAACAACCTTCTTTTGCCTTCTGAAATTCCGAGTGCATTCCAACCCTAGATGCTACAACACAAGAATAATTTTGGTAACAGACATGAGAATAGTTTTGATGTGTTTCTAATGCGGTTATAGACTTAAATTGCGATTCAGAGGAAAACACAAAAGCCCATACGTTCTTGGTTGCATCTGGCAAGTAAATAATAGGAATCAATCCTGCATTTCATCTTCGGAACATAAAATCCAATACCATACTACTAAACTGTCTAACTTCCTTCATAGCTTCATGCAAACATAACTTCATGCAAAAAAATGTGCTGCTGCCACCTACTGTAGGCTGATGAGGGCATAAATGTGGAAAAGGTTTTCCACCATTTTTGCTTCTTGCTTCCAGTGTTGACAGGCCTATCATACCATGCAAAGCAATAAGGAACCTTACCAACCAACAATCAAGAACTTACTTGTGTAGTGAAAATATCTCGGGAGCAAAGGTAAATAAATTCCTGGGATGGGAGCTGTCGTTGTTGTGGCTGCATGCACATCCTGTGTTTCTCCTTCCAAATTTACCTGCCCTCTTTTTCGTCTCAGTTCTTCAACAAAAGTATCCATTTCTGTGAAAGCAAGATGGGGAAATATTTATGCTTGCAGGTCAGGCAAATCAAAATAAGAAATGGAGCAGGGTTGGCTTCCAGGTGGAAAAATCAAAATTAGAGACCGAACTGTTAGAATCCAGTACTAAGAATTTGTCAAAAATGTATAATTTGCTGCTGAAATGGAATACACAAGATGAAACGGTTAAATCAGCTATGATTAAATGGGCTCAGGACATTGGTCATAATATTTTGTTTGCTGATTGGGAAAAGTTGTGGACCACCGGGATGAAGTTTACGGCATGTAATGCCTTAAGAGAAAATATTATGAAAATGATATACAGGTGGTACATAACCCCAGTCAAGCTTGCAAAGATTTACCATTTGCCTGACAATAAATGTTGGAAATGTAAAGAAAAGGAAGGTACATTTTTTCACCTTTGGTGGACGTGCCCGAGGATTAAGGCATTCTGGGAAATGATCTATAATGAACTTAAAAAGGTATTTAAATATACTTTCCCCAAGAAACCAGAGGCCTTTCTCTTGGGTATTGTCGGCCAGGGGGTGTTAAAGACAGATATAACTTTCTTTATGTATGCTACAACAGCAGCAAGAATACTCATTGCAAAGTACTGGAAGACACAAGATCTACCCACTCTGGAAGAATGGCAGATGAAGGTGATGGACTACATGGGTTTGGCAGAAATGACGAGCAGAATCCGAAACCAGGGAAGAGAAGCAGCGGAAGAAGAATGGAAAAAGTTCAAGGACTATCTAAAGAAATATTATAAAATTAATGACAGTTAGAATGATGTTGGACTAAAGTAAATGGTTACTATTAGTAATGGTTAAGATAAGGAGAATAAGGATGATTAGCTTAAATTTACAGTAAAATAAGGGAAGATTTGCTGAGCAATTGACTGGAATTTGGAATACAGAAATGGGAGGCATGAGGAAGTCGAAGAAGAAAGGTTTAAGAAATTAGGATATGAAATGGTACTTGTTTTTTTGTTCTGTTTTTGTCTTTTGTTTGTTTATGTATGTTTTGTTTGTATGATTATAAAAATTGTTTAATAAAAATATTTATAAAAAAAAAAAGAAATGGAGCAGGGGGAAAGAGACACTTTCAATGTCTTTAAAAACAGCTGTACAAGGAAGCATAAGTTTAGTTTTTTATTACTATTTACCTTTACCTATTGCCCCTTTACAAACATGAAATGGAAGCAGGGTGCCCGATACAAGTGGGGAATAGAGCACCTTGCTGAAATTTCAGTCAACATTGCCGTAGCTACAGTGATGTGAAGGTTAAAGTGTGCATCTTAGAAGAAGGTGGAGAGACAGACAAACAGACAGACAGACAGACAGACAGAGCAGGCCACTGCAGGGCTGGAAAAGCCTTCAGCATTGCTCCCCACACCGTTTTTATTCCTTGCCTTGTGCAGAATCAGAATTGGAAAGGATGACATATCACCCTTTGAGGTGCCAACTTGAATAAAATATTGTGGGAGCCCTTGTAAGCTCCATCCCACATAATCAATCACATGGCACAGTGCGCACACACCATTTGAATGGGAATGCCCATCAACTTTGTGGGGGGTCGGCCCCCTCAAATATTTTATTGTGGAGCCAAAGCCCCCACAGCCCCTAGGAGTTGGCTCCTATGTCACCCATTTTTCAGAAGTGGGGCAGGACAGCAACTCAGGTAGTCTTGGTCCTCTCAGTGTTTCAGATCGGTTTTAAGCTTGGAGTTGTGCTTTGTTCTTGGATTCATGTTGCTTTTCATTTTATGTTTTCGGCTGTATTAAAGTTACTTTCATACTTATTTATTGTAAGCAGCTGAGAGGACTTTACAGCATGGGCCAGCATGCAAGCGTCACAAATAAATATTACACCGCACTGTAGAATAGCAGGGGACTCATTTTTAATTAATTTGTTAACCCCACATATTAATTACATTATTAGGCTGTAATCCTACACAGATTCACACCATGAATAGGCATCGTAGTCAGCCAACTGCTGGTGAGGATACTTAACCTAGTCCCTGGAGTCTTCTGTCACCCCACAGCCCCTGCGGAGAAGGCACCAGCACCCCATTCAACAGCATCCCCTGGAGCAGTGATTCTCAACCCGTGGGTCCCTAGATGTTGTTGGACTACAACTCCCATCATCCCTGAGCTCTGGCCTTGCTAGCTAGGAGTGATGGGAGTGCTAGGAGTGGGGACCCACAGGTTGAGAAAGGGTGCCTGGAGTTTAGTGCCTGAAATGGATTGCAACTTTTGTGTCATTTCTTTCTAATGGGCCAATGCAGTGATCTCTTGAGTTTTCTACACTCCATGAAACCACTAGATGGCATCAGATAACTTACGTTTCCCTAACACTTCCCATCCTGGTCTGCAAAAGTAACAGTGGCATAAACTTATAACAATTAGACAAAAAGCCCAAATTACAGGTTGACGCTAAATGCTCTCCCCTTTTTTCTTCCTTTCCCTTCCTATTCATCAGAAGTGAGAAATCCAATATTTTAGTGCACCTGTGGCAAAATATAATCAGCAGGCTTCCAGACTGTCACTACTTTCAGGTGGGATACAATCATATACTGGCAAATTCAGGGTGAACAGTTAAAACTGCTTTGGAACTCTTGCTCAACAAACCCATTTCCCCCTGAAATTTGGGCTTTCTGCAATTAGGAAAGTGACAAGAAAATGCACTGGGAAATACAGGTAATGCTTGTTTTGACGTGATGCCCCCTCGCATCCATTTCTAACAAATCAGGATGAATGTTCAACAAACAAGTGGCCTAGAAATGCTCAGAGTTACTAAGGCTACGAACTGCTTTCTATTACGTTTTGTTCCAGGACGAAAGTGCTTCTTCCTAATCACAGCTACACTCAAATTCCCAGTTCCTCCACTGCTTACTATGGTCAGCCCTCATCCGCAGAACTCCAAAAGGACCCAAGCGCAATCTAGTCCAACCTGCGTGGTCTCCTCAACAGGAGCCAGGAAACCGCATCTGTTTCCGTAGCCCACGAAAGCTTATGCCGTAATGAACATGAAGCGTCACAGGTGCCTTCGCTGTTTTTCCTGCAATAAGAGGCTGCCAGAATTCTCTTAACTTCAGAAAAGTGAGGTGCCAATCTACCCTTTTCCTATCTCTATAGATATCGGTTGGCTACCACGTGTTGTCTCCCACGGGAATCTATTGGCTCCCAGATACAAGCGACGTGAGCTCCGAGAGGAGCCTTCGCCGGTCAACCTACCTGGATGCGGAGCTTCCTTCTGTCTCTCGGAAACCTCTCCTGATAGGGCCCGGTCTCGCTCTTAACGGCAGGAGAAGCGCGCTCCTTATGAGGGTGTGGAATGTCTAAAAGGCCGTTTTGAGTTCCTTCCAGCACGCCGACGCGTTCCTCGCCGCCATCTTTGACCATGGCATATCCCGACTCCCTGTTCGTACTACGTAACAACCGGTCTTCTTTTTTTTAGTTAGGGGCGGGGCTGGAGGCCGCAAAGGACTTTGCGGTTATATGCGCATGCGCAAAAAGTTTTGAGGCTTTGTGGTTGTCGCCGCGCATGGTACACGCTCCTTGTGTTCGCGAGGTGTCTGAACCTTGCTGATCATCTCTAATGAAGAGCAGGATATAATTTAAAATATGCAGAACGTCTTCGTTTTTCGAAGCTATGCACAGAAGTTCCCAAACCCCTGAGAGCGAACAAAAACTTGTCCTCTGAGCCCCACCAGGAAAAAAGCCACACAATTTCAACCAGAATGTCAAGTGCTGTTTATAGGAATGTAGGGAAATATCCGCTGCTCCCCTCCCCTTTTTTTTGTAATGAATGCCAACACACTTCTCTCTTTCTTCCTCTCTTTGCTGTCATTGGTAGCTGTTTTGTGCTGGCACCCATGGCAATTTTCTCAAGATAAAAGTACTGGCACCTCATCTCTTTACCATATAAAGCCCTGGAAATCTCTACAGTGGTACCTCGGGTTACAGACACTTCAGGTTACATATGCTTCAGGTTACAGACTCCACTAACCCAGAAATATTACCTCAGGTTAAGAACTTGCTTCAGGATGAGAACAGAAATCGTGCTCCGTCGGCGCGGCAGCAGCAGGAGGCCGCATTAGCTAAAGTGGTGCTTCAGGTTAACAATTTCAGGTTAAGAACGGATCTCTGGAATGAATTAAGTACTTAACCTGAGGTACCACTGTATTTGGAAGTCAAGCTTTCTCATAGTAGTGATTATGCCATAGGAAATACTTACTGCTCACTGTCCTAGCCTTCTATTTCACCTACAGTACAAAAAAAGCGATTACAATCTTACATGCTGACTTGGAATTAAGACCCACTTAAACCAGTGAGCCATACATAGGGCCAAGCTAAATCCAAACAGCTGCATTTCTGCAAAGAAGCAGGTAACCACCATGGCACTTGGCTCTGAGTAAACATGCTTGGCATTGCGCTGCAGCAGCATAGCTGCAAATCCTAAATATTCATACCCAGAGCTAAACTGTTGGCTTACTAGGGTCTATTCTTCCTAAATGCACAAATAGTTGCAAGTTTGTTTTTTATTTCATTTTACATAGTTTAGTCATGAGACTCAATCTGTGAATCTGCTCCACATGTGCTCTGTTTGGATGAGTGTGTCTGATCCCTGCAACAAAGGCAGCACCTGGATCTTAGCAACAAGACTATATCCTCCCTCTCTGCCTCCAGCTCCACCACCTGTTCATTCCTTCCCTGCACTGGAGGGACAGAGGAAAGAGCGAGCAGATCTGCTTCCCCTATCTTTCATTTAGAATCACAAGGGGAGGACCTCCCTTCTCCATCTCAGGGTGCTATTTAGCACTAAATAGAGGGCTGAGAAGGCACTTGGCTGATGTTAGTAGGCAGAGAGTGTAAGTGCTGCCACAATGAGCGATTGGCAGGTAGTGCAAATCTCTGTGCAGAGGAGTTATATGCTAACAGGGTCTTGCTCCTGTCAGCAAGTGTGCTGCAGCATTCTGCACAAGCTACGGTTTCTGGATCAAGCACAAGGAAAGCCACTGAGGCTACCTAGGGCTCTAGTCACAAAGCTGGATACAGAATCACTCCCAGAATGTATACTTGTTCCTTTGGGAGTAGTGCAACCAATTTTCAGGGCATGCAACTGACCGATTTTTTTGGACACGGGAACCACTCACTCACAATGTCTCCATTATGTCAGAATTCAGGCTCTGTTTATTTTTCCTCATCCAGCCCACCTTCTGTCCAGGCATCATCCCAGGGCCCACATGGCCCTCTTGAATAACATATTATGGAGAAATAGAGTTGAGTGTCAGCAGTTTACTGGTGGCACCTTGCTGTAAAACTCCTAATGACCACTTCCAGTGGCTTCATATAGATAGTACTGTAAGTAGCTTTGCGGATAAAATAGCATAGCTTCCTGGGGGCCAAAAAAAATACCCTCCCAATGCTACTCTTTGCACTCATAGGTAGGACCCAAACCACTGTAACATAGTGCCTACAATTCCAGTTAAATGCCAGTGCAGGAAGATGCCATGGTCAATGGTACCAAAAGCTGTGGAGTTATTGAGAAGCAGGTGCAAAGTCACACTCATCTTGTCCGACTCTCTGTAAAGGTCATCCATCAGGATGACCAAGGGTGACTCAAGTCCTGCAGCCAGGACTGAAGCCAGACTGGAATAGATCTAAATAATCCATGTCATCCAAGACTGTAGCTGACCTGTCATCCAAGAATGCAAGCAACTGCAGTTTGGAGGAGAGAGTCAGAAGTTTTATCATCTCTTGACATTAAGTGTGCAAAAAAACCCCCTGCTGATTAAAGCTCTAGAACTCTGCTCATGGCATCCATTCCATTTAAGTTGGTTTGTTCTCTTTTTTTACTTTGCTACTGGGATTGTACTCAGGGTGAGATCTGGAGCAAATTTAGGATTTGCATGTTCCTGCTTCCCCTTACTGTGGGTAATAAAGGTACTGTAAAGCAGCCCCTGCTGTCTATGGGACAGGTAACAAGCAACCAGGTCATACATCTCAAAATGATGAAAGTTGGGCAGGTCCTAGTCATAAAAATGTTTGTGGAAATAAGCTGATCGCAACAAAAGTTACTTTCACATTTAGAAGTGAAAATTTGGGAGCAAATATCAGTGTGTGCGGGTTGTTGTTTTTTAAGTCTTTCATGTTAACATACTTTCAAATTCCTCTGATTGGGTGAAGAAAAACAGTAGAACAGTTCTGTTTTCCAGCAGCCACGCAATAGTCACTGATTATTTGGCTCAAAGTGAGATAGTACACAAGAGAATAGTATGCAATGAAAATCAATAATTGTGAGTATATGATAAGAACATTGGCTTCACTTCTGATGTAATTAGTGGCAAAGATTACTGTTAGCAATTTCAGATATCAAAGTAGCAATAACTGGAAGAGCACAACAGACGGCTACTTATGTAGTCACTCAGCGAGCCAACTAGTTCATCATTATTATTCTTTCTGTGCCGCTTGGTACAAGGGACACTGTGTGCTTTACATATTTTAATTATCTTAAAAGACCACTTCTGCATACTGCCAAATGTGCAGAGATGAAAGCATTTACATTGCAATCATTAGCCTATTCTGTTATGTTCCTTTTCATATTAAGATACAAGTTAAGTTCTAGCAAACCTTGGCTTCTTTTTGTTAGAATCCTGGATGAACATACATTTTCCTGTATAGCACGCTTGTTTCACATTGAACCAGTCAACTGGTGCAATGTAATCTAAGCACAAATGCAAAGTGAATGTATAAACCAGCAATAACCTTAATGCAAACAAACTGAAAACATAGAGGAGTGTTCAATGCTACCATACTGTATCTATGTCTTAGCCAAAAAAGCTGACATAACAACTCTCTGCATCATCTGAATGTTCTTCACCAGGTGTCCTGGCCCAGTCAAACGTCATGCAGCTGCACTATGTATCTGCAGTGATGACTGGCACTGGTGTCAGATACTGCACATAACACAGCCAAACACATGCATGGTAAGGGGGTTTTGAACATTTTCAAGCCATGTAGATTGCCGCACATGGATGAAATATAGGAGTACAGTACTAACTTTGAATTAGTTCCCTATAGATAATATAGGAATAACAGCAATAGAAGGTGCTTCCAGACTATCTGTTTATTGAACATTCAGGCTGATTTGTTTGAGAGGTGGTTAGATGGTGTTGCATCAAAACAAATGTTAATCTATGCTTTCCAATGCATTTCCCCATCACTTTACTTATTGCAAAAAGTCTGGTATTTTGGGCAAGTGGGTTTGTTGCACAAGATCCCTTATCAACTATATTTGTGCAACCTGAATTTGCTGGTATGTGATTGAATCCTTTGGGATAAATAAGAAACGTTTAAGAAATAAAATTAATCTGGTAATAAGAGACATAGTGCCTCTGTTCCTGGAGGCAGCATATAGCCATCATTAATAGTGACCACTGATAGTCTTATCATTCATGAATTTGTCTCATCCTCTTTTGAAGTCATCCAAGTTAGTAGCCATCACCACATCTTATGGAAGTGAACTATACACTGTGTGAAGAAGCACAGTCTGTATTTAATCTCCCACCATTTAGCTTAATTGAATGACCCTGTGTGATTTTTCATGTGAAATGCACAAGGAAGCCATTCAGATTCCACATCAGGGTGAAGGGGAACAGTCCATGACTTGCTGAAAGAATGAGGTGGTAGACAAAGTTTCGGGCAAAACTACACGTCCTGTCATCTCTGGTCATTGCCCATACTTGCTTACTTCAGCAACATCTGGGGGGCCAAAAGTTCCCCACCAATTCTGGATTATCCTTCTCCCTTATGTGCTAGATTTCTACTTGCAGGAAGATTTTTGTACATAGGGAGGAATTATGTGAGATGCAGGGGGCCAACTCGAATAAAATATTGGGGAGGCCGAGGTAAGCCCCACCCTGCATAATCGATTTACAAGATGCAGCACGCACACACCATTTGAGTGGCAATGCCTATTAACTTGGGGGGGAGCCCCTCAAATATTTTATTTTGGGGGTACCAAAGGGACCTCGGCCCCTAGGAGTTGGCTCCTATGGTTAGATGTGATTTTATCCTTCTGCAGTCCGAAATGACACTTCCTGTTTTTCCACCTCAGGACCATGGACATAGCCCAGATTTATATTGGGGGGGGGGAGACCTCAGTTAAATATTTTTATTGATTTACTTGATCTGGGGGGCAAGTGCCTCTCCTGGCTACGCCCACGCTCAGAACTCGCCATATCCCCGTACCCCCTTTCTTCAATTTAAATTTTCCTGCGCCTTTAAAACTGCAACCCTAACGACCCTTACTGCGGAGTGAGGGCGCGCTGGGGGTGGGGGGAAGAGTAAACAAATCCCAACTATTTATATCGCGCGCAAGAGACGAGCGCCTCTGCTTCAAAAGCGTCAAAACCCCGGGGCCCTGCGGACTACAACTCCCGTCGGCCCCTCGTCACCGGGCGGGCAGGCTGGGCCTGACGGGAGCTCTCTCGCTCCACGCGCCCACCCTGCTCTAGTGAAAACAGACGGGGCGGCTTCGCGAGCCGCTGAAGGAAGGCCGGAAGCGAAGTTGTGTTTCCCCACTGACAGGGGACGGTCCCTCAAGTCCGACCTGTTGTTGTCTTTCTCCGCCTGTCCGCCAGGCAGTTATTCAGGACTGACGGAGGGCGGGCAGTGCTGCCAGATACAGAACCAAAGTGAACACACACATACACGCAAAATACAGTCGGGGGTGGAGGGAGAGGCGAGCAAAGGGAGAGAGAGCGCCTGAGGTGCATTTGCCTCAGGAGTGGGGCGCGCGCGCCTATTCTTGGTCCTCCTCCTCCCTGTGGACAAGCACCGCCGCGCAGGGTGTGGTTCTCCTCCATCCTTTCCTCCTCCTCCTCCTGCTGCTGCTCCTTTGGGGCAGCGGGCGAGTCTCCTCCTCCTCTTCTTCTTCCTCCTCCCCATATCCTTCTCCAGCCGGGCTCTGCTTGCTGCTGCTGACGTGTCTTGCTCCGGCTTCCCCCCGCCCGGCCGCCCCACGCGCCGCTTCTTTTTTTTCGGCGCCAGCCCGGCAGCCTCGCGAACTCCCAACATGGCTGCTGCGGCGCGGCGGCGGCCCCTCGCCCTGCCGCCTTGGCGGATGCTACTGCCGCCGCCGCTGCTGCTGCTCTTGCTGTGCGCCCAGCTGCCCCCCTGCGTCCAGTCCGGCGGGGCCCCGGACCGCCGTTTCGCCGAATGGAAGCGGTGCGCCGACCCCGAGTGCAGCAGTAAGTGGCGGGGAGGGAAGAGGCAGGCGACCGGGTATCCGCCGGGTCCCTGCGACTGTCTGCCCTTGCAAAGGGGGCCGAGCAGGAGCCGGCGGTGTCTCCAAGGCCGCGTCAGAGAAGAGGCTCTGGATGGGGCCGCCTCCTGCCTCGCAGGGTGGGGTGGGTTGGTGGCAGAGCCGGAGGGTGCTCTTGCCCCACCGCTCTTCCCACGTCCCTGGAGGGACGGCGGGGATCTCCATCTCTCCCCCTGTCATTTGACACCCTTGTCATTTTAAATATCCGTCCACGTTGCCTTGGGCCCGCTGCTCCTGGCAGGGTGCCCCCCCCCCTTGCCACGGTTTCTTAGCTTGTGCCAGAGCGAAACAACAACAAAAAACACCACCCGAGCTTAATTGAACACAGTGGGATTTATTTTTGAGGGGGAGGGGTTTTGGGTGTGAATGAGGTGTTTAGGATCGGAGCTAAAACTGGGAAGTGTTGCCTCAGTCTCTCACCCCCCCCCGTCAAATGTGCTCTTGCAGGTTGCTACCTGTCTTCTACTTTGTAAAGTAGCGCGTGCTTTATTCCTTCCCTATGTGGAGACGGCGATAATTATCATCCCGATCACCATTATTACTCTTTCTTATACATTGCTGACTTCAACTGGAAGCCGGGGGGGGGGGGCGATCCTTTTACATTTTATCCCTCCCACCCACCGATACAGCTCCACCACGCAGTCTGAGATGTCCCGCGGTGTCGAAGGGTCTTAGGCTGCATCTCTTACTTTGCCCATGACTTCGGCTGTTGTCACCCTACAAATTGTTGCCCCAAGTGATTTCATGGGCTGTTTTTGTTTTTTGGGCTAACTCTGGGGAGGTTCTGATTCATCACCCTGTAAAAACTTAATGCTGGACCTGTTTCTCTTATTGCTGTCTCTGTACTACTACTGTTGTCACCAGGAAGATTTGCTTTTAATAAGCATCAAGTATTTGTCTTCCTTTCTGCTTGTAAACAAACCTGCATCCTTTAGAAGCTGTTTTTTTAGGAGAAGCAAATTCTTGACCTCATTCTCCTCTTCTTCTCATTTCATTGTCCTGTATCAAATTACTCAAAGAAATCCGATATATGAAATTCACTTTCTTGGAAATATTCATCTATTTGAGTGGTTCATAGCTAATTAGATGACTGCATTTGTTTGTTTAAAATGTATTGTTCTGATCCAGAACTCATTGTAAGAATATCTCAGACGTTTCAGATTTGTAGGGTCAGATCCAGTGCGTTTAATTTTTGTTACTGACAGCCCACTCCTCAACTTGTTTAACTGCAAGGATGACTTCCTTATGTCCTGTTAAATGTGCATAGGGATTGCACCTGTACCTATGCAGGCTTACTTGGTAGTTAGTCCCACTGAGTTCAATGGGGTGACGTTTGAGTATAGGATTGCAGCTATAAACTGTGATCCTATCCCCCATTAAACTTAGTGACACTTACTTATCAAGTAAGCATGCATAGATTTGTGCTGTTGGTTTGACATTTCTAGACTAAAAATGTAGACTTTAATATTCAGTTAAACTAACTGTACAGTTGTGTGTGAGCATGCATGTGTAGAAGGACTCTCTAGCTACATCACCTTTCAGAGATAAGCTTTTGCGAATTATAAAATAGAATTTGGAACCCTTTCCATTGATTTTGTTTATTTATTAAAATATACTTGTTCTGCCTTTCTTTCCCAAATAAATTAATTTAACTTAAATTGAAACAAATGTACAATATCAAGGTTTTATTTTTTTTAACAAAATCAACCCAGTTGAGCATGCTCTTCACAGGGCAACACACTTAGCATCCTCATTGTCAATGTTTAGGAAACAGTTTTTGTGGTTAAATTAACATCTAGTGTTGTGCTCATATTTTAGCGGAGTGGCTGGTACAGGACTTGTTCCTCTTATTGTATTACTGGATGAACTTTTTAGGAACTTTGTATTGTATTTTGTTTTAAGCTTAGTTTTAAATTGATTTTATGTTTACTTTGTTGGTTTGAGATTTCTTTTTTGCATAAAGCAAATAACAAACATATTTAATAAATAAACAAATAACACCCTGGTGCATAATGCATATGACTACATGCCTTTGGGGCATAGTGAAGGATTATGATACTGGGATATATTCATGGAGTCTATTACGTTTTTCCAGGAGAAACGTCTTCAATAAAATGTACATTGAAACCTCATTATGTCCTTTCATTGCCTTAACAAACATTTTAAGACACAAAGTAAGTTCGATACCAGATTTTCACCAGCCATAAATTCTCATTCCTGGGCTACATTGTTTCATACACATGGACTGCAAGTTATAGACAGGTTTCCTTTTCTGTTGAGAAAACGGCTCTTTATTTACTTTGCCATTTTTTTCTCATTTTCTTTCAACAGTGCTAATGTGTCGAGGGAAAGCAGTGAAGGATTTTAAAGGCCCAGATTGCCGTTTTGTAGATTTTAAAGAAGGTGAATCGGTGTACGTGTATTATAAATTAACCGGGAGAACACATGAGCTTTGGGCTGGAAGTGTAAGTTTTTAAGTACTTTATATGGTTTAACACAAATTGGAAAAAGCAGTATGGGTGGTATTCAATGAAGCTTTACTCAGAGAAGGCGCACTGAAATTAATGAACATGACTAAGTTAGGTCCATTAATTTCAGTGGGTCTACAGTACTCTGAGTAAAACTTATTAGAAGTGACATGGGGTGGTATTCAACTAACATTTTAATTTTTCTTTTCTTTCTTTCGCTGCTTCCCCCAGAGATGTTCACAGGTATTTTCACATTGTGCTACAGTATGTTATCTTACATATTCATTAAATAATCCCCACTTTGCCAAGAAGTCAAGGGATACTGCTACAGCCTTTTAGTTTCCTCTGCATGAGAGAGCATAAGAGACTTGTTAACTTTGAATTCTACAAGCAAAGCCTATTGGAAGTAAATGAATGCTTACAAAGAGGCAATACAATCACCAAGCTGCTTCCAATCCAGCTAAACTCACCACCTCTACAGTTGTTGTTTTTTTGCACTAGAAATAGCACACCATCAGCTTCTAATGCAGAAGAGATTCTGCCTTGACTCAGAAAACTTTGAGTAAATGCAAATCTACCAGATCACCCAAGCGAGACAGCAGATTCCTCTTACTTATAATAGAATTGTAGAGCTGCATGTTTGAGAGTGTGATTAAGTTCCCTGGAAAGGTGGTTTTGGTTGAGAACTTCACAAACCCTTGAACAGATGAGGTGTTGTTGTTTTTTTGTTGTTGTTTTGCTTCAACTTGACTTAAAATTCTGTTTAATATTTAAATGTCAGCACCTATGATTGAAAAGTCCAGTAACTCATATTTTCCACTGGGTATTTGGAACCATTTTTGCATGATGTGGGCCTTCACTGCTTTGGAATCCACACATATGACTCTTCTCAGTCCCAGAGATTTCTCTGGAATGGTCTATCTACACTCATGCCTCCAAGTTTTATTTTAAATATTTCTCCTTTGTTCAGAAGGTAAATAGTCAGGGGGTTAATGGTAACTGTTAAATTCAGGAATCTCAGCTAAAGCATCCATGACAGATGGCCATCCAACCTTTGCTTAAAAATCTCCAAGGAAGGAGAGTCCATTGGTAAGCTATCATTTGCAATTAAAAAATGCTTCTTTTGTGGCATGTATTACCACATTTTCAAGGGTTTTTTTGTGTTTAATGGTAGCATTTATTTTGAAAATGGCTTGAGCCACTAAGTATATATTGCCCACAATTGCATGTTACTTTTACTCTGTTTCTGCCATCAACTTTTGCTGAAAAGCGTTGTGTACTGCGTTGTGTACCCTCTCCTACTCTGCTATTTGTCCATTCAGAATTGTGTCTCCATGGGAGGCAAAGATTTTGGGACCCTGTAATTTCTCCCCTACCCCATGATCGGGAAATGGAGAGCAGTTTGGGGTGAATCTTACAACTACAAAATCTGCAATTTGGTCCTGAAAAATTTGGAAGGATATACCGCAAAGGCAGTATTGCACAAGAGAAATATTTTAATTGCATTCTGGAGCCTGATAAAGGATCTCATCTGTTTCATATTGGGAGCATAAATTGTGCTTTCTAAAAATGTGGTACACTGACAACACAAAAGAACTAACAATGGCTTGGATACAGAGACATGCACACTTTAATTCTATTTAAGGGCCCTAGCTCAGTGGCAGAGCAACTGTTTTGAATGCCGAAGAGCCCAGGTTCAACCCCCACCATCTCCACATCTAACACAAATGGGAAAAAACTGTATGGGTGGCATTCAACTAAGATTTCTTCACAAATAGGCCCACTGAGATTAATGAACATTACTAAGATAGGTCCATTATTTTCAGGGGGTCTACTCTGAGTAAAACTTGCCAGAAGAGATATGTGGTGGTATTCAACTAACATTTTAATTACTCTTTCTTTCTTTCACTGCTTCCTGCAGAGACGTTTAAAGGTATTTTCATTGACATTGCTCTGTGCATTTTAAAACATATTCATTAAGTACTCCACACTTTGCTGAGAATTCAAAGGGTACTCCTACAGCCTAAGTTTCCTCTGCATGAGAGAGCATCAGAGACTTGTTATTTTTTAATTCTACAAGCAAAGCCTATTGGAAGCAAGTGAGGCAACAAAACTACAGTGGTACCTCGGGTTAAGTACTTAATTCGTTCCGGAGGTCCATTCTTAACCTGAAACTGTTCTTAACCTGAAGCACCACTTTAGCTAATGGGGCCTCCCACTGCCACCGGAGCACGATTTCTGTTCTCATCCTGAAGCAAAGTTCTTAACCCAAGGTACTATCTTTGGGTTAGCGGAGTCTGTAACCTGAAGCGTATGTAACCTGAGGTACCACTGTACTTGCATTAGATTCCTAGATAGCAACAGTGTAGACACATACCACAATCACCAAGCTGCTTCCAGTTCAGCTAAACTCACAACTCTGTGTTCCCAATTTAGTAAGTGCTAGTTACTTTCTTTCCTACTCCTATACCATGAGGAGCACTGGTCTTGAATCCCATTCTTGTGGGTAAATTTCCCTTTCAGAAGAACATTTAATGTCAGTAGCTTCCATTGAGGAACGTTTTGTTTTGTTTTTGCATTACTCGGTATAAGGCTGCTTCCTAGGTTTCTACTGAAATGAATGGGACAAGTTAACAGCAACTAACATAACCAATGGATCTTAAGTACTACTCACTAGATTGAGGCCTCTGTTAAGGTGATGGTGGCTTTCAGTAAACATGATAGACCTTACTTCAAATCTTACTTCCTCTTTGCAATGAGATGTCAGAGAGGTAACATAGACTTATAGATACCTACTAGGCTATAATTTGTCACTGCTAAATAACAAATGAACAGTCCCTTAAAGTTGGGTATTCTGACTGCAGGCCTGTGCAGAGCTTGTCAGAGGCCTAGGATGTTGGCAGGACAGTGTAAGTCCAGGGCCCTGGTGGGCTCCTGCAGGCAACTTAGCCCTTCGAGGCCAAGGAAAAGTGTACCTGGCTGTTCCCTGCCCCTTACACAGACTTGTCTGGTTGAACGAATTCCTTGTAGCATGCTGAGCATATATTTTTTTCCTTTGTAAAGGAAAGTCTGCCACTATGAGCCATTACAACACCATTACAACTGCTTTCACTGGAATACACAAGTGGGATTATGGCACAACAGACTCTCAGCCAGCAATAGAGTCCAATTAAAGTTGCACAGTTGAAACAGGAAAAGCACTGCATGCAGTGAAAGTGGCAGAATGGAATCATTGTGTTCTTCCAGTAATTCCCCTCTGACATTACTGTGCCACAAATAACCTGGATAATTAGGAGGCATCTGTTTCCAGGCTTGCCAGAGCTTTATAAACACAAAATATGAAGACTTGAGAGGGCTGGCTCTGAAACAAAAGGCTGGATAATTAGAGCCTCAAGTTTTTAAACCAAAGAAATAATTAAAAAGTTCACACCCACATTAGCCAAATTAATGTGCATACAAACAACTGTATACAATAATAAGTTTAAGGTAACTCAGCAAAGGTCAAGGTGAGAGTACAGTACAATATCTTAAATCCTTTGTAACTGATTACAAAGTTAATACAGAAAAATTGTCCATTCCGGCTACAAAAAAGATGCAGTCCATGTCAAGAACACCTATTGTGCAACCTTGACTTTGGATGTTACTAGTTTGCACTAATATTTAAGAATAAATATTGAACAAAGGGAATAACACATCCAGCTAGCATTCTGTTTGTTCATAGAAGAGTATTATATACTAGACAGATGTTCATTTTACTGTACTATCCTATAAGCCAGATAACCAGATAAATCCCTGGTTTAATTGCATACAAAAGTGATGCTGATGCTTTCAGCCAAGAACTGTGTGGCGTTGTTTTTCCATCTCTTTGTAGGCCTGGCATCTAAGAGTTTGATGCAGACTCCTTAATAATACAGTGGTACCTCGGGTTACATATGCTTCAGGTTACATACGCTTCAGGTTACAGACTCCGCTAACCCATAAATATTACCTTGGGTTAAGAACCTCAGGATAAGAACAGAAATCGTGCAGTGGCAGCAGGAAGCCCCATTAGCTAAAGTGGTGCTTCAGGTTAAGAACAGTTTCAGGTTAAGAACGGACCTCCAGAACAAATTAAGTTCTTAACCCGAGGTACCACTGTAATAATAAAAACATATGAATCTGGCATTGAGAAATTGGAAATATATTTCTCAAGCCCTATGAAAAGACATCTGAATCACCTGCTCTCAACTTTTACTAACTTATTTGAAGCCAGGAAGTGGTCCATTTAATTATTAGTAAATATCTGGGATGTTTTCCTGGCAATAAAACCACCAGGATATTTAGGAAAGGGGCAACACTCATGGAGTGCACTCTAACTGAGCACATTATCTTTAGCGTTTGTTTACTTAATGTGTTCTGCCAGTTTCTAAATGCCTAAGTTATCTAATCTCTGTAGCAATTCTCGGCTGTTAATATTGGCTTCCTGATAACAGTTGTAAGAATTGAATGAGAGCAGAAGTGTGAATCTTTTCTAGAAAGCAGTAAGCTGGGATAAAATCAGAAAGTGCATGCCTATGCATGTTTACTCAGAAATAAGCACCTCTGTGTTGAGTGGGACTTACTCTCTAGTCACCACGTTTAGGATGAGAGATTTAGCTTCCTTCCATAGCTTGCATTTTACTAGAGTAGCATCTTGCCTCTTGTGTGGAATTAATTATTCTTACTGAAATACGTGTTGACAAAAGAAGGGTGGTCTTGCATTGATGTTGAGTGTGAATAATTTAAACAATAGCAAGGAGTCAAATTTTAAAGTATAGACTTTAAAATACTGGGAAATGTTTGCAGAGTGGTGGTGGAGTATTTGAAAATAAGAGAATATCACAAGGGCATTTTGAATGTGATGTTGGCCTACAAATCATAACTTACTCTGCAAATATGCTATTTGTTAGGAAGTAACTTATTTCATGCTAGGTTTAAGAACAATGAAAACATCTCATTATTGTTATATTTAATGGTAGAAAAATGGATTTCAAGGAGAGTGAAGTAGGATGGGAGGAAAAAACCTGCTTTGTTTATGCAAAATTCATATTTTCTCTTTGCTTGTATAGAAGCTGGAAATTCCAGCCATACTCTCCCAATTGATGCTCTCCCAGTTTTAGACAACGTAAGAATGGCTTCTACCTCTGAGGCCTGTCTCTCAGAACCAAATTAGAGCTTTCCTGCCAATGTAAATTGCAGCTTCAGGGGAGAAGACTGCACCAGGGGAAGGAAGATTTAACCCCGCTCTCCACCTGTGATTGTGATCCCAATTATTTTCCACTGGCTGCTATCAAATGTAAAAATGCAAAGATGCTTTAAACATCACACCTAGTTTGATCCTAAGTACCACAATGCCTGTTGGTTTTTACATTTAATTTCTGAAGAGTATGGTGCTGAATATACACTGTTAAATACAGAATAATCAAGTATAAGAAACAAAGACAAACATCAGCTTTTGAGCCAGGCAAAAAGAATGCAATCTAGATGAAGTTGGGCACACCTATGCCCACAGTATGCTTCAAATGTGGATCAAAGGTCCCAGTAAATTCTGTAAGTTGAAAGCAAGTTCCATTAAAGGAACCTCCAAATAAATAAGCACTAGTGAGAGTGCCACTCCCATATTTCAGCAAGACTTAGAACTATTTTTTTATGGAGTTTGAGTAATAATCTAATACCTTGTCTTAAGAACAGCTTAGTTTATGAACAACTTGGATTAAGAACGCTGTAAACCCGGAAATAGGTGTTTTGGTTTGTGAACTTTGCCTTGGAAGCAGAACATGTTCCGCTTCCTGTTGAATGTAAGTTGAATCCCCCACTGCTATGGGAAAGCATGCCTTGGCTTAAGAACGCTTTGGTTTAAGAACGGACTTCCGGAACGGATTAAGTTTGTAAACCAAGGTACCACTGTATACCTTTCTGCAGTGCTCTAAGCTGAAGTGGTGAAAGTCTGCATCTAGGCATTGATGCTTCACTGCTTTGATAACTTTCCATATATTTCCTTTACATTCTCAGTGATGCTGAGGCAAAGCATTTGCATATACTAGATGCCTCAAACTGTTATTGACCCCTAATGGAATGACATGTGCAAACATGCTTGATGGTTTCAATCTTTAGGGTATGTGGCCTTTGACTGTGCCTATTTGGATGAATTTCAAATACAGTGGTACCTTGGGTTACATATGCTTCAGGTTACAGATGCTTCAGGTTACAGACTCCGCTAAGCCAGAAATAGTGCCTTGGGTTAAGAACTTTGCTTCAGGATGAGAACAGAAATTGTGCTCTGGCGGCGCGGCGGCAGTGGGAGGCCCCATTAGCTAAAGTGGTGCTTCAAGTTAAGAACAGTTTCAGGTTAAGAACGGACCTCCAGAACGAATTAAGTTCTTAATCCAAGGTACCACTGTAGTGCCTTTTTAACAGTAGCTGCCATTTAAACTTACTGTATTATTTCAAATACATAAAAACTTGTTTTATTCTGTATTCCTGACCCCCATTATTCTTAAAAGGGTTTGCAGGGGTCAGCAAACCTTTTCAGCAGGGGGCTGATCCACTGTCCCTCAGACCTTGTGGGGGGCCAGACTATATTTTTTGGGGGGAAATGAACAAATTCCTATGCCCCACAAATAACCCAGAGATGCATTTTAAATAAAAGGACACATTCCACTTATGTAAAAACAGCTGATTCCGGGACTGTCCGCGGGCTAGATTGAGAAGGCGATTGGGCTGGATCCAGCTCCCGGGCCTTGGTTTGCCTACCCATGGTTTAAGGCAATTGTACTATATAGGAAACTGACGTGCCAAGTATCATGACCAGTTCTTCTGATGCACTGCAAGTGCCACTCCTATGCATTCGCAGCAAAGTTGCCTCTAAACAGGCAGAAATACTTAAAACGAAACAAAACCATTTACTATACTGACCCTTCTATTTCCTTATTTTCCTCTCAGGTTGGAAATGAATTTGGATATTTTCCAAAGGATTTACTTGAGATAAATCACATTTATACCTATGAAGAACTAGAATTGCCAACAGATGTAAGTTATTTGCGAGTTTCTTTTGATCTACACACTATTCAATTCTCAAGGCTCAGGAATATGCATGGATAAATCCATGTCTTTTAAAGGGCTCACTTTAAAAACAGACCATATAAATGAACCCAGGAGAAGAAGGGGAAAGGGCAGATTGAGATGGAAATAGAAATAGAAGAAAAGCTGTTCTTTAAAATATTTTCTTCAGCAACAAAATTCTCCTGTATTTTAGACCAATAAATTCCTCTGTTTGAGATCCAGGATCACCCCAGCACAAGTGACAAAACTTCTCCCCCCTTCCCCTCTGCAGCTTCCCACACACTAAAACAGCAGCAGCAACAACAACCCAGCTCTGGAGGGCCCCCGGTCTTCTGGAGCAGATTTTGTGGGAGGCTGCGGAGTGGGGAGCAGAGGAAGGGGAAGCCCTGTTTGCATAAGCAAAATCCATTGGGCAATTGGTACATCACAAATTATCAGGGTTTCTGTTCTGTACAACCTGATCCTATGCCTGTGTCCATAAAGCCTTATTTCCAAGGAAGCAGACACAGGATTGTAGCACTAAACTTGTTCAAAATCGAAAGGAGTTCTTACTATCCATTTTAAATAGATGACTCCCTTGTGGATCTTAGTGGGAACAATTAAAATCTAAATTTCAGATGCCAATATAGCAGTAAATTTTAGAAGATAAATTATTTCCTTAAGTAACTAAGATTATTTCTTTTCTTTCAGGAAACAGACTTTGTTTGCTTTAATGGAGGCAAGGATGATTTTGAAAATTATAATGCAGAAGAGCTTTTAAAATTATCAGAGGACATGGTGGCTAGTGATGCTGAAGCTCAGCTAGAAACTGAAAAGGAAGAGGAAACAGAAGCTGCTGAGCATACAGAGTCAGTAGAACCAGAGATCGATGGTTCTGAAGTGGGCTCGGAAGTCGACAGTGAAGACCATGCGAAAATGGGTCAAAAAGACAATTTTATTTTTGAAAATAATGAGAATGTAGAGGGAGCTCTTGATTCCGAGAGCAAGGACCTCACTGTAAATAGTAACACAGACAATCCTCAGGGAGACCAAAGTGCACATCAGCCTTCAGAAGAAATGCTGCAAGAAACATTAAAAGTGCCAAAATATGAAAGTGCCAAAAACTCTACTGTATCTCAGGGCAAAGCGAAACAATCAGATAATGGAGGCGAAGATGATGGCACTGACACACTTCTACGCCAACACGAAGTATTGGAAGACTTGAAAACAACACTTGGCTCAACTGCAGATGCCCTTGTGTCTGATGATGAGACAACTAGCCTTGTTACACCTCTAGATGATGATTTCAGCGAAGATCTGGGCATTGACTCTTACGATACAGAGAAGCTTGAAGAACCTGAGGAGCAGTCAAAAGAAATCCCTTTGCTGTCTTTTACAGAAGAAACAAAATCATCAGAAGACCCAGAAGCTGAAGAGACGCCATCTGATGGGGTTTTTGAATCAGAAACTAGTGACTATGACGAAGGCATTGCGGAAGCTGCAGGAAGATTTGTTCATGAGAAAAAAGATGACTCTAGTTTACTAACAAATTTAGGCGATAAATTTTTTGCAATTGTCAGTGGAGGTGAAAGAACAGTTGATGAAACTGATGGGGACAAGGAGGAGGAGGAGGAAGATGATGAAGATAATGATGAAGTGGTCCTAATCAGCAAGAAGGAAAATACAGATGTGTTAGCTGATTCAGAATCTTCAGCAGAAGATGATAGCATCACACCAGAAAATGATCAGATTACAAAGAAGATACATAATGTAGATGTTGGGGACCCTAAGGGGGAAAAACATGAAACTCCGGACTACGAAGAAGAGTATTCAAAAGCTGAAGTTGAACCCACCATAGAAGAACTCCAAAGCACTTCTACACATGATTTTGGTGCCTTTTCTAATTATGGAGGTGGCAGGCAGCCTAAAGCATCCATGGGAGCTAAGGAAAAACATTTAAAACCACCCCTAGGTGATATCAAAGATGACCCAGAAGGCCTTTCTCTTCATAAAATAATAAAAGAAAAGGAAACAAGAGATGGTCACATTGAAGATAGCTTAGAAAATGATACAAAACACAAAACTTTATGGGAAAAAATAGGCAAAAAAGATGGTGATGGTAAACAGCCAATGAACATTGTACCACACTTGGTGGAAGAACTAACAAATGAATCTCAACCTGAACTGGGCGCTTCTGACCTTTTGGAGGGCAAAACAAAGCAAGATGGAGAAGATTTTGAACTTGGGAAGGTGCTCAGTAATACAAAGCAGTCAAATGACTCTGCTATGGAAAGCATTCCCACAGAGGAAGATACTGAAGTGCCTATTGTCCAATCTGAACAAGAAACTGTAACCCAGGATTTAAAAAAGGAGGAAGAAGAGAAGAAATTGATTATAGAAAAATCCCCGCAAGTTACACAACATAGAAACCTTACTCAGCAAAACACGGAAGAACTTAAGCCTGTCGAGTTAGATGCTGAAGAAGATGATTTCCTTGAAGTACTAGAAGAGGAGTTACTACAGGATGAAAATGCAGTGAGCGCAAAACTGTCTAAAGAGAGACTTGCAGATGAACAAAGTTTCACGTCAGAGGCTGAAAGTGGTACCACTCAGTTGCAAATGCCAAATGGTGCTATTTCAAGAGCTGCTAATCCTGCTGATGCAATAGGAGAAGAGGCAATAACAACACTTGAGCAGGCCAAGAAAGATGGCATGGAAGATTGGAACGAGGCACAGGAAGGAATACAAATAAATAAAGATTCTCAGCTGAGCGAGAGGAAGGAAATCAAAGAGGAAAATCAGGAGGAAGTGGAGCCTCAAGTGAAAAACTCTCTGCTTCAGGAAAAAACCCAGTATATACATGATAAAATAATGTCAAATAAAATAAATACTTCTGAGTTAGAAAACAAGAGTGACTTGCATGAAGAGTTACAGACCTCAACAGAGCACCAGCATTCCAGCGATGACTTTGGGCCTCAAGAGGTCTCAGAAAAAACAAATGAAGCTGCAGAGCCAGAGTACAGTGAGTCTGTGAGGCAGCTCAATATAATGAAAGAATTTCTTGATGAAAAACGTATTGCACGTATCCAAAAGTATCTTGGACCACAACATATTTTCAGGATAGAATCTTTGTTTCATGACCTGGAGTTGGAGCTGATGTTTGCTCAGAAACACGCTGATAACCATGCAGACCCTGAAGAGGCATTGGACCGGATCCTTGAATCTTCAGAGTCTAATATTCTGGATGTTCTGAACAAAGTTTTAGATTCCAGGGAGGCAGAAAATAAAGAAGAAGTGATCAAGGAAATTGATTTGTTTGATGACGAAGCTGCCTTAATGGATGACATCCAGGAACTAATGTATTCATTAAGGCAAAAATACTCTCCAGTTAGCGAGAGTGCTCCACTTGCCTCCCTTCCGGAATCTGGGATGGACTCTAGTGAATCCGTTACAGGTAAGTCTTGAGGCTGCAGTCCTATGCATTCCTAGGAATAAGACCCACTGGACTTGGTGGAACTTAATTCTGAGAAGATTTGTGTAGGATTGTGCTATATTTTGAGTTATTGACAGGGCTACAAAATATGCTAGAAACCCATGACACATAGGCACCTGCAAACCTGATGCTGGACTTATTTAAAGTGTTTCTCAAACCCTTGTCTAGGATAATTGCTGAGGAAACTTTTTAAGACAGCTGATGAACTCTGAATCAAAATGATTAATTGCTCAGTGAATTTAACAAACTATTTCCAGATTTAAATCATGGTGTTTTACTTAGAATGGAGTTGAATGTGCTTTATGTTGAAAGCCTTGATGGAAATACCCTGTGTACCTACGCAGAGGGAGCTTATTTTGCATTCAAATGTGACACCCCACCTGCAGTCTGAAGGGATACAGAATAGTATGCAACTGAGCTTTACTTAGAGAAGGCCCACTGAAATTAATAAACATGACAAAGTTAGGTCAATTAATTTTAATTAGTCTACTCTGAGCAAAACTTTAGCTGAATACCACTCACAAGGACTTTAGTGTGACAAGTGGGACATAAAAAAATAAATAAAAATACCACACCAAGAACTAGCCTGTTTTTTGTTTTGGTTTGAGGCTTGTGAAGGCCAAGTGTGAGAACTTCATTTTTACTTAGAAAGTCTCTAATGGGATAAGCCAGCTTGTCATATTAGCAATGAGGTCGTTCTGTTTCCCAGACAGTGGTCTGGGGCCTGCATGCATATTTTGCCACACAAATTGACCACCTTTACGGTTGCTCAGCTGGCACTATCTGGCAGTAAGAACTTTATAATTATAGAACATATGTTCTTAAAATGTTTGATTATTATATATTTACTACATTTAAAATGAACATGAGAGATGAAGCATTAATTTGTAGAATATCATGATTTATTAAAATTTCAAACTCTTAAGAATGAACTTGATGACAAAAAGTTTTACCATATATTTGTTTCACCACTAGTTTACCAACCTTGGGATAGACAATTGTAATTTGTATTCTGTGCTACTAAGACAATAAAATAAAGACTGAAAGTTTGATCAGTCTTGATAGCCCCACTGAAAATGGACTGCATTTCCAGCTTCATATAATCTGCATATCCATGTTGAAGTTTTGGTTGCTAATCCATAACCATTGGAAATGTTTCACTTGTTCCTTTTGAGGAAAAAATGTTAAACAGCAGAAATATTTTGAGTTGGCAAGTCCTGACAATGGCCTGTAAAAATCCTGAGGCTGAATATATGCTGGTTGATTGTTGGTCAGTTCTTAAACTTTTAAGCTTATCTCTCTAGTTGGAAATTTATTTATTTAAAACGGAAGCTAGAATTATTCAAAGTGGTCAATCTGAAACAACAATATGCAGCAATGTTGCTGAAGCTAAGCTGGTCAGTTGGCCTGCACAGAAGAAAGTGTATATGTCCCTTGAGTTCTATGAAAGGCAGGATAAAAAACAGAATAAATTAACAAAAGTTCACAAGTCCTGCAGGGGATAGTGGCCATTCCTATGAAAAAAAGTGTTTCATATTACTAATATTTGTATTCTGAAAAAATGTTTATAGAAATTACTAATTCAGAGTTACTGAAATGAAAGTAATGTATTTGCAAACAAAGAAAAATGTGAAATTTAATTTAAGAAGTAGGCAAGGTGCTGGCAGGTGTATAACCTAACTAAAATATATACTTCTGTTCACTGTAGCTAATGCAAAGGAAACTGAGCATGACAGACATTCTATAGAAAGCCCTGTAGAGAACCCTGATGAAGAGTTACCACGAGATTTGGAACAGATGTCAACAGCAAAGGAAGAAATTATTCACCCAGATCAGCCAAAAGAACATAGGGATATTTTGGAAAAGACTGGAACTTCGGATGAAACAGAAATCAAGGGTGTCCTTGACAGTGACAAAGTATTGCCAATTGCGGATACGACTCTTATATCAATTGATTCAGGAATGGAGACGGACATTGTTCCAGGTAACCTTTTTGATAACTGTTGTTATTTAACTTCTTTCTCTTAACAAAAAGCAATGTAGTTTTTAAAGGAAGCACACCAAATGAAGTCTATAAAGTAGGCATATTTATATTCAAAATGGTATATTTTGCTGGTGACATTATTGTCTAGGTTTTTAAAGATTTCCAATGCAATGCCCAAAAGCGGGTGGCGCTGTGGGTAAAACCTCAGCGCCTAGGACTTGCCGATCGTATGGTCGGCAGTTCGAATCCCCACGGCGGGGTGAGCTCCCGTCGTTCGGTCCCAGCTCCTGCCCACCTAGCAGTTCAAAAGCACCCCTAAAAAGTGCAAGTAGATAAATAGGTACCGCTTTCTAGCGGGAAGGTAAACGGCGTTTCCGTGTGTAGCGCTGGTGCTGGCTCGCCAGCTACAGCTTCGTCACGCTGGCCACGTGACCCGGAAGTGTCTTCGGATGGCGCCGGCTCCCGGCCTCTTAAGCGAGATGAGCGTGCAACCCTAGAGTCGGACACGACTCGCCCGTACGGGCAGGGGTACCTTTACCTTTAAGCCAACTGTTTAGCTCTGGGTATGAATATTTAGGATTTGCAGCTATGCTGCTGCAGCGCAATCCCAAGCATGTTTACTCAGAGCCAGGTGCCATGGTGGTTACCTGCTTCCTTGCAGAAATGTAGCTGTTGGGATTTAGCTTGGCCCTATGTATGGCTCACTGGTTTAAGTGGGTCTTAATTCCAAGTCAGCATGAAATATTGTAATTGTAATTTTCAGGGGTACCTTTACCTTTACCTTTAATGCCCAAAGGCATATTTACAAAGAAAAATATAAAAACTTCTCATAGAATTGTAGAGTTGGAAAGGGACCACAAGGGTCATCTAGTCCAACCCACTGCAATGCAAGAATATTTTGTCCAAGATGGGGCTTGAACCTGCAACCCTGAGATTAAGAGTCTCATGTTCTTCCGACTCAGCCATGAATGAAATTACTTATGAAATTAAAGTCAACACCTTAATTAAGCAACTTACTATGATTGCAGAGCATCTGGTGCATGTGGAGTTCTCCCATCCAGATGAGCTCCTGCTCATTTCTGTAGAAATGACAGATCCCTCTGTACATATGCCATTTTCTCCATTTAAACGAGAGATGCACAGAGGGCTCAGAATTTGAACCTGTGTTATAGAAATCCTACCTTGATATGCTAGTGTAAGATAATCAGTGGTGATTTTTTCACCATTTTTTCACCATTTTCAAGTCAACAATTCAGCAGACAAGATCTTCTAAAATTATGGTCATCAACAGAGAAAATGTATCCGCATATAAGGTTCTACAGACAAATCTCTTTAGATTTAGAAAGTTTTTCTCTAAATTGTGGTATGATGTCAGTATTGGATTATGAGTGAATCAGTAGTGTATTTGAACTGACTTAACCCACTAGGCTGCAATTCTAAAGACATTTACTGGGACATAAGAATTACTAATTAGTGAATATGCTTAGGATCATGTTGTTAGGTTGCAATAGTATGTGCACTTACAGCACAAGCCAGCACATATTTACTCAAAAGTAAGTCCCATGGATTTCAAGACTTACTCAGATTGACTAATGAGTAAACAAGCTGCAATATTGAGATGCACAGGTCTGGGACTCGATCTAGACAAATAAAAAAAAATGTTTCAGCAAAATGCATTGTAAACCTCATAGCGGGAAATCACGTTGGCGAAAGACGGGACTCCATAGTGCCATCTGGTGTCACAGTGTTATAACACATATAAAACGCTTTTTCTTCACTAATGTAGCTGTGTCCTTGGATACACTTAAATTAAGACTTAAGTAGGGCCTCTGAACAAATATACAGTAATTGATAAATTTTGATTGCCTCTTCCTGCATATTTTTGGACTAGACCCTACTTGCATGAAGTGTCTTCCTCAATGTGTAATGCACACAGAATGTAAAAGAAATGTAAATGGTGAGGTCATATCCTTGTGAAATATAAGAAACTAGTCTGAATTGTGACAAGTTTTTATTGCTTTTATTTATGTATTTATGACTCTCCCTTCTTCTGAAGGGATGTGGGTGATGTACAACAGAAGATAAATGTGTTAATAATTATGCCAAAAGAAATGTATTTGTCTTTAAGATGCTTTTTTTTTGCTGAAGACATTTAGTGAAAATAATATATGGAACTTTTTTTAACCTAAGGTATAATTAATGCTAAGGATGATGTCACAGAAGAGAGTAGTAATCCATCAGATGCAGACTCTACCGCTCCACATATTACTGCTGCCTTGGATAGTGCTATCTTATCAGCAAAGGAAAATATGCGCCCCTTCACAGAGCTTGTGAGTACCTACTTAATGATGTATATAATCAGTGTGGTGTTGATGTCTAAATACATGTTTAATTTAAAATTTGTAAAGAAGTTTAAGCAGGTCGAAGGGTATGCAGCTGCCTGATCTTGTGCATATGTGAGTCCCACTGTGGTTCGGTTGAGATCCCTCCCATGTAGAAATACAAAGGATTGAAGCCTTATGCACCCAAGTGTGCTTGCAACCGAGTCCGAACCACGTTCACACAGAAGCATGTTCAAAGACAGTGGTACCTTGGTTTTCGAATGTCTCCGTTGATGAACATTTCGGTTTTCAAACGCCATAAACCCGGAAGTAAATGCTTCAGTTTTCAAACACGCCTCAGAAGTCAAACATGTCACACAGCTTCTGTATTGAGGCTTCGGTTTTCAAACCTTTCAGAACTCAAACAGCTTTCCGGAACGGATTATGTTCAAAAACCGAGGTACCACTGTAATTTCAGTGACAGTTGACTGCTGTTCAAGCATGTTTAAAAGATTTCAGCAAACACACCTGGAACCCATTATGAGAAAAGCAGCGTGCATGGCGATGATTTTTAGTTGTTTAAAACCAGCAGTAGGAACACCCATGCTGCTCTCCTGCTCAAAAAAAGAGCCTTCATTGCCTGTTCTTCTAGACTACCCGTTATATACAAATAGGTGGTTCCCCCCGCCCCTTTTGCACACACCTGAATGTAAAAGGTACGCGCTTGCTCTTGAAGCCAAACAGTTTTGCCTCCAAAGTAACTTAAACCAGTGCCGTTTGAGGAGCTGAGGCCTGTGGTTGCCTCCAGCCGTGCTCTCGCTGTAACTCCCGCTCCCCGTATCAAGTGAACGGCTACAGCGCTTTCCTTCGGGAGTCAAAAGAGAGTCCGCAGGAACGTGCTGCCATCCCATTGCCGAGCCAAGAGCACCCGTCCCGCTCTGTCACCGCTGCTCCCGCCCTAGCCGCCCTCACCGACTTCCGGCAAGGACCCGGCGCGGCCACCTTCCCTTCCGGAATCTCCTTCCCCCTGACCTGCCGGCACGGGCCGATGACGTCACGGGGTCGCTCGAGGGTCAGCGCGAGGTGACGTGTCCCTGCGGGGAACACAGGCGCCGTATCAACGGTCGGGGAGGAACGGGCCAAGTTCGCCTCCGCCGCCTCCTTCCCGTTCAGATAGTGGCAAGCGTCTCTCCCCGCCCACCTCTCCCCATATGGAGTCCGTCAGTCCTCCCGGCGCCCCCGGCGGCGGCGCGGCGCTTCTCCTGGGGCCGCTGTCCCGCGGCTACGCTTCCCTCACGGGCCGCCTTCTGGAGGTGAGCCGGGGGCTGGCGGCCAGGCAAGGGGCGAATCTCGGCGGGGTCCCAGGAGGGGGAGGGGTTGTAGTCGCAGGGGTTCTTGTCGCCCCCTTCTCGCAGGGGGTCCGCCTTCCAGGGCTCTTCATATTTTAACGGCTCCGAGCACCCGTTGGGGGCTTCCGTCACACCTGGGGAAAGGACCGTGGCGGCGGCCGAGGGAGGCGGGTGGGGGGTTGGGTGGAGGTGAAAGTAACCCGATGGGCCTTTAGAGACATTGCGAGGAGAAACTAGGTGAAACTAGTGCTAGAGGTGACACAGGGAGAAGGGGAAACGTGGGTTTCCATGCGACCGAGGAAACGACAGAGGAGGATTTTGTTTACTCCTTGCCTCTCTCTCCACCCACTTTCGCAGGGCAGATGTGGATCGGCAGAAAGATTTAACAAACGCCGGTCCGGTGCTGGGGGTGGGGAATGTAATGCCGTTTTTAAAACGCGTGCACAGCCCACAAACAAGTTGTGCCCTGAAATGGCTTTTGCAGAATACAGAGTTCCAGTGGGGATAAACCTGTTTAGATCAGCTTTCGTAGTTCTTGCAAGTTCGTGGGCTCACAGGAGCTAGGAGCATAGAGGAGATCAGACAGTTTTCGAGGGTTCAGTAAATGGCCCTAAAGTTGCATCTTGACTGCTTTCTCTCGTCCCAGCCCCCCATTTTACAGTGAGTTGTTTGTAAATGTTTGTGGCTCTGAAGCCTCATGCTCCTGTATCATGTAACCTCAGACTCTTCCGGGAAATAAATAGGACATCCTTCCCTTCCACTTTGCAAACGATTCTAGAAAACATAAATTAGAATTATGCACATTTTAGTAAAGTTTTCTTGTTTGTGTCTATATGTTTTGGGAGAGAGATCACATAGATCCTGTATTGCTATATGTGTCATAGGTTTCAGTATGACAAATACCTAATTCTTCTTGTGTGGAAAGATCTATAGTGACATAGGAACCTGGAATAATTGTGTTTTGAGTTCTGTGTGAACAGAGTCCTAGTTTCTCCACTCCACCCCCTGTTTTCTGCGTATCAGTACACCTAGTGATGCAAAGGTTTCTGGGAATGAAACTGAAAGCTTGTGTAACTCTCAATAACAAGATGTTGTAAATGTGTGGTGTAATAGCAGGCTATCAAGGATCCAACAGCTTTAATTCAACATACATACCTTTGATTCAACACACAACTTCAAAACTTAGTAAAGTATGGGTTCTGAAATTTACTTTCTGAATTTTTAAGTATATATATATTTTGAAATTCTAATGAGGAATAATTTAAGAAAACCAACAACTTGAAAGTCATCAGGGATTTAGACTTAAGATTATGTTAGGTTTAACTTGGCTAAATTTAAATGTGTAGGATGTTGTTGTTGAAGAAGAAGAATAAATCCAAAAGTTAACAGTAACAGGGAATATTGATTTTGTTGTTGTTGGAAGAATCAAAAATTAGAATTTCTTTAAGCAAATTCAGAACAGAGGGAAGTGCTTGTGAATTCCTTTCCCACAACCCAGCTCCAGCTGCCTTATCTTTGGTGAGAGAACCCCTTAGATTTTGTCATACTTTACATTAAGTCCTTTCTGTTCTGGTCTGTGTGCATATGATTAGGCTATAATTTTTGGTTGTACTGTAAGGATGAAGCTTGACAGGCATATGAGACACAATTGGGAGTTGACCCCATTGAAATTAGTGGACATTCTTCTGTGTAAACTTTCCTATGAGTTTGGTGCATTTTCTAAATATGTACTCACTTGACAGCTTTTAAGAAAAATAAAATTTGCCAACTTTTTTCTTAGTTGGTTTCAACACTACCTGAAGACATGCAGCCTGGTCCTGACTTCCATGGACTTCCTTGGGAGCCCATTATTATTACTGCCTTTGTGGGATTTGCTACACTTGCCATTTTCTTGTGGAGAACTTGTCTATCCGTAAGTTTATTTTCAAGGTCGGATACAGTATACTGATGTTTAGTTATCTGGCCGAGCTTTGACAGTTATGATTATGAAGTCTTTCAGGCTTCAATATTTGGTGTCAAATATTTCTACCTTCAACAGTAAAGCACATAAATTTATTTTAAATACTTTTTAATGAAGTGTTTTAACAGAAAACAAGTCAGTGCTGAACATTTGTGTCAAAAGTGCCACATTGACACTTGCTGGAAACGAACTGTTCTTCAGTTGCTAAATCCAACGTTAAAATTGAACAATAAATAGTAATGTCAAAGATGGATCCTTGCTAGACAGTTTCAGTACTGATAATATGGACAGTGGTCAACATTCTCAAAATAAAGGGAGAAGTTTCTATAATAATTTGTATGGCAAGTTTATTATTGCCTCAAATTACAACATCAATGATAGAATGGCTTGACAGGCAAGCTTCAAACTGGTACTTCTTGTTCTTTTATTTTAGTTTCAAAATCAAATGTTTTTAATTGTACCCACACAGTAGTTACATAACCAGAACTTTGGCCTGACTTTGAAGCAGAACCTAAAAGCTTTTATTAGAAGCTTGCTTGCATAATGTAAATTGATACTTGCAATGGAAACCATGCTTGTGTTGATATTTCTTGAAGCGGTTATTGACAAACATTTACTTTTCATTGTTGATGACATTAATAAAATGGCATAATCTTTCTCATAATGCTGTCTTTTATCCATTCCTTTTGTAGGTAAAGAGTAGAATGTATCAAGGTAGGAATATTTTGTCCTTGCGATATTGCAGATTGTATGGCAGGATTGCTTTATTGCTTAATATAACTTTGAGCACTTAGTATCAGAATTTATTATTTAATATCACGTGTATAAAGAGCCATTTGGACACTTCAGTATTCTGGCTGCTCTTTACTCTGTTGGTCTGGGCAGATCAGGTTGTAATCCAAAGATTACATGTACCTGTCCCTCAGGTGTTTTCCTGGACTCATGGGAACTACCACGTCTGTCTCTACACCTTTGTGCTGTGCTGGATTCTACTTAGGAGAATCTCCCAAGGGTGGTTTTGTTTTTGTTTTGAGAGGGTGGGGAAAGCAGTGAGAAAGGAAGGCCTGAGAAACTTTGGTGCGTATACAGGCCTTTGAATCCTGCCTGTTTCCCATAGCCCCCTTTGTACTGTCTGCCTAACTCTTTCCAGTGCATCTTGAATGTGTCTTTCCACACTACCTCACTGGAGCTTTGACATAATAGGTTTCAGTATGAAGAATACCTTCCCCTTGAGTCCCCAAGAAGGGTCATAATGCGGTGTGTCCGTTAGCATAAAATGCAGGAGCTTCACACTGAAGCCTAATAGAAGATCTCCAGGGTGGGGAAAGAGCCCTGTTTTCCAGTGAACTGCATGTACACTGGAGTTGACAGCCCCAGTTCAGGGAAACTGAACCTAAGTTGAATGATAGATCCATGATATATTGTGATGTCTAAGCTCACCATTTTCAGCAGCTGACATCAGTGTTGTGGGGTGGGAGCCATGTTGTGGCATTTTTTGTTTGTAATTGTTGAGGTACATGTGATGTGTAAGGGTTAGCAGAGTAGCCCAGTTCTACAGAAAAATGCTCCACATTTGTCCCCAATTTTCTTTTTTCTAGTGACAGAAAAACAACTTGTAGAAAAAATTAAAACTCTCTTAAAAGAAAAGACAGAAATCTTAGAAAAGATGTCGGAATATGATCAAAAGGTATTGTGCTGTCTTCATGTCTTTATTATTCTGAAGTTAAAAATTTAATATCAGTGTTTGGATAATCTAAAATGTGCGTGTCCTCTACTCTCTTTTAGTGGTATAATTGCGAAGATCATAATTTGGGATATCAAAAATCAAATTAATACTAAGTTTCTACTTTCCATGTTTGTTTGTTTTCTTTTAAAAAGATAAAAGCAGCAAAAGAAGCTGTGAACGAGGCCCAGAAACAAAACACAAATCTCTCAGATGAGGCTACAGGGCTTAAGGTATGAAACAAGGATTTTATTCTTATGACAGATATTTAAAATATTTAAACAAAATAAACATATATTTTCATTGCTGTTAACAGGACACAATCAGGGGGCTTAAAGAAACAAACCATCTGTTAGACGAGCGAGTGAAAAAATTGCACACCATGCTAGAAACT